>NW_020954564.1:15061805-15165831 GCF_900497805.2 Vombatus ursinus | reverse complement strand
ACACACACACACACACACACACACACACACACACACACACACACACACACACCTGCAAATATGTATATATTTCAAATACTTTTTACAGAAATATGTAATGTCATCAACGTAGGTCCTTCCTCCATAGTAACTTACAATGTATAGGATGCTGGACCTAGAGGCAGGAAGACCTGAGTTCAAATTCTGCCTCAGAGATTCATTAACTGTGAGTCACTTGACTCCCTCAGCCTCAATTTCTTTAACTGTAAAATGGGAATAACGATAGCACCTACCTCCCAAGTTGTTGTGAGGACTGAATGAGATAATAAATGTGAAACACTTTGAAAACTTTAAAGTGCTACAAATGCTAGCAGTTGTCATTACTACTACCCAGATGAATTTGGGCAAATTGTCTAACATTCTGGGGACTTGGTTTCCTCATCTGTTAAACAAGAGGTTTGCATTCTAATATCATTTCTAGCTCTAGGTTATATAAACTATGAACTCTGACCTCTTCACACCTTGGTAGATAATTACCATGAAATGATAATGGCCAAAAACATTTCATTGGTAAATGAATAAGTGAATGAATGAATGAAAAAATCATTAAGCACTTAATATGTGCTAGGCACTGTACTAAGCACTGGGGATTCAGATAAAAACAAGAAAGTACCTAACCTCAAGGAGCTTAAATCTTTTTAAAATATATATACATATTATACATTATATATATATATGTAATTTCCCCCTCAATTACATATTAAAACAATTTTTTAACATTTAGGGTTTTTTATAAGTTTTGAGTTCCAAATTCTATCCTTTCCTCCCTCCTGCTTACTTGAGATGGTAAGCAATCAGATATAGGTTATGTAAGTGCAATCATGTAAACCATTTCCATATTAGTCATTTTGTATAAGAAGACTCAAATAAAAGAAAAAGAATGAAAGAAAGAAAGTGAAAAATAGCATGGTTCAGTCTGTATTCAAACAATATCAGTTCTTTCTCTGGAGGCAGATAGCATGCTTTATCATTGGTCCTTTGGGATTGTCTTGGATCATTGTATTGCTGAGAATAGCTAAGTTCACAGTTCTTCACCAAACAATACTGCTGTTACTATGTACAATGTTCTCCTGGTTCTGTTCACTTCATTTTGCATCAGCTCATGTAAGTCTTTCCAGGATTTTCTAAGATCATCCTGCTTGTCATTTCTTATATTGCATAATAATATTCTATCATAATCATATACCACAGCTTGTTTAGGCATTCCCCAACTGATGGGCATCCCTTCAATTTCCCATTCTTAGCCACCACAGAAAGAGCTGCTATAAATATTTTTGTACAAATAGGTCCTTTTCCCCCCTCACTTTTTTATGACTTTGGGATACAGACCTAGCAGTGATATTGCTGGATCAAAGGGTATGCACAGTTTTATAGCTCTTTGAGCATATTAAGGAGCTTACATTCTAACATGAGAAAGACAACACATGTTTTGGACACAGAATTCAGAGGGAATGGTGACTAAGGTCATAAGGCAATTGATTGGCACATCCTTACCAAGAATAGTAGTGTTGACTTGATTACTGCGCTCAGAGCTAGGAAAGAAAGAGGGGAGGATAATGTACACAAATGTTAGTATGGCATAGAGGAGACTGAGAAGAGATGTCATAAGCTTAAGACCAGGTTATGTGGGGTAAAAGATTAACAATAAGAACCCAGGGTCCCAGATGGGACCTTCAGTCCTAAAAGGAGGTAGAGGCTGGAGTCTAGGCAGCATGACATGGGGATGACTGAGAAGTGGCATGGTAGGTCTGGGATCACTGGTGACAATTTAGTGATGAGCCTCTTGGCATTAAACTGGACTTGTCCTTGGATGGCAGACACACAGTTACTGTGCTCATCACTGAAACCTTTTGAGCTTGGGAGAACAAGCCAATAGGGTCTCCAATTAGCATAAACTTTGAGGATTCGGGGTCCCAGCATACTGTAATGAAGAGTCAGAGAAGGATGCCAGTGGAATGGGTGTCTATGTCATCACAAGAGCTGACATTCTTAAAATTCTTGGCATAACAAATCATTTTCACTACCATTATCTTCCTTGATCTTTGTAACACTCCTATGTGAGTGTCTAGAGGATCATGCCTCCTCATCTAAGGGTTACTCTGGAACCTGGAGTCCCCCTCTCCTCAAGCTACTCATGGAATGGAGGTCAACATTTCCTTGCCCATGATTTTTACTTTCTTTGTATCCTCAGCCATCAGCACAGTGACTGGTTAATAGTACACACTTATTTTTAAAAAAAAATTACTTTATTTATGGAGGTAATCAGAGTTAAGTGACTTGCCAGAGGTCACACAGCTAGTATCTGAGGTCACATTTGAACTCAGATCCTCCTGACTTCAGAGCTGGTGCTCGTTCTACTGTGCCACCTTGCTGCCTCCAATAGCATGGACCATTTAGAAGAATTTAATAGGTTAAATGACTGACTGACTGACTGTTGCTGCTAGTACTGAGCCCCTATCCCTGTTTACAGAGGAGGAAAATGAGCAAGTAAAGTGACCCATAGAATTGAAGAATATTTGATCTGAAAGGAATTGCAGAGATTTTTTCAGTCCAACCTGTTCATTTTATAGATGAAGTAGCTGAGACCTAGAGAGGAGGCCCAGTGACTTAGCCAAGAGGACTAGTAGAGCTGGGATTGCCCAGTTCCTTCAGCTCCAAATGTAGATTTTTTTCCATTGCACCATTAGGAAAGGATACAATAACTCCTGTGATCTAAGGGGATTAGTGATGTTCTTCTCAGCCCCAGAGGGCAGAATTAAGAGCAATGGGTGAAAGTTTACAGGAAGATAGATTTGGACTCAACAGAAGGAAAAATGTCCCAATGATTAGAGCTACCCCAGATTGAAATGAGCTCCTTACTTGGCAGATAGTGAATAAGCCCAGTTCTCTGCACAAAATAAACTCTCAATAAATATTTGTTTTTGCTTTTGGTGTTACTGGTGCTCCCCATCACTGGAGGTCTTCAAGCAAGGATGGATAGTCATTTGTTGAGCTGTTGCAAAGAGGACTTTTGTTTGGGTAAGGATTGGACTAGATGTCCTCTGGAGTCCATTCCATCACTAAGATCCTGAATTCTAAATTTGTTGAGTTCCTAAAATGGATTGCTGACCTCTCAGAGGTGGTCTGACAAGGTCCAGACCCCTAACATTCTAGCATGCCCCTGGAGATGGGATACCAAGAGTTGAGGACAGTGGTAGCCAATAGCTTTTAAATAGAAGGTGGAATAAATGAAAATCATTTAAGAAGCATTTACTATGTGTCTGTGCTAAGCACCAGAGCTACAAATACAAAAGCATGACAGTCTCTGTCTTCAAGGAGGTTACATTCTAATAAAGAGAAACAACCCGTTTAGGGGAGTGATAAGCTGGGAAGAGTGTTTGGGGTTTGGGAAGCTGCGGAGACAGTGAGCCATCCGGAAATCCACTGACATGTCTTTCCAGAAGCTATGGTAATGTAGATTTGACTACTAAGAGAACCAGCATGGCATGATGGATAGAGAACTGGTCTGAAAGCCAGGAAAACCTCGTTCAAATCCCACTTCTGACCCATACTGACTGGATAACCCTGGACAAGATACTTAACCTCTCAGTTCTCTAGGCAGCTCTCTAAGACTAAAAGTTCCAGAGAAGGTGACAATCTATATTGGTAGAGGGGATTTACTGACCTGGGCATTCACTATAGCAATGAAATCCCAGATCCAGTCTCTATCCACTATCCAAGAGCAATAGGTGAAAAGGGAGAAAAGTAGAGTGTTTGCGGAAGCAGGATAAAGGCAAAAAGGTGGGGGCAGACAGTTGGCTTGGATGAACAGCATGGTCTGATCTGGAGCTGGCTAGATATGGCAGCTTCTATGAGTTTGTTGTTACTTTCTCACCAAATAGTAGAATTCAGCCCAGGGTAGGAGTTCCAAAGATGACAGGAATAAGGCTCCCATGGCAGATCTCTGGGGATCCAAGGTCTGGAGCAGGGGTGGGGAACCTGCAGCCTGGAAAGCCACATGTAGCCCTTTAGGTCCTCAAATGTAGCCCTTTGACTGAATCCAAACTTCACAGAACAAATCCCCTTAATAAAAGAATTTGTTCTGTAAAACTTGGACTCAGTCAAAAGGCCACACCCAGGGACCTAAAAGGCCATATGTGGCCTTGAGGACACAGGTACCCCACCCCTGGTCTGGAGAATACAAGGGCAGGGAAGAGAATAAGGCAGGTGGCTAGGGTAGATGACTGAACATGGAGTCCAACACCTGTAAGAACAGAGGTTCTTTAAGAAGCTGCAGTGGATGGTGCTGCCATGTCGGAATGCTCTATCATAAAGAGCCTGCCCACTCTGTGATGTACCCTTAGAATTCTAATTCCACTTTGATACCAGCCTGGAATGCCTTCTACACCTAATCCTCTTTTTTGTCTACCCCACATGGTTTAGTCAGGCGGCATGGGGTATTACCATGTGTCCTAGACTTGAAGCCAGAAGACCTAGGCCACATGTAAACCACTCGCTGGTTGTGAGACCATGGAAAATAGTCACTTTCCCTCTGTGCGCCTCAGTTATCCCATATGTATACTGGATACACTAAATCTTGCACTCTCTGTCTCATAGACTGATTGAAAGCATTTGGTGAACCTTTATATCTCATAGACATAATTATTTTTAAGCTGTTATTATCATCATCGCTTTCATCACCATCGTCCACATCATCATTATTGTTGTAGTTAGTATCATTGATGCCGCATCCACTCACCTTGACCCAGACTTTGACATTTGCCTCAGCTCTTATTGGTCCCCTCAGATGAGCCCCCCAGCCTGCCCCCACATAGCTGTACTTCATGGCATGCCCCAGCATGGTAGGAAACATGGCTCTTCTGTGAGTTTGCTCTTTCAGCTGTTTGCCCAACTCTCCAAATTGCAGCAAAACTGGGACTCAACATCCTTCTGCAGTGGCTGCTCAGGCTAACTCAGGACCCCAGAGTCACAGGATCTTGGCAACCACCTGCTCCACCCCCTACCTGAAAGAGAACCACAAGGTGCCCAGCAAGTGACTACCCAGTCTGTGCTTGAAGACCTTCAGCGAGAGGGAACCCACAACCTCCAGAGGCAGGGCATTCCATTTCACTGGTTCTCATTGTTAGGAAGTTTCCCCTGACATTTTCTAGATTTACTTTTTTGCATCTTCTACCCAGCACCCCTAAGTCTGCCTTCTGAGACCAAATAATAGTGTGGTGCAGTGGAGAAAAAAAAAAACACTGAATCTACAGTCAGAGGATCTGGGTTCAAATTCTGCCTCTCATATCTACCTGCATTACCTTGGATAAGTCCCTTAATCTCTTCAAGTCTCAATTTCCTCTTCTGTAAAATGGGGAAGCTAGGCACAGTAGATAGAGTGCCAGGCCTGGAGTCAGGAAGACTCATTTTCCTGACTTCAAATCTGGCCTCAGACACTTACAAGCTGTGTGACCTGGGGCAAGTCATTTAACCCTGTTTGCTTCAGTTTCCTCATCTGTAAATGAGCTGGAAAAGGAAATGACAAACCATTCCAGTATCTTGACCAAGAAAACCCCACATGGGGTTACGAAGAGTCAGACACAACTGGAAGGACTCAACAGCAACAGAGTGAGCAGAGATTGGACTAAGTGGACTTCTGAGCTCTCTTCCAGCTCTAAATCTAGAAACCTGTATCAGAACAAATCTAATCCCCTTCCATATGAAAACCTTTCAATTATTTACAGATAGTTATCACACCCCACCCCATCTCATCTTCTCTAACACTAATAGCTAACATTTATGTAGTTCTCACTATGTTCTAGGCACTGTACTAAGCACTTTTAATTATTCTCTTATTCGAGACTCACAACAACCCTAGGAAGTAGGTGCTATTACTATCCTGACTTTATAGATGCCAAAACCGAGGCAAACAGAGGTTAAGTGACTTGTCTAGAGTCACACAGCTAATAAATGCCTAAGACTAGATTTGAACTCAGATCTTCCTAATGTCAGATCCAATATACTTTCCACCATGCCACCAAGCTGCCCACAACATCCACTGACTACTCATCCCCAAGTCCTCACGCAGTTCTCATGGAGCATGAACTTGAGACCTTCTCCTATATGGATTGCCTTCTTCTGGAAACTCTTCAAGATATCAATGCCCTTCCTGAAATGCAGTGCCAAAACTGACTCCAATATTCCAGGACAAAGTACAGTAGTACATCACCTCCTTATTCCAAGAAGCCACAACTCTTGAGGTAGCCCAATCAATCACTCAATCAAAAAGCGGACGAATTCAAGAGATATTATAAAAAGAGGATGAACATGACTTCACAACTAGATAGATATGTGGGAGGATTGGAAAGATGGTAGTCCTCCTAACAAAAATAAGGGAGTTTGAAAGAAGGGTGAGTTTGAGAGGAAAGAGTTCAGCTTGGGACCTATGGAATTTAAGATGCCTGTAGGATAGCCAGTTGGAAATGTAGGACTGGCGCTCAGGAGAGAGACCAGAGCTGGATATATAGACTTAGGAATCATCTGTGTAGCAATTGTAATCGAACCCAATGGGAGCTAATAAGTCCAAGATTTCATTAGGTTTTGGAAGGGCTGTCATACGACATTGTTGACTGATACTGAACTTACAGTCAACCAAAATCCTTAAATTTTTTTTCAGGAAAACTATCTCACCATTCTTCCTACATCTTATCTTCATTTTACCTACATCTTGGCCTTAATTTTGTGAACCCACGTATAATACTCATCCCTATTAAGTGACCCCTCACTTCCTGCTATACCCTGTGGCCAAGCTCTGACATGGATCAATTCCCAGGAAAAGGTTTTTAGTGACTGAAGCCCAGCAGGTAGAGATGGGTCCATTGTGGCTGATGACCAACCACAAACACAGCCTGGCCTTCCCTCACAGACCATCCCTTGGAGTAGACCAGGCCAGAGGCGACTGAGAGACTGAGAACCCCATGGAGTGGAACTGGGCTCTGCTACTGACTCACTATATGGCCCTTAGGGCAATTCATTTAACCTCCTTACATCTCTGTTTTCTCTTAGGGACCATAACAGCCAACTACCTCACAGGGATGTTGTCAGAATTAATTAATGTGTGTAAATCACTTTGAGATCCCTGGATAGAGGCTCTCTGGAAATGCAAAGTATTATTTATTATCAGTGAGGGATTTATTTGCTTGCAAATCGACTGAGTTGAGGGGAACAGGAAGGATGAGACAAAGGACAAGGGGTCTAAGCTGTGCATTTCCAGATCATTCAGGGTCAGAGAGGTTTCCCAGAAACTGTTCCATCCCTCTCACCTGCTGGGGACGTGTTGGGAATCATTCCAAGTCAGAGCACTCCCTACCACCCAGAGAGTATTACTAGCTAGGCTTCTCTGAGAAGGGCAATGATTAAATTGGAAAGAACATTGTCCTGGGAGTCCAAATACCTGGGTTCTAATCCCACTTCCACCATTAACTCACTGTGTGAGTTTGGACAAATCATTTCAATCAGTCAATCATTTCCCCTCTCTAGACCTCAAATACTTTATTTGTTAAAAAAAATTTTAACTGAGTGATCTCTGAGGGCCCTTCCGTCTCTAACATCTCATATTCTATGCTTCAAGATACATGTTGTAAAGTCCCTTCCAGCTCTAATAGTCTTTATTCTATTTTTCTACTGTTCCCTGACAGTCTCTGCTCTCAGAGTCTACCTCTTATGGGCCCTTCTTGCTCTAACATTCTCTATTCTAAGTTCCCTTCCAGCAATAATATTCTACCATGTGTGCTCTAACATTCTCTGACATAAGCAATAGTATACTATGTCCTAAGGTCCCTTCCAGTCCTGACATTCTATGATGAGCCTAACCTGCGGTCGTAGCTGGTTCACTTGGGAGGCAACTCCACCTGATTGGCATACGTCCGTCAAGACAGCGGACATGTTTGGCAAATAGGAGCAGGCAAAATCACACAGTGGGGATCCTCTGTACGTTTACATTTTTGACTGCTATTAAAATGAGGGGGGGAAGAGGGGCGGAATTTAAGATTTGCACAGACTGCAAGCCAGCGTTAGGACATTAAAAACCTGTCTAGCCATCAATTTCTAAGGAACGAGAAAAAGCCAGGCAGCCCCATCGAAGCCCATTTCCTTTGTAGCCCTCCAGTCCCCCAGGATGCCATGTAATTGTTTCTTGAATGACCCCAATATTTTCACCTCAGTAACCTTGCCTGGGAGCTGCTCAACATATTTATGATTCTAGCTGCTTGAAATCTACTCCACACAACCCATTCTGAATTTCTGTTTCTGCTTTCTCTGTGTGGGTCCCCTGTTCTCTTATCGGGGCTGTAACTCATGCTGACATTATCTGCACCGTTTAGGATTTTATACACTTTAATTTAACTCTCTCATTGTTATTGCCTGGACTTCAAGGTTTTAAGTTTTAATTCTACTTTTCTCTGGTCTAGACTAGTATAATTTGTTTGCTATCAAGCACGATAAATGTTTGCTTATGAGAAAGGAAGCTTTTGAGGGGAGGAGAAGCCAGGCATCAACTAGTCTGAGGGTCATTTGGTCTGAGGGGGACTTGGTCTGCATCTTTATTCATCTCATCCTTCCTATTTCCTCAAGCACCACACACAGAAGATGGGCAGTTGTTGGCAAGAGCAATGGTAAAGTTAAAGGTTTGTCCATGCCTGGCAAGTAGGATGATTGATTAGCCAAAGACTTCAGGGGAAATTCTCAGACTTCAAGAGCTATGAAGTAGGTTACTTCCTCCCTGGATGATTTTCAGGCTGGGAGATATAGCCATCTGGCAGAGCTAAGTTAGGCACAGTCCTGCCTGGGGGCAGAGGGAGGGACAAGATGACCTCTGAAAAGCTGTCTCAGCCCTCACAGCTTTGTGAAATAATAATCACTCCCATTTCAGTAATACTTTGAAGTTTATATAGTTTTCCCACAACAACTCTATGAGGTAGGCAGGTATTAATTATCCCCATTCAATAGAACATAAAACTGAGGTTCAGAGAGGGGATGTGAATTGCCCATAAAAGGCTTTCCTCCAAACAATTGAATGAGGTAGACAGTGGAAATGTTATACCAGGAATAAGGAGAACTAGGTTCTGCCCCTAGTTAGCTGTGTGACATTGGGAAAGTCACTTCCTTCTCTGGGCCTCAGGTTTTTCATCTATAAAAGGAGAGGTTTAGAATGGTTGAGTAGAAAGTTCCCTTCTATCTCTAAATTCTATGGTTTACATTTGACAAAGGAAGAAACCCAAGCCCAGAGAGGTATATATCAGAGAAAGCATTTAAACTCAGGCCTCTTCATTCCAAGCCCAATGTTTCGTTCTGTTTTTCCCACAGCACCGTATGAAATAGCATAAAAACTGTTACTGTACACTGTGCAATGACTAACTTTGATAGACTTAGCTCTTCTCAGCAATGCAAGAATCTAAGACAACTCCAAAAGACTCATGATGGAAAATGCTATCCACATCCAGAAAAAGAACTATGGCATCTGAATGCAGATTGAAACATACTATTTACTCTTTCTCTCTTTTTTTTTTTTGTTTCTTCTTTCTCATGGTTCCTCTCATTGGTTCTAATTCTTCTTTACAGCATGACTAATGTGAAAATATGTTTAATATGAATGTATATGTAGAGTCTATATCAGATTGCACACTGTCTTAGGGAGGGTGGAGGGGAGAAAGGGGGAGAAAATTTAGAACTCAAAATCTTATGGAAGTGAATGTTGAAAACTAAAAATAAATAAATTAATTTTTTTTAAACTGTGACTGTTAGGTGGCAATGTTAATGTTGGTTTCCCAACAAACAGTCCCATCTGAAGGTCAAGATGTTACTCTCTCCTTCCCAGAATTCCCTCCAAGGACCTCCCAGAACATTCTACTTTCAGGACTCAAAAGGCAATTTTTCTAAAATAGAAGGAAAAAATTGCTGAAGGATTTTGTGTTTGCATCTGTGTGTATATGTGTTTTTGTCTTTCCATCTGATTTTCTCATCTTGCGTTATAACTGAGGAATCCAGGAAACGGGGACAAAGGGTGAGCCATGGGGACCCCCACTTTCCTCAGCTGGGCTCAGCACATTCAAAGCAATGAAATACACCTGCAGAATGCACTGAATTCTGTCTCTAGGGGCCCTTACAAGTGCTGATGACTTGAAATTGAGCCTGAGCAGATGGCCGTGAAGCCACCTTCAGCTCCCCCCGGAGGAAGGCAGGACATATTCCTGTCATTTCACGGGGCACAGGTGAGGGAAAGGAAATCAACAGGACCCTGGCGGCTCAGGAAGAATCAAGACCTCTTGAAATCCTGATCTCTGAGTTCAGGGTCAAAATGAGATCAGCTGCCTTCCCAAAGAGGGGAAACTGTTGCAGTTCATAGGATTCAGAGATGGAAAAGACCTTAGCAAACCATCTAGTCCAACCTCCTTTTACAGATGAGGAAACTAAGATACAAAGTGGGAAAGTTACTTTCCCAAGGTGACACAGTTAGGAAACAGCAGAACAAAGGTTGGGCAGTCCCTGAAATTATACTATTTTCTGTCTGTGTCTTGTGTCCTGTCTTTGAGGACTACCTTCTCAATAGGATGACCTATTAGCACCCACCCCCAAAAGAAAGGGAGAGGGCTTCAAGTTCCTCTTGGGCAATCACCCAAGATGAAAACATCTTGGCCCCAAGGTAGTAGTGACAATTGTGTTATGAAAATGGAGTGACCACACCATTGCTTAATGTAGGGAATGCCAGAGTCCAATATTTTCATCAGTGGCAAATCAGGTTTCTGCTCCTACACAGTTGGAACCCAATCATGCCAGTAATTAAGGACAAGTACCAAAACACATAGAAGAGAAGGGATGGAGGGAAAAAGGAAAGTGGTCTCAACTGTGATCCAAAAGAATTTCCTGCTGGGGGTAAAGAGAAAAGTTTTCCTGGGATCAACAAAATGAAAGGGTAGGGGAGGAGCTGAGAAGTAGAGATCAGGTGAGCAGTCAATTCCAAGGGTGAAACTGAGTCATTTAGGGAATGTTCTGGAGATCACAGGGATCAATAAATGAAAGTTCCTCCCACATGAAATCTGCACCTAAAACCATCACGTGCTGTCTATGCCCTTTCCTCACTCTGTCTGTGCCACTAAGAAACCACACAACTGGGATAAAAGAATAGATAGTGCGCTTGGAAAATTTGCCAATGATTTGAAGCTGAGAACATAGATAATACAGCAATGTCAGGATCCAAAAAAGTCTCAAGGTGCTAGAGTAATGGACCAAATCTAAGATAATATTTAATAGGAATAAATGTAAAGTTCTGTACTCAGGCTCTGAGAGTCAACTGAACAAGTGCAAGATGAGAGATGACAGATGGTTTAACATCTTTTTGTGACTTGGCTACCTATAGTTCATGTGAAAAAATATATGGGGAGATCAATGATGAAACTTACTAGCTACCTATTAAAGAGAGATAATGGACTCAAGGTGCAGAATGAGACACAGGCACAGGGTCCCCAAAATTCTTAGTAAAGTTTTATAATAATAATAGCTAACATTTATATAGCACTCACTATGTACAAGTCACTGTTCTAAGTGCTTGACAATTATTAGCAAGACTGATCCTCACAACACCCATGGGAGGTTGGTGCCATTATCATCCCCATTTTATAAATGAGGAAACTGAGGCAAATAGAGGTAACTGACTTGCCCAGGGTCACACAACTAGTAAATGTGTGAGACAAGATTTGAACTGATTCCTGGCCCAACATTCTACCCACTGTACCACCTTTAATAACATAAAACTTACTAAAACTTTTGGAATGATATAGCCAATGAGGGAATTTGTTTTGCTGGACTATGTAGATTTTTACATGTTTTGTTTTTCTTTTTTTTTTCCCAGTGGGAGA
This sequence comes from Vombatus ursinus, assembly GCF_900497805.2. Classification (NCBI taxonomy): domain Eukaryota; kingdom Metazoa; phylum Chordata; class Mammalia; order Diprotodontia; family Vombatidae; genus Vombatus; species Vombatus ursinus. The sequence continues at coordinate 15,153,901 of NW_020954564.1, read as the reverse complement.
TAGTGAGGAGAGAGAAAGAAAAGAGATTTTTATTACCTAAAAAATTAAAATTTTAATAAGATCTGGTGGTTTTAAAGGACTGTAAGCTAGCCATGAATCAAGAATATAATGTGGTAGTCAAAAATGCTAATGGGATCTTAACCTGCATTAAGGAAAGAAAACAATCCTAGATGAGAGAGGCAATAATCCAGCTGTCCTCTCCCCTAGTTAGACCATATCTTGGGGTACTATGTTCAGTTTTAAGAGCTGTGCGATTATGATTATTACTATTATTACCCCCAGTCAGAGGATAGATGTGGTACCTCAAGATAGAGTGCTGAAGGTTGCTAACTGCTGAGTTTGGGGACTCTGATTCATAATGAATTAGGTGACTCTCTGATTATTGAGTAGGTGAGGTTAGGTCCCCCGAGATAACTCCTAGAGAGGTTAAGGCCCCAGAGAATCCTCTAGTCCTATCTCTTTGAATGCTGAAAGGATAGCCATTCTTTCAGCATGGGGCCATGTGGTGCCATTAGAGCAGGTGATTACTTGAGAAATGCTGATGACTATGAAGATTGCCTCCAGAAGATAACAAAATCTTATATTTCTATAGCCTTCTACAATTTACCAATCTCTTTCCTCAGAGCAGCTCTGAAAATTAGATAGTGAAGGATGATAATCCCCATTCTAAAGATGAGGAAACTGAGACTCAAAAGGGGAAATGATTTGCTCATCATCTATCATTCAGGAAGCATGTACCAGAATGCCCACTATGTGCCAGGAAATGCACTAGGAACTGGGGATCTGAGTACAAACGTGAGACAATCTGTACTTTCAAGTAACTTATATTCTCCTGTCACATAGCTGGTGAGTGTTAGTGTTCTGAACCAAATCTCAGCCTTCTGACATCTCCAAGATTCTTACCACTGTGCCAAATACAATGGCATGGTAATACATCAAAAGAAGCTCAGGGAACACCACACGGTTCCGTCCTATGTCAAGAGGCTGATGATGAAAAGGAAACCTAAAGGTCACCTAATCAAACACTCCCATTTTGCAGACGAGAAAACTGAGGCCCAGGGGTTCTCACACTCCCCTGAGAGAGTCAAGCAAGCCGGGCCCCAGCCCTAGCCCCGCGCAGCAGCCCCGCCGTGGTTCCGGTACAGGCCGGCAGAGGGACGAAGCCCGATTGTTGCCTCGCCAGAGCACGAGGGTACCCGAGCTGCACTTTCGGTGGGAGATTTACAGCCTTGGCATCTGTCACTGTCTGGGAAGGGAGGAGGGGGCCGGGAAAGAGGAAGTAGAAAATATTGGCTTTTCTTCCGAGGGCCTCTTTGGGAGGCTGTGGTGTTTGGGAGAGTTTTAAACTCTGGCCGCCCATGACAGCCCTTTAAAGACGCTGTACTTCTCTGTGGGTCTCCCGGTGCAATAAAAGATTATCAGCTAAATAAAACAAGCACTGACTGATACCTCTACGCCCTACTGGATTGAAATTGTGTGAGCAAAGTGGTTTTCTCCCCGAGATTTATGGCCTGGGCTGGCGGCAGGCAATCAGCCCGGCCAGAAAGAACAGAGCCTCTTATATCTAGGATTCCTCTTCTTCTGTCGGGTTCTAGCGGGGAATGCAGGTTTTTATTTAATCTTCCATTGGGTGGGACTGATGCAGAAAATGGGAAAGGACATTCATTTGAAACCAAATTATGAAACCACATTTGGAGGTTCCAAGCTCCGCCCCCCATCCTCTCCCCCTCCCTCAACCTTCCTGAGGCTCCCTTTCACTGGAGCTATAAAATCCCTCCTCTCAGCTTGACAACCTCCTGCCATGCAGAGCACAGCTCACATTTAATTCCTAAAATAAAGACGACCGAGCCAAACCAATCCCAAGGCAGCCTGGAGCCAGGAAAATTGCCACTGACACGTGTACCCCTACTTCCTTCACCAAATGATCATTCAATTCAGTTGAAAAAAGCATTTGAGAGCCTACTATGTTCCAGGCAGGAATCAGAGACAAAAAAACAAATCAGTCCCAGTCCCCGAAAGAGCTTCCTCTGTGTGTGTGTGTGTGGTGGGTGAGGTAAGGGAGGAAAGCAGACTTCTATACAAATATCTGTAGAATAAATACAAAGTTGTTTCTAGGAAAGGAGGAGAGGGAGGCCAGGAAATGAACTACACATTGAAAATAGAGATGAGAGGGAGGGCACAACCCAATCCCAGGGTTCAAAGCCAAAGCTGAGGCCTTTCTTCCCTCCCACAATCTGCTGCTGCTATGGGAAGATCCCATTCTTATCCTTCCTCACTGAGCAGGGGTGAGACTGTGATATCCTGTTGGATAAAAGACAGCCCAAAGAAGGGTAGAGACCTTGAAGAAACAGAACAGGATATGTAGTGAAGACACAGGATCAGAATAAGTTGGGCTTGTTAGATGATGCTCTGGATAGAATTGCTGGCCTGGAGTCAGGAAGATCTGAGTTCAAATCTAGCCTCAGACATTTATTAGCTTGTGACTCTGGGAAAGTCACTTAACCCTGTTTGCCTCAGTTTCCTCATCTGTAAAATGAACTGGAGAAAGAAATGACAAATCACACCAAGAAAACCCAAAATGGGATAAGGAAGAGTTGAACATGAAAACAACTTTACTTGAACTAGGAAGAATAGATACATAAAGTGTTAGTGTTGGAAGGGACCTTAGAAGACAAGATGATAGAACATGGAACCTAAACAGTAGGGCTGGAGAGCTGAATTTCTGTTGTGAATGTTGGACCAAATGGCCAATGAGGATGCTTCCAACTTTCATAGCCTGTGATTCTGTGATTCTGTAAAGTGAACTTAGACCACAGAATATTAAAACACAGAAGATTAGAGTGGGTGAAGATCTTGGAATACAGAAGTTATAGCCAGAAACATAAAATAAGTAATAAATAATAAATAAAATTTAAAGCATAAAATGTTAAAGCATAGAATGGCACAATCAGAAGGGAAATTAAAATGTAAAAGGAAAAGAATCTAGTTGTACAAAAATATTTGTAGCAGGTCTTTTTGTGGTGGCAAAGAATTGGCAATTGAGGGAATGAACATCAATTGGGGAATAGCTGAACAAATTATAGTACATGATTGTGGTAGAATATCATTGTACTATAAGAAATGATGAGCAGTGATGGAAAATGCTACCCACATCCAGAGAAAGAATTATGGAGTCTGAATGCAGATTGAAGCACACTATTTTCTCTTTCTTTGTTGTTTTTTTGTTTTTTGTTTCTCGTGGTTTTTCCCTTTTGTTCCAATTCTTCTTTCACAACATGACTAATGTAAAAATATGTTTAATATGATTGTACATGTATAGCCTACATTAGATTGTATACCATCTTAGGGAATGGGGGGAAGGAGGGAGATGGGAAAATTTAGAACTCAAAGTCTTATAAAAGTGAATGTCAAAAATGAAAAAAAAATTAATTAATTAATTTTTTAAAAAGAAATGATGAGCAGGATGCTTTCAGAAAACCCTGGGAAGAGTTACATGAATTGATGCAGAGTGAAGCAAGCAGAACCAAGAGCGCATCGTACATAGTAACAGCAATATTGTACAATGATCAACCGTGAATGAATTAGCTATTCTTCACAATACAATAATCTAAGATAATTCTGAAGGGTTTATGATGAAAGATGCTATCCACTTGCAGAGAAAGATCTGATGGAGTCTGAATACAAATCAAAGCATACTATTTTTTTACTTGCTTTGTTTTTCTCAGGGTTTCTTGTCTTTGTTTTCTTTCACAACATGACTAATATGGAAATATGTTTTGCATGACTACACATGTATAACCTTTAGCAAATTGCTTGCCGTCTCAATGAGGGAGGAAGGTAGGGAGGGTGGGAGAAAATTTGGAACTCAAAATTATAAAAAGGAAAAAATGTTAAAATAGCCTTTACACAGAAAAAAAATTAAGTTTTTTAATGTAAAATTATAGACTATAGCATCATAGGGGTTAGAATTGGAAGGAATCTTAAAAACCATATAGTCCAACCCCCTCATTTCTCAGGAAAGAAAAAAACAACAACTGAGACTCAGAAATGGAATGTGGTATAGAGAGCACTGGAATTGGAATCAGAGCGCCCCAGGTTTGAATGCAGTATCTCACATTTAGTAGCCATGTGACCTCAGGCAAGTTAATTCATTTCCCTGAGTTCAGGCTCCATAGCTACAAAATGGGCACACCACCTCTTATACTGCCTACTTCACAAGGTTGACGTAGTAATCAAAAGAGATTATAGATAAAGACCTTAGAATGCTATTTAAATACGAGCTTTTAAAATCAAGTGACTTACTTAGGACAATGGGTAGCACAGTAGATAGAGCACCAGGGCTTCATTCAAATCCTGTTCTCAAACTTAATAGCAACCCTGAGCAAGTCACTTGATCTCTTTCTATCTCTGTTTCCTCAACTCTAAAATGCAGATAACAACAGCACCTACCTCTCAGATTTGTAAGGATCAAATGAAACATTTGTAGAGCACTTAGTAAAGTGCTCCGCACATAGTAGGTGCTTAATAAATGCTTGTTCCCTTCCTCCAAAATAAGACTAGAATCCAGGTCTCCTGACTTCTAATCTAACACTCTTTTCCACCACAACTTGGTATCCCCTTCCCAGTTATCGTTTTTTTTCTTTCTTTCTAGAAGATGGTATGGCATAAAACAAAGCATCCTGAATTTGGACTTAAAAGATGTGGGTTAAAATCCTGGCTCCTCCAATTCACAACCTCTCACTCTGAGTCTTACTCAGATTCTTCATCTATACAAGGAGAGAATTGGACAAAATGACCTCCTTACTATCTCTAAATCTGTGACTCCTTCTCTGTAAACTGTCCTACCAGTTTAAAATTTAGAGTGGTCCTCCAGACGCATAGGGTCCAATCCATTCATTGGCACAGATTCACTGAGCTCCTACTATGTGCAGGGCAGAGTCCTGGGACTAAGAAACGATGTGGTCCGCTGATGAGTGTACAGGGGGAATGTCAGCTCCCCAATTCATCATTACGCACGAGTTTCTAGGTCCTGCTGCTCTCCTAAGCTCCTCCATCCATTACCCTGCACAAAGGCCAACCAGCTGACAGTCGGGATAAGGAGACTTTATAGTCAGGATCGGAAATAGCTGATTTTCAATCATCTCCACCCACACAGAGAACACATTTCACTCTCAGAAAGCTCCCTGCTGTGTATTGTGGACTTGTAGGATCCCTCCTAGTTTTAAAGAGAGAATTTATCTGTGAAAAAAAGCACTAGCCCTGGGGGAAACAAGACACATGACTCAAGGTGGCAGCCCTATGTTTCACTAGAGGATCACAATTTAAGGGAGGTGAGTCCTCCAGCATCCTCAAATGTTTCAGCAGGATGATACTTTAAACCACAAAAGATTAGACAATAATCCATAGAAAGTTTGAAGAGACCTTACCGGATGGGGTCACATGTGGCCCTCTAGGTCCTTAGCTGCAACCCTTTGGTGGATTCAGTCAAGCTCTAGGATATTTAAACATTTAATGTGTATCTGCAGGACCTGTCCAGAAGAGACATAGAGATGGAGCTAGAGGTAGACAGAGAGGCAGAGACACAGAAAGAGACATTCAGACACCAAATGTATGTGCATTTAGACATAGTTGCTCCAGACCTGTGACATGATTTTCCCTCCCAGATCAGCAACTCATCTGTAACTCAGAGAACTGTCAGGGGCACTGAGAAGTTAGATTATTAAACCATATTCCCATAGCTAGTATGTATGTGTGTAACCACATAGAGAGCCATGTGCTGGTAAATGGTTTTTAACAACCAGCTCACTGAAAATACATAACAACCTTTTAAGTTTAAATTGCATTATTCACATTTTCTCCATCACTTCCTTAAGTCTAGTCAATTAATGAAACAATAAATCAAACCCGGATTTGTAGCATCTACTGATTTCCAAGGTGTAACTGCTCATACTGAAAATTTAATAATTGGCTCTCACTAGCCAGTTCAAGCTAGTTCCGACATACTCTGGCACACAGATATATAGATACTGTAAAAAAATTATACACATATACACATACACACACAGAGTATGTGTGTATATATATATATATATATCTGTACCCACATACACAGGTGTATATACATACATATTCTGTGCATATAAATGTATACATGCACATATATATGCTCTACACCCATGCAAAAACATACACATGAAAAGAGCTAACTCAATATCTGCCCATCCAGCTACGTGTCAGAATTGGGGCAATCTGTGTTTTATTAAACCTTGTTTTTCTAATGGGAAAAGGTGGAATGAAACCACAAGTATAAAGAAAGGAGAAATCTTGGCATTTGTAAAAGGAAGCTTATAGCTATTGAATCCGAGACCCTCAAGCTGGAAGGAGACTCAGCAGATATCTAGCCAAATCGCAAATTGCCAAAAACAGGGATCTTCTATACAACATCCCCAACCAACTGTTAGCTAATCTCTGCTTGAAGACTTCCAGTCATGGGGAACCCACCATCACCACAGGCAGCCCTTACTACTTTGGGGCAAGTTTAATTGTTAGGAAGTGCTTATTATATTAAACCTAAATCTGCCTCCTTATAACTTCCACCCACTACTCAGAGTTATGTTCTCTGGGGCCAAACCAAACAAAGCTAATCCCTCTTTGTATGACAGCCTTTTGAATGTTCAAAGAAGGCCATCATGGCCTTCCAAGACTTCTCTAAGCTAGACATCCCCAGTTGATTCAGCTAGTCTGATTCAGCTGGTATAATATGGTCTCCAGTCCTCTCACTAGCCTATCCACTTTCAATTGTTTGCTTCATTATTTAGGTAGAGCAGTGATCTCATTGGTATGGGCACTCTCTGAATTTTCAAGGCTACAAAGATGAAAAATGGATTAATCCCTGCCCTCCAGGAGCTTGCAAGCCAATAGAGGGAAGAGACATGAATGTATATAACTATAGTACAAGTTAGGTGTGACAGGAGACTGGTCAATGAGAGCCCAGCCCTTATGAGCATGTGCAAAGAGTCTTTCTGATTTTTGAGAAGAAATCTCCATGTGGACTTGTGCATGTGCAGGGATTGTTTCCTGTGTGATAAACTTGTGGCAACAAAAGACCTTTCAATTGGCTTCTGATCCTGAGTACAAATACAAAAGAGGTAGGTAGGTGGCAGCCAGGTGGCTCAGTGGATGAGAGATGAGCCTGGACTCAGGAAGCTCTGAGTTCAAATTTGACCTCAGATACTTACTAACTGTGTGACTCTGGGCAAGTCAGTTAACCCTGTTTGCCTCAGTTTCCTCATTTACAAAATCAGCTGGAGAAGGAAATGACAAACAACTCCAGTATCTTTGCCAAGAAAATCCCATGGACAGGATAGTCCACGGGGTCATGAAGAGTTAGACACAACTGAGCCAGATAGTGGAAAGCCCTAAATGCTAGGCTGAAAAAATTATATTCTGTCCTAAAATCAACAGGGAGCAACTGAAGGTGCTTGAGCAGGCAAGTGCCATGGTCTATCCTGTTCTATAGTAATAATAATAATAACTCCCTCAAAGTCCAACAAGGGCAATAGCAAAGTAGGGCAATCCAATTATGATGATGTATCAGTAAGGACCTTGTGTGCCCTGAGATCATTATGGCAGCTATGGAGGCCTGGTAGGAACCATGAAACTCACACAAATTAGACTCTAATTAGCAGTGATAACACTAACTGGATCAGCACCACAATTCATGTGATGTAACCACTCCTAAGAATTAATGAAATATTTAAAAATATTTTAAATAATTTTAAAAATAAAAAATAAAAAAGAATTAATGAAATGATGGGATGGCATAAGACTGCAGGCTGACCCTAATAATAATAACTAGCATTTATATAACATTTTATGGTGTCATTGGATCCTCACAACAGGACTGGGAGGCAGGTGCTATTTGTTAGCCACATTTTATAGATGCAAAACTAAGGCAGACAAAGATTAATTGACTTACCCAGAGTGATAACAGCTAATTAAAATTGAAGCTGAATTTGAACTCAAGTCTTCCTGACTTCAGTGCTCTATCCCATGGACTACTTAGCTGCCTCAAACTACCTGAAACCAACATGATGATCAGTTTGATATGGAAGACATAGAAACAAGGGATGCTCCTTTATGGACTAGTACCACAAGAGAGCAAGATATAGCAGAACAAATCAGAAATATCATTAGTTGACTTGCAGTCAATGTTTCAGAGCACATTGCACTGATCATTAAATCAGGCAAACCACAAATATGCACGAAATGGACATGAATGCTTTCATTATGGGGCAGTGCTCTATCATAATGAAATTGGAAACAAATCTTGACAGTTATAGGCAAGAGCTTAATGCTCCTTTATTTACAATGTCACCTCAGCACCATGTCACACAATCACATATTGGTGAGCAGAGCAGGACAATCATAAGAAGTAACTTCTTCCCTAAGTCTAAATTGGATGAAATAAAAGATGAAATTGAAGAATTATATATATCTGAAGAGGGAAAAAGTTGAAGAATTTGAGATCACTGAAAATTTTGACTTAAAAAAGACTCCAGAAATTATACCTAGTAATGAAATGGTTCAAATAATATAATGTAAACTTCTGGAAAGCAGGAATTATTTTATTTTTGCCTTCTATCCCCAGCACCTAGTACAGTGCTTAGATATAATTGTTTGTTGGTAGATTGGTTAATTGATTGAAATGACTTTGAAAAGGAGAAAGGCATACTTAGATTAGAATTCTGAAAAGCCCTTTCTGCAGACCAATGCAAACGGAGTAATTTTTTTTTTTTTAAAAAAAGCTGGCATTTCCTATGGCCATCACGCATGAATACAAATGTAAAAATATTTCAGTAGCGGCAAACAACAGCATATACAGTGGCCATGGCGGCAGTAAGAACCATAGGAAGAAAGGTGGAGCTGTGAAGGACCTGAATCAAATACCACCATGGCAAACATGACTAGAGAAAGCCATTAAAAGTCTGGAGAGCAGTGTCAGAAGATTACAACAATATTTAGCAGGTATGCAGTAGAAAACCTGAATGCCATACCACCCAAGCCACAAAACATGCAGAATGAAATCCAGAAGATAAAAATATATCAGAAATTCTAGGTTAACAGCTAGCATCCATATAAGATTTTAAAGTTGGCAAAGCACTTTACCAATTTTAACTCATTTGGTTCTCACAGCAAACCTGAGAGACAGGAACTATTATTATCCTCTCATTTTACAGATGTGGAAATTGAGACAAACAGCAGTTAAGTGACTTGGCTAGGGTCACTTAGGTAGTTGAATTTAGGTCTTCCTGGCTCCAGATACATCATTCTCTCTTCTTCGCTGCCTAACTGCCTCTTCCATTAATCATCAAATGAAAGCACAATTCAAAGCTTAAGGTAACAACCTTAAGGCAGCTAGGTGGCACAATGGATAACATATCAAGCCTGGAGTCAGGAAGCCTTGTCTTTCTGAGTTCAAATCTAGCCTCAGACACTTACTAGCTGTGTGACTCTGGGCAAATCACTTAGCCCTATTTGCCTCAGTTTCCTCATCTGTAAAATGAGCTAGAGAAGGAAATGGTAAATAGGATCATGAAAAGTTGGACATGACTGAAAAACAACTGACTAACAAAAAGTACATAACATTGATTCAAAAGCTTAACATTTTTAATAGAAGTTGCCATATCAAAATTGCTAAATACTCAAAATCTCTAAGCTACATGGAACAGCTACAGGAAAAAGTAAATAAAGTCAATAGACTTGGTGTACAAATTCTTCCTCAGACACTAGTTGTGTGACCCTGGGCAAATCACTTAGGCTCTCTGTCTCAGTGTTCTCATCTGAAAAATGGGATAACCCTGCTTCAAAGGGTGGTCATGAGATTAAATGAGTAAAAATGAGAAAAATGAAAATTTTAAAGTACTATATAGATTTAGTTATTAGCTTTTTTTTTTTTACTATTAATGAAAAGCTTTCAAAATGTAGAAATCCAGCAAAAGAAATCAAATCATGTCAGAATAGGATGAGAAATACATATCATCCCTGTCACCTTCTCTGCTCCTGGAGTTATCTATGTACCTCTGCTAAGCACCAGAGATACAAAGAAAAATAGGAAATAGTCCCTGCTCTCAAGGAGATCACAGTCTAATGGGAGAGACAACATGCAAACAATATATAAATAAACTGCATACAGGAAAAATTGGAAATAATCAACAGAGGGAAGGCACTAGTATTAAGGGGGAACAGAAAAGACTTCCTGTAGAAGATGGGATTTTATCTGAGACTTAAAGGAAACCAAGGAAGTCAGGAGGTAGAGATGGGGAGGGAGAGAATTCCAGGCATGGGGGACAGTCAGTGCAAATGCCCAGAGTCAGGAAAAAATATTTGTAGCTACACTTTTTGTTGTAACAAAAAACTTGAAAATTATAGGTGTGTCTATCAATTAAAAATGACTGAACAAATTATGACATATGAACATAAGGCTAAAAGGCATAGTTTCAGAAAAACCTGTGAAGATTTGCATAAACTGATGCAGAATGAAGCGAACAGAACCAGGAGGACAATTTATATAATTAATAAAACAACATAAAGGAAAACAATTTTGAAAGACTTAAGAGCTCTAATCAATGCAACTCCAAAAGACCTATGTGTGAAGCACATTACTCATTTATTGGCTTACAGGTGACTGACTAGAGGTGCTGAATGAGACATTCACTTTCAGACATGGCCAGTGTGTTAATTTGCTCATTTGTTGTAAGCGAGGGTTTTTAGTTTGGGGCAGGGGGACTTTGGGAAAGTGGATGGGTGTTGATAACCATGAAAACAAAACAAAACAAAAGAACATCAACAAAACATTAAAAAACACAAAGGAGAAAGTAGAAGGAAATTGAGAAGAGGACCCATCAGTATGGTAGTGTTCTTACTATTGTGTTAAATTAAATAGATACTTTTAAAAAGATAGTTTCATATATGATCCTCACTTTCCATTCTTATTTGTATGTGGAAATGTCTGTGTTTTTGTTTTGTTTGTTGAAGTTTGTAAAATTAAAAATTTAAAAGAAAAATAATAGATACTAAATCGTTGAAGACTATTATTCCATAGCCTTACAGTCATACAGCATTGCTGGAAGAATATTAATGGTAAGAAGATGAGCTTTTGTTTCAAGGAGAAGTTTAAAGTCATTAAATGCACTTTGGCATTTCCCAAATACAACTAAACACACTCTCTTCCTCCTGTTCATTTATGACTCCACAATGCCTGCACTAACTCTGTATATTGGTAGACTGGCTGTCTGGGCTCTCCTTCCAACAACACGGTCAATACACATTTTTCATCTACTTGACTTTTCTTGCGTGGACTGTTTACAAGGCCCTTGGATGATTATTTGTTGGAAGCTGGAAGAGACCCTGGAACAAAGAACTTTTGCTCAGGTATAGGTTGGACTAAATGGCCTCTGAAATTCCTTATAGTTCTGAGATCTTGTGAAATTCTCTTAGTAGTACAGGCAACAAATACTATGAGAATTCAGGTAATGGAATGTTGTTTTTTTTATCTGTGGTGGTCAAGGAAAGAGATTGGATATGATTTGAACAATGAAAGATGGATAAAGAAGAGGATATCAAAAGCCTAGAGAAAAAAATCATGATTCTTATTATTGCTGACAAAGGTGATCAAGAAAATCATTAAACTAAAATCTTGAACAACTATGGATTTTATCTTAAAATCTGCGATGTTCCAGGATTGATGTAATCAACACATCAGCCATAAATAGAAGCATCTAAAGGATTTAAAAGTCTTTGAGGAATCTCTTTTTCATTTGGACTCTGCACTAGACATCCTCCATGATAATGGTGCACACCTTTGGTGAGTACAAAGTTATTACTGTTATACCTTTTATGGAATCTTAAGTGATCTTAATATATGCATGGACATCATCGTGTTGAGGAAGAGCCTTGAAGGTAGGATTTAACTCAATTCAATCAAATGCTTTTTTTTATAGTCAAAAAACATTAAGCACCATGTGATCTTATATTCTTTTCACCTTTAAGTCAATTGTATGACTATAAAGATGTGATCAGCTGTAGAATATAATTTGTAAAAGCCTACTTGTTCTTATATTTTTGACAAAAATGCTTTCAATACATGTGCAAATTATTCTTATAAAGATTTTGTAGAGATGGGAAAGTAGGTAAATGGGTTCATAGTTCTTTATATTTTCTTGATAACCTTTGTCAGTGATAATGAATTGTGATTTTTTCCAAGCTTTTGGCATCCTCCCCTTCCATCCATCCTCCAATATTCAAAGCATGTCCTTCTTTCCTTTACTACCATAGATGAAGATCACTATTTCATTACCTGGATTCCCATGGTATTTGCTATCTGTACTCACAGAATCTCCTAAGATCTCCAAACTAAAAGAAATTTCAGAGACTATCCAGTCCAACATTACCTGAGAAGGAATACCCCTTTTCAACTCTCTGTTCCAGAGTTGCCCCCTCAAGCTTCCCAACATTTAGTTATCTAACTGCAGGTTTGCGCTAGTAAATGTTTAACAACCAGCTCAGGGGGAGGGGGAACCATATTTAAATGACACATTTTTAAGTTTAATCTATATTATTAGAATCTTCTTCATCACTTCCTTAAATTAATAATCAACAAAACAATAAATCAGGTCTTGATTTGTAGCACTTGCTATTTCTGAGAAGCAAATGCTAACATTGAAAATTTAGCAGTCAGCTATCAAAACCCAATACAAGCCAACTTCAGCATACCACTGTCTACTCCCTTTTAAAGGCTTACAATATTGGGGAGCTCACAAGTTCCCAAGGCAGCTCATTTTATTTTTGGATCATTCTAATTTTTTAGGAAGTTTTCCCTCTTATGGAGCTTCAATATGCCTCCCTGCGTCATGTAAGTATTCCTGCAAGTTCTCCGTCTGAGGCCTTCTTCTACCTAACAGCCTTTCAAATATTTAAAGACAGTGATCATGATCCCCCTAGGTCTTCTCTAAACTACACATTCCCAATTACTTCTGCTGATCCTTTAATAACATAGTTTAAATTTCTCTTGGAATGTGCTCTTCTGGTCACACTTCACTGGGTACTATCCATCATATAGGTCCTTCCCAAAACCTAGATGTAGTCTGAGCACAGCAGAGAACAAAGACACCGTCTGGACATTATACTTCTGTTAATGGGTGATGTTAATAGCTAGCATTTATTTAGAGCTTTCAGGTTTGCTAAGTACTTTGCATATGTTATAATCTCTTTTTATCCTCACAACCCTGTGAAGTAGGTGATACTATTATTATCATTCCCATTTTAGACATGAAGAAACTGAGGCTCAGAGAGGTTAAGTGACTTTCCCCAGGTGACAGAGTATCTGAGGCTGAATTTTAAGTCAGGTCTTCTTGACTCCAAGTCCAGCATTCCATCCACCTCACCCCCTAGATGCCAATTATCCTAATAGATCCTAATGTTAATTTAGCTTTTTGAATTGTCACACCTCACTGTTGAATCATACTAAGATTTAAGTCTACTAAAATCCTCAGGACCTCATGACATGAACTTTTATCTAGCCACATCTCCATTATTCTGTACTTGCAAGGTTGATTTTTCTATCCAAGTGTAGAAATCTACATTTATCCCTATTAAAATTCATCTTATTAGATGTTCTAAACTGTCAATATCTTTTGAGATCCCAATTTACTCATTCAAGTATTACCCTATCCTCCTGGCTTTGTGTGATCAATAAATTTGATAAATATGCCCTCTATAGTTTCATCAAGTCATTAATAAAATTATTGAATGGAACAGAGTTGAGGAGAAAGTCCTCTGGCACTCCACTAGAGACCTCCCTCTTGATAGACATCAGTCCATTAAGCAGGAACTCTTTAGGTATATTTGTTCAACTAAATACTATTTCACCTAACTGTTCTGTCAAGACCATAAGGACAACATGAAAGAATTTGCCAAACACCTTGCTGAAATCAAGATACAATGTGTCTACTGCATCCTCCTGACCTACTAGTGTAATAGACCTGCCAATGCAGTCAATAGGGTTAATTTGAAATAACTTGTTCTTGGTAAACCCACACTGGTTTCCAGTGATTATATCTCTCTTCTCTAAGTCTTCATAAACTATCTATTTAATCATCTGTTTTAGAATTTTTCCAAGGATGGACATAAAGCTCAACCATCTCTGGTTCCTAGAATCTACCTTTTTTTCCTTTGGCAAAAACTGGAACATTTCCCCATTCCCAGGCCCCCTCAGTACTTATTATTCTCCACAGTTCTTCAAAGATTACTAATAGGAGTTCTGAGATCACATACAGAAATTCTTTCAGTAGCATTTGATAAAGTTATCATCCCCTTTTCACCTCCTGACCCCATTCCTGGACCCCACTCTTCCAAACTTTGCTGTGTCATCCTGGAATTTCTCTCATGCCTCGGGCCTTCTTGCCTACAACAGCCAAACACTCCTGTCACCTTCTCAATGTGGAATATCCCTCTGTGATGCCCACTCCCTTCTCTCATTGGCGAGTTCCTTTTGGAGCTTCCATTTTGTGGAGGGGCCCTGGTCAATTTTAATTCCTCTCTTGACCCTGTTCCTGGGCTCCCAGACTTCAAACCCATGTCCCTGGGCCAGGGACCCCAGCCTGCACCCCCTTCACCCCTGTTTGTATGTTGTCTTCCCTCATTAGAACATAAGTGCCTTAAAGCCAGAACTTTCTTTTTGCTTATCCCTAGCCCTTAGCACATGGTCTTTAGCCTGGCACATGGTAAGCACTTAATAAATGCTTGTTTCATACTTCTCCTCTCCTATCTCAAACTTAAAGTCCCTTTAAATCATGTTCTATACCCTTTCTAATTTATGGAATAGAAAAGAAAGCTCGGAAGAAGAGTGATTAGTTAAATGGATGGATTGATTGATGGATGGATGAATGGATGGGTGAAATGAATGAAAGAATGAAGTTGGAACTGTCCTAACCCAGGACTGATCAAACCAAATCATGATATAGTTTATCTTTGTTCATTCATTCATCTTCCCCACGTGGAATTCCTGTGATCCCTGGGGCTTAGCAGAGAAGTGGGAGGGGGCACTGTGCCAGAGCAAGGCAGAGATGGTATTTATCAGCTCCACCCTTGGACTGTCTTGGGCTGTTAAAGCTTCAGGTTTTTAACAACCCAGATACTTGCTGCAAAGCAGAAACAAAGACAAATCAATAAGCATTTGTTCTCTTTTGGTGGGGCAACAGAAAATGTACTTCCTTCCTATGCCCATCTTCACACACACACACACACACACACACACACACACACAGAAATACACACCTACATGTAGAGACCCATACATGCACATGGTCTCATACCTATACACGCATTCAGGCTCATACATACAGAAACATTGATATATGCACAATCACAGGATTTAGAACTGGAAGGGTTCTTAGGCCATCTAGTCCAACCCACTCATTTCACAGATCAGAAAGGTGAGGCCCAGAGAGCTTCAGTGATTTACCCAAGGGTACCTCGGTAGCAAATAACAAGGTGGGATTTGAACCCAGGTGCTCTAACTAAAAATCCAGTGCTTTTTCCACAATACCACACTCTGTCTCTCATACATGGATATCTCCATGCATAGACATACATGTAAATGTACAAAAACATATACTTACACAAGATGTATGGGCAGCTAGGTGGTACAGTGGATAAAGTGCTGGGCCTGGAATCAGGAAGACTCTTCCTCCTGAGTTTAAATCTAGCCTCAGACACTTACTGTGTGACCCTGGGCAAGTCACTTAACCCTCTTTGCCTCAGTTTCCTCATCTATAAAATGAACCAGAGAAGGAAATTACAAACCACTCCAGCATCTTTGCCAAGAAAACCCCAAATGGGATCACACAGAGCCAGCCATGACTGAAAATGACTGAACAACAACAATACCACAGATGCATATACACAGATATACATACATGCAAACATGTACATATACACATATGTTCACACACAGTACCCTCTCAGCTCCTCCATGACAATTAGGAGGATTTATCATTCCTATTAATCAGAGCCCTACATCACCCTTCTCTCTTGCTCTGTCCAAGGTCCTGCCTAGAGATTCCTCTGCCCTAGTACTCAATGACAGAGGGGCCCTCTCAGGCTTTCTCCTCTGAGCACCTTTCACCTTCAATGCTGGTGTCTGCAATTGGCCAGGACTGATTCCACATTTACTGTCAAGTACCCAGGGTTGCTGTGAGACTGTTTACACTCATTTGTTCTATTTAGAGGCCTAACACTTGGATGTCAGCGCCTGAATATCTAAGGGGCTATCCAATGCATATTTTATGGATACCTATGTATTATAATCACTTAGGCACTGGGTGGTCCATTAGGAAAAGGCCCCATTTAAAATGATATTGCCTTGCATGAAGCTTTTGAAAGATGGGGTGGCAGCATAGTGAAATGGAATGTGCACAGCATTTAGGGTCAGAAGACCTGGGTTCAAGTCCTGAATCTATCACACATTTGCTATGTGCCCCTAGATAGGTAACTACTTCCTTCTCTAGGCCTCAGTTGCCTCATCTTTAAAATAAGGGGATTGAATTTGATGTTCTCAGCTTCAAGCAGCAAAGCATGCTAAGGGAGACAAAGAAGGCAACATATATCTGTTGATCAGGTCAGGCCACCTTGACCACTGTCTCCCCTCAGACCAGAACAGTGAACCTAAGAGCCTTAGGAATTTCAGGGTTCCTGATCCAGGGACCACAGCCACCATCCTGGGAAGCAACTTGGTAGAGACATGGCCTGGGAACTACTCCTGCAGGTGCTACCCAGAGAAGAAATATCTTGTCACCAAAATCTTTGGTACTGTCAAATGGTTCAACACCAGAAACTCATGATTTTATCAGTGGAAATAACATTAAAGAAGAGGCATTATAGTGACTTTGCCGCTGTGCCCTAAGGCCCATGAGACTTCCCATGGGATTTGCAACTGAAACCTTCTATATCTGTTGTCACCCCCATTAGAATATGAGCTCTTCGAAAGCAGAGATAGTCTCAATTTTCTATTTGTATCTCCAGTGGTAGCACACAGTAAGCTCTTAATAAATGCTTTATTCATTCATTCACCTCTAAAGTCTCATCCATGTTTTAGGTTCTATCACTTTAGGTTCTCAGGTTCATTGCAGCCTTAATATTATATGTTCTAAGGTCCCTTCCAAACCTAACTTTCTTTTTTTTAATTATATTTTATTTTCCCCCAATTACATGTTAAAATAATTTTTTAACATTTTTTTAAAGTTTTGAGTTCCAAATTCTATCCTTCCCTCTCTCCCTCTCTTCGGCCCTCTCTGAGACAGCAAGCAATCCGGTATAGTTTATACATGTCCAATAATGTAAAACATTTCCATCAAACCAAACATTCTTTGTTTGGAGGTCTCATCTAACTGCAACATTCTACATTCTGAGATCCTATCCTATCTAACACCCTATGCTTTCAGGTCTTTTCCAGCTCTGGCATTCTGGGATTCTATGAGCCTTCACATATCCACCCTTATGCCCTGAATTCTTATGGAGGAAGGACATACTCTTTACTCAGAAAGGAGAATTTACTCTCTCCACATTTAATTGGGGTTTAGCCCCCACCATCACTCCACTTGCTGCCATCTGACAGAACAGAGCATGGGCTATGCACAGGAGAAAGATTTTTCCAGTCAGTAAATATCATATGGGATTCCTCTAACCCACTGACCCACATGTGGAGGTTGCCTGGTGTCCTGGCTCAGAATTAGGGTGGGGGGTTATAGGCCTCAGAGAAGCCAGGTTGGTCACAGGGTCTTTAAAACCTTATGAGCAAAAGGGACCCAGGTCCACTTGGCCCATAGTATGACACTGGCCGTGGTCTCGAAGCTAATGTTTCTGGTGATGTGATGAGGGACACAGACACAGTCACACAGGTCCATGCTCTGGCACGCACAGATGCCTGGGGACATGTCACCACTGACGTGGATACCCTTGGCCACACAGATGAACACTCACTAATGCACAGGAGTACAGATACCTACCCAGAGACAGATAGTTACACAAATATATACACTCAAAAGATGCACACAGAAATGCAGAGATGGAGCCAAAGACATGTAAACTCATAAACACACTGACATATATGCTCACACAGATGCAGTCACGTGGTGACAAACACACAGAGGCATTAGATACACCTCACAAAGCTATACAAACTCACACTCACAGACACATGGCTTTACAAGTCACACAGAAATACATACCATTAACACACACATACACAATCACATGGTCATATATTAGTAGACAAGAGATACAAAGAGTTATACAGGTATATACACACACATACAGTCACACAGTCACAAATATACATGGGCATATACTCATAGACAAGAGTGTGCATCTCTGAGGCTGTGTGTATTTTTGTGAATACATATGACACACATTCACACAAAAGATGTGTGAAGACAATCTCAGGCATGGAAAAAAAGTCAGGCACACACATTCATACACTCACATAGACAGACACAGAGACATACTGTCGAACCCATGGCCATGGACTTACACACAGTCCCACACATCTGGACACTCACACTTCCCTAGCTAATGCCCTGTGCCACATTGTCCTGGACGCAGGCCGGGTCCTGCCTTGTCTATTTTGGGCATGGAACCTGGCATGGAAACACACTGAGGCTTGGCCGCGTCAGGGAGTGAACGCTTCCCGTCTTGGGCCCCTTAGATATTGTTAGAGCTGTAAGCCAATCTCGGCATGAGCGGTCCAGGAGGTTTAAACTACAGCCTCCTGGTGCCATCTAGGGCTCAGAGTGGGCAGCGGCAACACCCCAGAACTGCCTCCCACCCCTGGGGCTGAGGTGGCTGGAGCAGAGGCTGCCGGCCTGGCTGGCCCTCCCCTCTGCCTCTTTGTCTCTGCTGCCCTCTCCTCTCTCTCGCTCTTCTCCCCTGTTTCTCTCTTCCTCCCTGTCTCCCATTCTTCCCCTCTGCTTTCCTGATTCTTCCTAGTTCTCCCCCCTCTCCACGTTTTACTCTGTCCTTCTCCTCTCCTTGTGTGTATCTAACAAGCTTTGTTTCTGGATCTCTCTCCTACATCTCTCTGTCTGTATATCTCTCTTACTCGCTCTGCCTCTGCATGTCTATCTGTCTGTCTGTCTCTGCATGGCTATCTGTCTCTCTACATCTCTGTCTCTGACTGTCCCTCCCTTTCTCTGTCTGTCTATCTGTCTGTCTGTCTGTCTGTCTCTCTCTCTCTCTCTCTCTCTCTGTCTGGCTCTGGCTCTCTTTCTGTCTGTCTCTCCCTGCCTCCCTTTCTCCGTGTCTGTCTGTCTGTCTCTCTCTCGTCTAATGGAAAGATGCTGCACTTGAAGTGAGGAGACCTGGTTTTGAATCTTTAGTCACTGCTGTGTGACTTTGAGCAAGTCACTTCACTCTGAATCTCAGCTGCCTCACTTGCAAAATTTCAATTCTGACAGTTACTTACCTCCCAGGATTGTTCCAGGGAAGGAATAAAATGGGATTTCTTCTCTCTCTCCCTGCTTCCTCTCCCCACCCCTTTCTTCTCTACCCATTTCTTTCTTCATTTCTCTTCTGCCTCTAATTCTCTCTCTGCCTTTTTCTCTCCTGCTATTTCTCTCTCTTACTCTCTTCTTTTACAAAAAAATCAATTAATAAGCATTTATTTCTCTCTCCACCAAACTCCCATTAAAAAAAGAAGAAAAACAAAACCCTTATAAGAAATGTGCATAGTCAGGCAAAACAAATTCCCACATTGGCCATGTAAAAATGTGTGTCTCATTTCTTATGTCACAATGATGTTCCATCACATTCATATACCACAATTTGTTCAGCCATTCCCCAACTGATAGATAGCTTCCTTAGTTCCCAGTTCTTTGTCACACTATAAAAAGAGCTGCTATAAATATTTTTGTACATATTGGAACCTTTACCTCTTTCTCTGATCTCTTTGGGATATTAGCCTCATAGAGCCATTGCTGGGTCAAAGGCTATACACAGTTTAATAAGTGGGGGGCCATAGTTCAAAGTTGCTTTCCAGAATGGCTGGACCAATTTATAGCTTTACCAAAAATACATAAATGTACCAGTTTTCCCAAAGCCCCACCAACATTGTCATTGTCCTTTATTTGCCAACATTGACCATCTGAGGGGTGTGAGGTGGAAACTCAGAACTGCTTTCATTTGCATTTCTCTAATTATTAGTGATTTATAGTATTGTTTTCTTATGGCTATGGATAGCTTGGATTTCTTCTTTTAAAAACTGCCTGTTCATATCTTTTGACCACTTACCAACTAGGGAATGTTATAATGTTTATAAGAATTTAGTCTTATAAATTTTAATCGGTTCCTTACAGATCTTGGATAACACCCTTATCAAAGAAAGTTGCTACAAAGATTTCTTATCAGTTAACTGTCTCCCTTTTCATCTTAGCTTCATTCAACCTACACTTGCTTTTTTTAATTAAATTTTTTAATTAAAATTTTTTTCAACCAGGAAAAATCTGCCTCTCTCCCACCTCAACCTCTCATTGAAAAAGAAAGAAAAATAAAACCCTTATTAAAAAATATGCATAGTCAAGCAAACAAATTCCTGAATTGACCATGTCCCTATATATGTGTGGTTATATAATTTGTGCATATATATGTGGGTGTGGGTATGTATGCATGTATTTATATTTATACATATACATGCATGTGGGTATATATTTATTTATATTATGTATACAATATTCTATTTTATTTATTTACTTACTTATTAATGTCTTCATCTGCAAACTTAGTCAGGAAGTAGCATGGGTAACATGTTTCATCATGAGTCCTCTGGAACCATGACTGGTCATTACATTGCTCTGAGTTTCCCATCCTCTCTCTATAAGGAAGAAAGTCGGGAGAGAGAAGGCCAGTGCTCTAGACTTTATGCAATCAGTTTCTGCTCCCCTGCCTCTCTTCTCTTTCCCTTGCCTAGAGTCCAATCACAGGTTCATATTCTTTCTTTCTTTCCTTTCAAATTCCTCTTAGCAATCCATCTTCTTTAGAGTTTGTTTTACTTAGAACTGCTCCTTCCCTTAATCTGCCTCTATTCCTTTTCCACTTTCCCTCTTGTTTCCTTATTGAGTTAAAAGTGTTTCTTCACCCAAGTGTGTGTGTATTCTTCCCTCTTTTGATAGGTTCAGATGAAAGAGAAGTTCAAATGTTCCCTGCTCCATCCGCCCCTTTTTCCATGTTGATATAAGTAAAAGACTTGTACACCCACATTATGTAAGATAATTTCCCCCACCCTTTCCTCTCCCTTTTCTTAGTATATTCCTTTGCTCTCCCTTTCCTTTTTTTTAAGATCATAAGAACACAATAAAACCACTCCAAGGCCCTCTGTTTTATTAGACTCCCTCAATGACCCCCAGTGATGGTAGGATTCTATGGGGCATAGATATCATCTCCCCATATTAGAATGTAAACATCTTTTAATCTGTTATGATTTTGTGTTTAATCGTTTTCAATTGAGTCCAACTCTCTGTGACCCCATTTGGGGTTTTCTTGGCAAAGATATTGGAGTAGTTTGCTCTAGCTCATCTTACAGATGAGGTAAGTGTCTGAGGCCAGATTTCAACTCAGGAAGATAAATCTTCCTGACTCCAGGCCCAGCACTTTACCCACTGTACCACCTAGCTGCCCATTATGAATGCTCCCTTATATTTCCCTTTATATGCTTCTCTTGATTATTGTTTGTATTTCAAAGTATCTACCTAGTTCTTATCTCTTCATCGGGAGTGCTTGGCAATCCTGTGTTTCCTTAAAGGTCTATTTTTTCCCTCTGTAGGATTATACTCAGTTTTCCTGGGTAAGTTATTTTTTATTGCAGGACTATATCTTTTGCCTTCTGTAAACTCTCAGCTCCTTGTTAGTGGTGGTTGCTAAATCTTGTATAATCCTGACTGTAGCTCCTCAGTCCTTGAATTCTTTCTTTCTGTCTCTTTGTTGTATTTTTTTCCTTTTTATCTGGAGTTTCTGATTTTGGCTATAATGCTCTTGGGAGTTTTTATTTGGGAGTTTCTTTCAGGAGTCAATCAGTGGGTTCTTTCTATTTTCACTTTGCCTTCTGGTTCTAAAGAGATCCTGGTAGTTTCTTTTTATGATTTTAAAAAAAATGTGGTATCTAGGCTCTTTTTTTGGTCTTGGATTTCAAATAGTCCAATGATTTTTAAATTCTCTCTCCTTTATCTATTTTGCAGGTTGTTGTTTTTTATATGAGATACCTTACATTTCTTCTACTTTTTTCAATCTTTTGACCAAGTTTTGACATTTCTCATTATCTCTTTGAGTCATTAACTTCTGTTAGGGCCATTATAATTTTCAAAGAGTCTGTTGCTTGGGTAAGATTTTGTGCTTCTTGTGCCACACTATTAATTCTCTTTCTAATTTTTTTCCTTCCATAACTATTATTTGTTTCCCAGTTTTTGCCCTAGCACTCCCATTTCATTTCTAATTCTTTCCTCCAACACTCTCATTTCATTTATAAAATCATTTTAAGCTATTTTTTTAAACTCTTGCTTCATCTTTTTTTAAATTCTAGTTGAACTTGTGTACAAGCTATGCTTCTCTTCGAGACTTTGCTTGTAAATGTTTCAGAATCGTTCTCTTCTAGGTTTTGTGTCTTGAGCACCCCTATCATCATAATAGCTCTTTATGATGGGAATCTTTTCTTGTTTGTTTGCTCATTCTTCTAGCATTACTTCCTGGTTTTGGTACTTGTGACAGACTCTCTGCACTTCTGGAGAAAATGGCTGGGCTATACTTGCTCCTATATTGTGTCCTCTTGGGTCCTAATTTGTTTTCTCATGGTATTAAATGTTTTGTTATTAAAGAGTTTCAGGTACAACTTGGACTGATGACTTGTAAACTTTCAGTGCTCCAAAAATTGTCTGATGCAGGGCAAACTCTGATCATTGACTTCCTTGTCTGAGCTCTACACATCTGATGTGGATTTGGATCTGAGCAACACAACTGTGGTCTTTCCCCTGGTTGATACTCCAGTAACCTCTTGCTGAACGCAGATACTTCCAACCAATTAGAAATTGCGGGTTCAGAGTGACAGAACTACAGGCTCCCCTTTGGCATGTGTTTCTTGCCCTGGTTAGTCTGCTTCAGGCTTCAGACTTTGTTGGGGGCTTTAGCTGAGACCCTGAGGTCAGAGCCACGTAGTTGCTCCTTGGTTTCATTCTTGTTTCTCACTCAAGACAGCCTAGAACCTTATACCTCTCTTTGCTCTGGACTACTCCTTCCAGGCACAGGTCCCCTCCTCAGTCCATCCTGGATCTGTGACTCAGCAGTGGATAGTGAACAGGAGAACTTCCAGTTGGCAACTATTCCCACTCACTGCTCAAGGTCAGGTCCCTCTGTGCAGGATCTGGGACTTCCTCTTGCCTGGAATACAACTACTAGAAAGCCCTTCATTCAGTTATCATGCTAAAAGGCTCTGTGATATGCTCCAAGCTATACTCCAGCCCCAGATACTGAGCTACAGGTTTCTACCCATCTCTTTATTTGAATCTGTACTGGAAAAAATCCAGTCAGAATTTCCCAAACAGGACTGAGTCTGGTGGGTTTTCTAGAACTTTATGGAGGAATTGGGGGGCAGAGGGGAGAGAAAGCTCAGCTATACCACATCCAGCCATTCTACCCTCTTGGCTGGTTCCTTGTCTTCTCTTCTTCCTTCACTTCCCTCTGTCTTTCTGTCTCTATCCTCTCCTCCTCCTATGTCTTTCTCTCCCTCTCCTCTTTGTTTCTGTCTCCCTCTCTCTTCTCCATTTTCTCTTTCCCCCTCCTCTACCTCATTTCTTTATTTACTTTTCTTTACACCCTATTTCTTCTTCTTTCCCCCTCATTTTTGCTCGCTCTTCTTTTCCCCATTTCTCTCCCTCTCTTCTCCCTATTTCTTTCCCTCTTTTTCTCTCCTCTTCTTTTGATATATTCTCTCCCTCTGTCCTTTCATTCATCCTCTCACTCTTCTCTCCATTTCTCTCTCCTCATTTCTCTTTCCTGTTTCTCTCTCTCCCTCCCTATCCTTTCCCCACAATCTCCCTCTCCCCTCCACATTTTCCTCCTTTTCTTCCATCTCCTCTCTCTTCTTCTCCATCTTCTGCAATAACAAAGCCAGAAAGTCGGGAAGAGAGCAAGAAGGGAATGACGGCAGGCTGCTTCAGTTTTTACTGTCAATCCACATTCAATGCCCAGGAAACTATAACTAACCAGGAATAGAGACACTAGTAAACCCAGGGAACCAATTAGACTTTAGAAATAAATGTGTCTTAAGTGCCTCTTCCATCTATTGAAGGCCTCCCCAATGACTCTATAATATAGAATATTATAGGGAGCCCAGAAGTCTCAAATGCACACAGTGGTGGACTCCATGCCTGTTATCAGAGGACTAGGCTATTTAAAGCATAAAGAGACTCATCATTGGAGGAATGACTAGTAAGTGGAATCATTTTTTTGGTCCTAGCAGCTCACAGGGACTGTGATCCTGGGTGTTAGAGGTATAAGGAACTAAAAATCCTTTGAACCTAATCCTTTGAATCCTAAGAACCACTGAGTGGTGGCTATCACCCATCAGGAGCTGGAAGGAACCTGAAGGATAAACTGAAGCCCAGAGAGGTAAGTGACTTGTCCAAGGTCACTAAGTAGTAAGTATCAAAGTCAGGATTTAATCCTTAAACATTAAATCGAGTACTCAAGGGACCTTGTCAGAGTACAAAGACTTAGAATTTGTGCTCAAGGAGTTTCCCACACAGCTCAGCTAAAATTTATAAATGGAGCAGTCAATATAATATGTATACTTAGGTAATATATGTTTAAACATTATTGATAAATAGAAAACACTTGCCAACCCACAATATCATTTCTATCAGCCTGTTGCTACACAGCTGCTGAAGCATCTTATTTGGTGTGAAAAGAATGAGTTCAAACCTAAGCTCTACCTCTTTCTATCTGCATGTCCTTGGATAGGTCACTTCATCTCTCAGGGCCACAGTTTCCTCATCTATAAAAAAGGGGGAGGGTGAACTAGATTACCCCAAGGTCCCTTCTAATTCTAAATCTATGATTGTTGATGAGATAATCTATAAGGTCCCTTCTCCTATTATCCTAACTATTTGAAGGGCTATCATGTATTAAACCTGGTCTACTTGGGCAACTAGGTGGCACAGTGGATAGAGTACCCAGACCAGAGTCAAGAAGACTCATCTTCTTGAGTTCAAATCCAGCCTCAAACATTTACTAGCTGTGTGACCCTGGACAAGTTACTTAACCCTGTTTGCTTCAGTTTCCTCATCTGTAAAATGAACTGTAAAAGGAAATGGCAAACTACTCCAGTATCTTTGCCAAGAAAAGCCCAAATGGGATCACAAAGAGGTAGACAGGACTGAAACAACTTAACAACAACAACAACAACAACAACTTGTTCCTAGAGGGCAGATCTAAGAACAATGGTTAGAAATTGTAAAGCGCAAAATTTCAACTTAATATGAGGAAATAAAGCTGTCCAACAAGGGGAATATACTTTCACAAGAAGTAGCAAATTCCCTATATCTGGAAGTGTCCAAGCAGAAATTAAAGGACCATTTTTTTTAGAAATGCTATAGAGGAGATTTCTACTCAGGCAGAGATTTAACCAGATACCTCTAAAGTCAATCCAATCCAAAAGATATTTATTAAGCACTTACTATATGCAAAGCACTAGAATAGAGGCTGAGAATATAAAAACAGACAAAAACAGTCCCTACCTTCAAATAGTTTATGTTTTTCTTAGGGGCTTAGGGGATGGTAGAAAATTACAGTATGTAAACTAATAACAGCGACTTACTTTTTTGCACTTTAAAGTTTATAATATGCTTTACATGTACAATATTTCATTTGAACTTCACAACAGCCCTGTGAGTTAGGTACTATATGGTTTATTATCCTCATTCTACAGGCTCTCCTATCCCCAAGAAAGAGGTGAAGTGATCATACAGCTAGTAATTGTCAGAAGCATGATTTGAACCCATGTCTTTCTGGCTTTATATCCAGCTTTCCACGCACAACACCACTCTATTTCTAAAATATAAAATACTTTGAGTTGAGGTAGAACACTTACGGTTAGTTCCTTGAGGAAGTGACACAATTAGCTGAGCCTCAAATAAAGCTAGGGATCTATGAGGCAGACGTGAGTTTAGAGTACATTCTGGACATGGGGAATAGCCTGCACAAAGTCACCTCTGTTACTTTACAATAGTAATATTAATAATAACAGCTCTCCTTTTCATAGAGCTTTTAAGTCTTTCTTCATAAAAGCCCCAAAAATCTGATAATATAAGGCTCATGAATATTTGTCACACATGTAGGATGGAAAATGGTTAAGAGCATACATGTGATCAGGGGCATTCACACCACTGAGAAAGCTATCATATATTAGTGGTATCATCCCAGCACTCTCTGATGCTTTTTCCAGGGCATCACATCTCTCCTAGACTTTACCACTAGTCTCATGGTTACTCTGCTGCTCTGTGCTACCAAATTCTAGGTTTCAACTATCTAGCTTTTTCAGGGCCAGTTGCTGTACTTTTTGCTATCATATACAGAGGTGTAGTAACTAGGAAGCCTCTACCTGGCAAAAAGAGCTAAAGTTCTCTAGTTCATAGCTGAGTGCTTTGAACCACCATAGACCCAAGCCAACAGAAAGTCTCAAGCTAAGACTAAGCCTAATCTTTTGATCAATTTTTCCCTGGTTCAGACTCAAGGTCCTTGATCTTAGACAACTATTTGACTTAGAACTAGGATATTTCTTTTAACTCCCATTCAGATTCACAAGTTGTGAGTCATCTGAAAACCCATTGTGGAGTTCATCCAAAAAAACTCCACAAGAACGTGAGGTGGAGCTAGAGTGATAAAGCTTCTCTCACTCCCAAGATTCTCTGTGATTGGCAACTAAGTAAATCCAAGGACAAAAAAAAAATGGGTAGATAAGGCAGGGCCATCACCCTCCATCCCTACTTTACATACCTGATTTTGTTATGCGTGTCTTTGTTGTTCAGTCATTTTTCAGTTGTGTCTAACTCTCTGTGATACCATTTGGGGTTTTCTTGACAAAGATACTGGAGTGGTTTGCCATTTCCTTCTCCAACTCATTTTACAGATGAAGAAACTGAGGCAAACAGAGTTAAGTGACTTGCCCAGGGTCCCACAACTAGTAAGTGTCTGAGGCCAGATTTGAACTCAGGGAGATGAGTCTTCCTGAGTCCAGGCCCTGCACTCTATCTACTATGCCACCTAGTTGCCCCATTACACATGTCTACCATCTACAAAAAAACTGATACTTTTGTATTACAACTGAGCTTGCACAAACCTCAGCTAATCTCCTACACATAGATTAGAATACTGAGGGACAGTGAAAGGAAGTGACTTATCTGTAGTCTCATAGCTAATAAGTGGCGAAAACAGGACTGGCTCCCAGATAATATAAGTCATAGGATCATATTACCACTGGACAGTAAATTTAAAGCTGGAAGGGACCTTGAAGGCCATCTAATCCAACCTCCTTCATTTATAGACAAGTTAACCGAGGCCGAAAAAGTTAAGAAATTTGCCCAAGCTCCCACAAGAAGTAAGTGACAGAATTAAGATTTTAAAATATGGCTCTTAGCATTGCAGCTTAATGCCTCTCCAAATAACTGAAATTTCTACAGTGCTTTAAGGTTTCAAAAACATTTTTATATACATGGATGAAGAATGTCTGTTGTCCAGACTGTGCTATTAAGCTGCTTGGACAATCCATAGTGGTCATTAGTGTGTTGGACAAACAATGAGGATGGAGAATGAGCTGGGCCCAGATGTGAACAGCTGGAAGAGGCCAGGCTGGATCGCACCTGGGAAATTATTCAGTATTGGTAAGGAGCCTAAGCTCCTCCCACTTTTTTTTTTAAGGCAGTTGGGGTTAAATGACTTGCCCAGGGTTACACAACTAGTAAGTGTCAAGTGTTTGGTCTGAGGCCAAATTTGAACTCAGTTTCTCCTGACTTCAGGGCTGGTGCTCTATCCACTGCGCCACCTAGCTGCCCTACCTCCCATCTTTTTTAACACCAATATTTTTACAGTGATGGTAATGATAGTGATGGGGATGGTGAAGATGAAGATGGTGATGGTAATGGTGATGGTGATGATGTGACACTGTCCTTTTCTATTGCACTTTCAGTTTTTCCCTCTTCATAAAGTAATCTTTCTAAAACATAGTTCACTCCCCAAGTCACTATTAATAAAGAGTATCTAGTAGTTTGTCCATTGGGCCTAGGATAAAATACAATCTCCTCAGCCTGACATTTAAAGCTCCTCACAGTCTGACTCCAATCTCCCTTTCCAGACTTAATTCATAGTAGGCCCTTCCACATGGGCAGCTAGGTTGCACAGCGAATAGAGCATTGGGCCTGGAGTCAGGAAGACTCAGCTTTTTGAGTTCAAGTCTGGCCTCACTTACCAGCCATGTGACCCTGGGCAAGTCACTTACCCCTGTTTGCTTCCATTTCCTCATCTGTAAAATGAGCTGGAGAAGGAAATGGCAAGCCATTCCAGTATTTTTGCCAAGAAAACCCCAAATGAAAAAAAAAGAAAAGAAAATGACAAATGGTGTCATGAAGAGTCAGACGCGACTAAACAACAAGACCTTTTACACAAGCTGTTGTCCTGAATACCTAGACTGTACTCCCTCCTCACCTCTGTCTCTTCATCCTGAGTGCCACCTCTCATAAAAAACCTCTTCTGATCCCTCTAGTAGTTAGTGCCGTATCCTTTCTCAAATAATATTTATCAGTGTAAATGTTGCCTTCTCCACCCCCCCCAAGAGTGTAAGCTCCTTTAGGAGAGGCACTGTTCTTTATTTGCATTTGGATCCCTAACAGTGCCTTCCATGTAATAGGAGATTAATAAATGCTTGATGAAGTGAACATCTCTGTGAGGTGGATAGAGCAAGTATTACTTCCAATTTACAGATAAGAAAAAGTGATTTGTTCAGGGTCACACAGTAGCTGTCTTAGCCTTAATATGGACACAAATTTAGTATTTTCCACAGCACTTTACAGCTCTCTACACTCCACTGCTTTCCTTACAAAACACCTATGAGGTCAGTATTATAAGTAATGTATTATTGTTAAGGCTATTTTCCTCAATTCAGAAAGGGAAACTGAGACCCAGAGAGCACTGCCTTGTTCCAGGTGACAGTTGGGAAGCATTGAGGCCAGAACTGGAATTCAGATCTAGTGTCTTGGACCCTAACCCTAATCCTACCTCCAACTCTAACCCGAATCCTAATATGACTGACTGCTTTCCTCAACACATCCCTGGGAGACTGGAAGTAAAAGAGTTAGTACTGCCATCTTACTGAAGAAAAGAGATTTTAGAAATGCAGGAGACCTTAGGGAACACCTAATTCAATCACCTCATTTGACTGTACTTATTTTATAGAACAGGAAACAGGAGGCCAGAGAGGTTGTCATTTCTTTAAGGTCACACAGCTTCTAAGTGGTTTGTTGTGTTGTTCAGTTGTGCCCAACTCTTCATGACCCCATTTGGGGTTTTCTTGGCAAAGGTATTGGAGTGGTTTGCCATTTCCTTCCCCAGCTCATTTTACAGATGAAGAAACTGAGACAAACAAGGTTAAGTGACTTGCCCAGGGTCACACAGCTAGTAAGTGTCTGAGGCTGGATTTGAAGTCAGGTCTTGATCATTCCAGGCCCAGCACTCTATCCACTGCTCCACCTACCTGCCTCACCTAAGTAGTAGAACTCAAACTAAAACCCAGTTCCTCTGACTCCAAATCTAGTACTCTTTCTCCTAAAACTACACTGAGTCAGAATGGAAACTCAGAGAAAAGATGAGCCTTGTCCAGAGTCATCTCCTAAGAACCAACACCCTGGATAAGTCTACAAGCTGCAGCAGGAAGAATAATGAACTTAGAGTCAATCACAGGACCTGAGTTTGAATTCAGACTCTGCCGATTACCACCTGTGTGACTTTGGACAAATCACTTATCATCTCTGGGCCTCACTCAGTTCTTTTCATCTATAAAATAAGGAAATTAGACTAGATCACTTCTCACATCTCTTCTGGCTCTCAATCTGTGAATGTTTTTTAGCTCTATGAACCTCCTGGAGAGAACTGGACACAGATGTAAGCCAAGACTATGGGCCCCTACATGAACAGACCCTTGGGGAAAGTCCCCTCTTCCTCAATGGCCCCTCAGAGCAGCCTGCCCATAGTAAATGACTCTAGGAATGAGCCCCGTTGGGGGAAAGCTGTAGCATTATAATAATTATTTCCATTCCCTTCTAACTATACTCCCAGAAACCTGTTCCTGAAAAGCCAATTAAATACCTTACCTGCTCCCTGGTGCTGACTCAGCACTTCCTCTCACAGGCACCAATGGAAGTGGAATAAATCTCTCAAGAGTGAAATTGATTGGATTAAAAGGAAGGCTAAGAGAGAGAGAGATCGATGGATCCCAAGAAAAGGAGTTGGGCCCCCGGTGGCCCAGTATCTGAACCACTGTTACAACAGTGCTGATGGTGGGGGAGCTGAGGCTGTGACGAGGGAGTCCTGACTCTGCTGATCTCCCTAGCCCCAGAATTCAAGGATCACTGCTCCCCGGATGGGACCCACTTAGAAAGTGATTAGGTGATAATGAACAAGAAGCCAGCTCTTGCCCCAAATCCCTCCCCCCTCTACAAAGGGGAGAAAATCCCTGGGGTGACAGGCCCCCATCTCCATTGTCACATCCCCCGATCTGCTATTATTCTCTTATTTCTAGTCGTCCTCCCCTCCTCCCATCCCACAACTCCAAGCTCCCAATGGCAATCCAGAGCTGGTCTAAATGATCTCCAAGGCCCCTTCCAAATTGAAGATTCTGAGATCTTTCTGACTCTGTGAAAGGCCCATAAACTCCAAACTTCTCCCTCAATGTCCTCTCTCACTCTCTCTCTCTCTCTCCTCCTTACCCTCCTTCTTCCTCTGTCTTGATCCTTCTCTACCTCTTTCTTTTTCCCTCTGTCTGTAACTTTCTCAATCCGTGTCTCTGACCCTTCTTTGTCTCTGTCCCTCCTAATTTCTTTTGCCCCTGTCTCTGAATCTCTCTTAACTGTCTCTCTCTTCTATCTCTGCTTTTCTCTTTTTCTATTCTTTTCTGTATCTATGTCTCTGACTGTCCTCTCAAAATTACCAGTGGAATGTGCTGCTTTGTGAGGTAGTGAGGCCAAACCACCCCTTACCATTGAGTCATTTTTGTATAGTGATTCATGTTCTCCATTCCGACTGCAGCCAAGTTACGGCACCAGAGGCATGGTTGGGAATGCCACTAGTTATGGAGCCAAAGGCTCACATCCTGCCTCTTTCTAGTTATATACACTGGGCAAATCACTTCATTCTGAGATTTGGTTTCCTCCTCCACAAAATAGAAATAGTAACACACTACTTACATTACTTTTAGTAACACTAAAGCAGGGAGTTTTAACAAAGTTATTGTGAGAAAAATTCATGTTTCGTAGACAGAAAACATAAAATCTAAGTTGGGAAAAGACTCATTGGCCATCTAGCCCCAAACCAAACCTGATCAACAATCAGTCTGCAAAATACCTAACAAGCAGCCATCCAGCATCCCAGGAGAAGGAGCAGTCACCTCCCCAGGCAGCACATTCTACTTTTTGATAGATCTAATTGTTAAGAAATTTTTTCTTATACCAAGCCTCCATAAATCTGCCTCTCTGCATCTTCCATTCATAAATTCTGATTTGGCCGTTTGGAGCCAAGCACAAGTTTAACCCCCTCTTTCACTCGGCAGCCCTTCAAATCTTTAAGACTGCTGTTATGTGCCCCCAACCCTGCCCCACACACAAGAAGTCATCTCTTCTCCAGGCTAATCTTACAGGAATTCTTTAAATGAGCTTCATATAGTATGGTCTCCAATCCCCTCACCATTCTAGTCATTCCCTTTGGGGTGCATCCTAGTGTGTCTATTTCTTTCCTAAACTGTGGTACCCAGAATAATGGAGTGAAATGACCTGGGAAGACTACAGAGATGTATAAACATGGAACCGTGCAAGAATTTTGGTGCAGTGGATAGAGCAATGGGTTTGGAGTTAGAAGCCCTGAGTTCAAGCTCCCACTCATCCTGGATATTATGTAGCCAAAGGAGAGGATTACCTTTTTTGCCCCACTATGTTACACTAACTCATACTGAGCTCATAGTTCATCACAATCTCCATTATTTTTCACAGTAACTGTTGTCTAGAAGTGCCAACCTGTACTTGCAAAGCTGAATTTTTTTGAACCAAGCATGAAACTTTACATTTATCTTTTTTTTTTTTTTTTGGTTAGGCAATGGGGTTAAGTGACTTGCCCAGGGTCACACAGCTAGTGTTACGTGTCTGAGGCCAGATTTGAACTCAGGTTCTCCTGACTCCAGGGCCAGCGCTCTATCCACTGTGCCACCTAGCTGCTCCAACATTTATCCTTTTAATCCAATCAATTTCACTCTTGAGAGATTTATTCCGCTTTCATTGGTACCTGTGACAGGATGTGCTGAGTCAGCACCAGGGAGAGGGTAAAGTACTTAATTGGCTTTTCAGGAGCAGGTTTCTGGAAGTATAGTTAGAAAGGAATGGAAATAATTATTATAATGCTACAGCTTTCCCGCAACGGGGCTGGCTCCTAGAGTCATTCATTATGGGCAGGCATGCCTTCCATGCCTTCATCTAAGTCACTGATTAAAATGTTGAATAGCACAGAGTCAATCCTTGAGTGGAATCTCTGCTCTCTCTGCTATAGACTCCCTCTCAGTTGACATCAGCATCTTAATGACTACTCTTCTGGTCAAGTCATTCAAGCAGTTCTGAATCCAGCCAATAATTCTAACATCTAGACTACATCTCTTCTTTAAGAGAAACATTACTATATATGGGAGTTCTTACCAGGAGCACTCCTTTTCAGGTAGAGAGGACTGAGGTACCTTTCAACTAAGAATCTAGGGTTCTGTGACTCTAATGGACCCAATAGGGAACTTAAACTCCAATCTACCTTCTCTATCTCCTTTACATCAACTCATGACAAAATTCTAGAAACATTACTAAAGGGATGATTTGTGAACATTTAGAAATGGCAGCAGTGATAACCAAGAGCCAGCATGGCTTCATCAAGAGCAAGTCAAGATAAGTTAACCCCATTTCCTTATTTTGACAGTGTTAATAAGCTGATATGTCAAAAGAAGGCCACAGATAAGGCATATCTATATTTCAGTCAAAGAAACTATAAATTTTAGCCTAGAGAAGAAAATATTTAGGGAGAGACATAATAGCTGTCCTCAAGAATTTGAAGGACTGCCAAGTGGCAGAAGTAAAAGACTTATTTGCTTGGCCCCCAAATTAGAAGCAATGGGTGAAAGCAGCAGAAGCAGATTTAAATTTGATATTAACAAAGCTTCCTTACAATTAGAGCTATCTTAGGAGTTGAATGGGTAGCCTGTGGAGGTACTGGGTTCACCTTCATTGGAGGTCTCCAAGTACAGGCTGGATGCTCACTTGTCAGGGTCATTCATGTTCAGATCCAAGTTGAAATAGGTAACTGGTGAGTTCCCTTCCCATTCTGTGATTCTGTTATGCTTTCTGTTAAAGAATAGGCTGCCTCACAAAGTAGTGAACTCCCTACAATTTCACAAAATCCCTAGCTTTTTTCAAGGGTCAGCGTAAGTGCCACCTCCAACAGAAAGCCTCCCTTATTGCCCCCCAGTTCTTTATTGCCTTCCCCCAGGAATTTATTTGAGTCTATTTCATATTTGGTTTTCTATGTAATATGCTATTCCTCCCTCACCCCAAAAACAAACGTAAGCTCCTTGAGAGCAAGAACTGCTTTGTCCTTGTCTTTGAAATCCCAGTGCTTAGTACAATGCTTGGCTCATAGTAGATACTCCAGATATGCTTGTTGAATTGAAATGACGTAGACTATAGGAAACATAAAAAAGGGAGAAGGACCAATGCGTACAAAAATATTTATAGCAGCTCTTTTTGTGGTGGCAAAGAATTGGAAATTGAGGGGATGCCCATTGATTAGGGAATGGCTGAACAAGTTGTGGTGTATGAATGTAATGGAATACTATTGTGCTATAGAAAATGATGAGCAAGATGCTTTCAAAAAAACCTGGAAAAACTTACATGAACTGATGCTGAGTGAAGTGAGCAGAACCAGGAGAACGTTGTACATGGTAACAGCAACATTATGTAATATCAACTATGATAGACTGATCCAAAATACTTCCAGTAGACTCATGACAGAAAATGCTATCCACGTCCAGAGAAAGAACCATGGAGTCTGAATGGAGATCGAAGCATACTAGTTTCTCTTTTTTTTCTTTCTTGTGGTTTTTCCCTTTCATTCTGATTCTTCTTTCACAACATGACTAATGTGGAAATATGTTTAATATGATTATACATGTATAGCCTATATCAGATTGCTTGCCGTCTTGGGGAAGGAGGAAGGAAGGGAGGGAGAAAAAAATTTGGAACTCAAAATCTTATAAAAGTGAATATTGAAAGCTATCTTTACATGCTATTGGAAAAAATAAAATACTATTAAGTGGGGGAAAAAATAAATGGTTAAAGGAGTAAAAAAAAGAAATTGCTATTAAGAACTTGCCATGTGCCCAGCCCTAAGCCAGATGTTGTGGGAAAAACAAGAAAAGGAGGAGGCCCTGCATCCCTCTCCTTGAGGAGTTCCCAAGATTAACACCCATGCAACTTTAAAGAGAGTATGGTATAGTGGAAAGAGCACTGGGTTTTGCACTTCGAATCTCTGAGTTCAAATCCTGGTTGCATGGCAGTGTCACCTTGGATAAATAAATCACTTCTGTTTTCTACATCCCAGCTTCCTTAGCTATAATATGGGGAAATAATATTTCCATTCCCTACCTCACCAGTTGTTGTGCAGGTGAATGAGATAATGGATGGGAAGTGTTTTGCTAACCATAAGGGCCATAGAAATGCTAGCTGTGAATGCAGGCAGTGTGTGATTCAGTACCATATGAGGAGCCCAGGATGTGCTATAGGAATTTGGAGGAGAGGGATATCAGCATGGCTTGGCATCAGGAGTGGAATAGGGGTATCCATGCCCCCTGCATTAGCATTAGGCTTGTTTCTACCATAAAGGGCTATGAAAATGTAAGCTTTATTATTATGAGGAAGCCCATAAGAAAAAAAGCAGGAAGAGGCAGCCTGCAGTCAGATGCAGATAATAGCACCTCTGGGAAGCAATTACAGGCAATGTTCCATATTAGTCCAAATATAGCCCTCACCCCTAAAATGAAATCTCCTTGGAAGAAAAAAATATAGATGTATACTCTGAAAACAACACCAGTGGTATATAACACTCAGATTTGAAGCATTGATGGATTTGTGATTTCACCAAAGTGCATATTCCCTCCAAAGACAAGATCATAAGCCATCTGTATCTTTTCATCCTGTATTACTCTTGTGCATATCCTTCTGCAAATCCTCCACAGGGTAAAGACACAATTAGAAGGAAAGTGCAGCCTGTTTGGGAATCGATTCTATACGTAGTGTTTGTCTCTCCCCAAAATGGTGATTCTGAGACCAGTCACTGTGTTTGGTTAAGGTAGACTAAAGAAAAGATGGTGTGCTATCAATAAGTATCCCAGGAACTGTGGAGGGTTCCCTGAAGGGCCTCCACTGGTCTGGTCTGTTGGTAAATCTTGTCTGACTCTTCAGAGGCCTCATGGTATAGTAAATAGATCCCTGGACCTGGAATTAGTCAGTCTTGGGTTCAAATCTTGGCTCGACATGTCTTACAAGGCAATCATAGCAAGTCATTTAACCCTTCTGAGCCTCAAGTTTGCTCATCTGTAAAATGAGAGGTTGAAGGCAATGACTTCTAATATCACTTTTGGCTTTAAATCTATGATCTTAAGTTATCAGAGAATGAAGGACAAGGGACGTGAGTCTATTTCAGTCACTCAGAGGAAAAAAAAACTACCCCTTGGCTGTGCTAGAGAGCTTGTGTCATGGCAAGAACACTGGTTCTGGATCTAGAGGTGATGGGTGAATATCCCGGTCCTGATATTCCCTAGCTCAGTGACCTTGGAAAAGTCATTTCTCCTCCTTGGGCCTCAGTCTTGTCATCTGTAAAAAGAGAGTTGCACTAGATGACTTCTGATATCCCTTCCAGGTCTAAATCCTGTCTACACTGAGGTATTTCCCTACCTCCAAATAAGGACACAAGAGCGGTGAAGAAGAGGGAGCTGACAACTAAAGCAAGAAAACTTCTGTTAGCACAGTGGGTAAAGCTATGGAGCTGGGTGGGGCTCCGTGCAACCACGCTGACATATCTGACCTGGGTTTCCTCGGAAAGGGGAAACAAGGAATAGTAGGGATGCAAGCTTTGCTGGTGTCTTGGAAGAAACTGGCTAACTTAATTCTGCAGAAATAAAGAGCACATACGAGGAGAGAGGAACCAGTGAGGTGGGATGCTCAGGCAGGGATGAACAGAGTCGACTTGGGAGTCTAGATTCTTGAACAAAAACTTGCATAACATCTCACCTATATGGCCCCTTCTCTCTTCTGACCCGGCCACTGTGCCGGTGGCAGGGTCAGACCTCATCGCCTCGCCGTGGACTAGAGCAATAGCCTTCTAGTTGGTCTCTCTGCCTCAAGGCTCTCCCCATTCCAGTCCATCCTTCACTCAGCTCTCTGATTGAGCTTCCTAGACCTGATCGTGTCACCTCCTTATTCAATAAACTCCAAGAGCTCCCTAGTACCTCCAGGATCAAATATAAAATCCTCTCTTTGACCTTTAAAGCCTTTCAAATTCACCCTTCCTACATTCCCAATCTTCTTACACCTTACACCCTCTCTCACCCCCAACACAAGAACTCTGCCATCTATTACCATGCTGGTGCTCAAGTAAGACAAACCATCTCCCAACTCCAAGTCTCTTCACTGGCTGTCCCCCAAGCCTGGAACTCTCTCCCTCCTCATTTCCTCCTAGCTTCCCTGGCTTCTTCCAAGTCTCCTTTCCCATCCTCCTCACTCTTAGCACCTTCTCCCTATCATTTCCAGTTTATTCTGTATATTTTTGGTTTGTACATAGTTGTTTGTCCGTTGTCTCCCCATCCCCAACCCCCTACTAGACTTAGTCAGTACTGGGATTTTTTTAGTTGTTGTTGGTTGGTTGGTTTAGGTTTGGTTTGATTTGGTTTGCCTTTTGCCATATCCCCAGTGCTTAGCACAGTGCTTGGTGCACAGTAGGGGCTTAGTAAATGCTAGTTGACTGGCTAATAAATATAAAAGTCTAAAGGCAAGAGGAGAAAGGATAGAGAACTAAAGTGACTCAGTGTCAGAGGACCTTGTGTCTGGTCTCCTCAACTTTGTGTGGTCACGTGGGTAAAGGGAGAAGCAGTTAGTACCTCTGCCTCCTAGATGTCTGACAAATCCAGGTTGGTTCTGCCTTCCCAGAGCCAGATCTGTTTGATTTACACTTAGGGAGAAGAGAAAACTTGGGAGGGACATGAGAGCTGCCTTCAAGTGTTTGAAGGACTGAAGAGAAATTGGATGTGTTCTGTTTGACCCCAGAGGCCAGAACTAAGAGCATTGGGAGAAAGTTTCAGAGAGCCGAACTTTGTAAATCAATCAGTAAACATTTATTAAGCACCTACTATGTGCCGGGCACTGTGCTAAGTACTAGGGATACAAAAAGAAGTAAAAGACGATCCCTGCCTTCAAGGAACTTACACTTCAATGGATCAAAATAAGGAATGATTTTCTATCCATGAGAAGCATCTGAAATGGGGAAGCTGGACTACTTATCAGGGATTCTAGGATTCAGGAATTCAGACCCTGAGTATTACTAAACTGTGATTCCACACTTCTGCTCAGATTCTGCATGTCAAATCACCTCACCATCAGGCCCCATGCTCTCCTCTTTTGCTCTAGTCTCAGAAGTGGTGCTTTTCCTTGACAACACCACACCCTCTATATGTGCCCTTGATCCCGTCCTCTCAAGTCCACTCCAGGAACTTGCCCCTTCAGCCTCCCCTCTCATTCCCTATCTTCAGACTTCCCTTACCACCTGACTCCCTCCCTGCTGCCTACAAATGCACCCAGATCCTACCCTATCCTCAAAAAACCTTCACTTGCTAAAATGTCCATAAGCTTTGACCCTCTTAGAGATTGTACAGCTTAGAATATACATACCTTAAGGAGCTCAAAAACAGAAAGAAAAAAAAAGCCCCACTACACCAAAATATCCGTAGTAGCACTTTCGTGGTAGCAAAGAACTGGACACAAAGTAGAAGAACATTGATTGGGGAAAGGAAAATTATGGTTTCTGAATGGAATGGAATATTACAATAACAAATAAGCATTCAGAGAAGCATGGTAAGACATATGAACAGCTGCAGGATATGGTAAGCTGACCCTGGGTGCCAATATACAAAATGACTACAATAATGTAAACGGAAAGGACAAAAAGAGAAACTGAATGTTGTATAATTATAATGAGCAAGACTGACCCTAAGAAGACATAAGGCAATGCATTTCCTTCCCTTCTTTGCAGAGGTCAGGGATTACGGGTGTGGAACATTCCATTTATGCATCGGTTAATTCCGGTGACATTTTTTCTCTTTCTTTTTTCATTTTTCTTTATAGGAGATGGCTCACCAAGTTAGGTGCAGGGGAGTATATACTCAGAAATGAAAGTAATATAAAAATAAAAAAAAATCAATGAAAAAAGTTTTAAATAAATTTTTAATTTAAAATGTTTTTTAAAAACATTTCCTTTCACCCTATCACCCCTTCAAGCTATTGTCCTATATCTCTCCTTCCTTTCACAGATAAACTCCTAGGAAAAAAAAAAAAGTTGTCCATGCTCATTACTTTCACTTTCTAAATTCCCAGTCACTTCTTAACACGTTAAAATCTTATTTCTGTCTCTACCACTTGAATGAACTGGCTCTCTCCAAGGTCTCCAATGATCTCTTTGTTGCTACACCCGAAGACCTTTTCTCAGTTTTCATCCTTCTTGACATCTCTAGTGTTTGACACTGTTGATCAGTCTTTCCTTCTGAACATTCCCTGCTCTCTAGGTTTTTGTAGTCCTATTCTCCCATGGTTCTCTTTCCAACAAACCTCCTCAGTATCTTTTAAAAGTTCAAAAATCCACATTCCATCGTGTGTGTGTGTGTGTGTGTGTGTGTGTGTGTGTGTGTGTGTGTGTAAAGGACTCTGTCCTGTTCTCTGTCTCTGTCCTGTTCTCATTTCTCATTTCTCTCTCTCTTTCTCTCTCTCTCTCTCTCTCTCTCTCTCTCTCTCTCTCTCTCTCTCTCTCTCTCTCTCTCTCTCTCTCTCTCTCTCTCTCCCTCTCTCTCTCTCTCTCTCTCTCTCTCTCTCTCTCTCTCTCTCTCTCTCTCTCTCTCTCTCTCTCTCTCTCTCTCTCTCTCTCTCTCTCCCCCTCCCCCCCCACCCCGCCCCACCCCGATTTCATTAACTGTCATGAACTCAACTATCATTTCTAGGTAGATGACTCCCCAAGTCTAAATTTTTAGCCCTTATCTCTCAAACAAACTCCAGTCCTGTATCTCCAATTACTTGTTTGACATCTCCACCGAATGCACCATAGATGTCTCAAACTTAACATGCTCAAAACAGAACTCTTTATCTTTCCCCCTAAGCCCACCTCTCCTCCTAATTTTGCTATTTCTATTAAGGGTACCACTATCTTTCTAATCATCCAAATTTCATAATCTGTGGGTCATCCAAAACTCTTCACTCCCACTCATCTCTATATCCAATTCTTCTCAATTCAATTTCCTCACTATCTCTTGCATCTCTCACCTCCTTTCTACTCACACCACAACTATTTTAGGATAAGCCCTTGTCACCTCTCTCCTGGGCTATTGCGATAGCTTCCTAACTTGTCTTTCTGTGATCAGTCTCTTCCTTTCCCCAATCCATTTTCTTCCCAACTGCCAAACTGGTATTCCTAAAGTATCTGACTATATTACTTCTCTGCTCAAGAAGCTCCAGGGGCTCCCCATTGCCTGTAGGAAAAAATACAAAATCTATGTTCAGCTATGAAAGCCCTTCACATTCTGGCTCTAGCCTATTTTTCCTGGCTGATTACACCTTACTCCCTCTCATTTACACTAAGCTCCAGCCAGGCTGGCTTACTTACTGTTGTTCTCCAAGTTTGACATTTTATCTCCACCTCCGTGACTTTGCATAGGCTGTTCCCTGTAGCTAGACACTTCTGCCTTTTAGAATTCCTATCTTCAAGGCTCTGCTAAAGTACTTCCTCCTATAAGAGGGCTTTCCTGATCCTCTCCTCTGCTCCAGTTGTTCATGCCCCTGACATCAATTTTTTTTTTCATATATCCTGCATTTACTTCTCCATAAAATCATTGTATTATCCTAGTAGAATGGAAGCTCCTTGAGGTCAGGGACTGTTTTCTTTTTGTCTTTGCATTCCCAGTGTCCTGCACATTGCCTGCAACATGATGGGCTCTTAATAAATGCTTATTAATTGTTGTTGGTCCTTTTTTTTTCTTTTTTTTTTGGGGGGGTCAAGCAATCAGAGTTAAGTGACTTGCCCAGAGTCACACAGCTAGTAAGTTTCAAGTATCTGAGGCCAGATGTGAACCCAGGTCCTCTTGACCTTAAGGCTGCAGCTCTATCTACGGTGCCTCCTAGCTGCCCCTTCATTCTTCCTTTTGTTTCTTTTTTTTGTTTGTTTCTGTTTTTTTTTCATCCTTCCTTTTCAAAGAGTACCAATGACATCACAGGGTAGTGACTTGTTCATGAATTGGATTTAAGTGAGGCAGAGCTACATAAAGTTGATTACACTCCATGAAAGTGCCTCTATTTCCCCCAGCACTGAGCACAGTACTATATAAACAGTTGGTGTTTAATAAATGTTTGCTGAATGAACGAAAAGATTCAAAAATTCTATAATCTGGATGATTTGGTCTTGAGGTTCAGCAAATAATGTATATGGTTGGACCATTTAAGAGAGTGTTGTTGTTCATTCATTCAGTCATGTCCAACTATGACCCCATGGGCCATAGCACACCAGGCCCATCTATCCTCCACTATCTGCCAGTCTGTCCAAGCTCATGTTCACTGCTTCCATGACACTATCTATCCATCATTTAAGAAATAACTTCCTTCATTCATTCCTGGGGAATGGAGGTTGGCCAGTTTCTAGAAGATATGGAAGTCAACCTGAACCTCAAAGGACAGGTCAACTTTAGAGGGCCAAGGATGGGAGGTAAATACATTCCAGGAGGGAGGTCAGGAAAAAGTCAACTGACCAGTTATTTTGCTTTTTTTCCTCAACTTCTCTCTACTACCAGGAAAGTATGGTTCCCTGCTTGAAGATCTTTAAATGGCCTTTAGAACCTAGAGTTTTGAAGATAGAAAAGACCTCATTACATGGAAAGGTTGATTATAGACTATGTGTGTACATATATGTATATTTATACATATGTGTATATGTGTAGATATGTACTTGTCTTCTTTGATAAAATTTAAACTCCTCAAAAATAGAAAATGTTTCATTCTTTGTATCTTAATCTCCAACACCTAACACAGCGCTTGGCACATAGTAGGTGCTTAATAAATGCTTGTTAATTGATAGATGGTTGGATGGATGGCATATTAGAGCTGGAAGAAACATTTAGAGATTATCTGGTTTAATTCCCACATTTCATAGGAGGAGGAAGCTGAATCCCAGAGAGAAATGACTTGTCCAAGGTCACACAGGCAGTAAATGTCAGAGAAGGAATTCAAAATCAGGCCCTTTGACTCTGAATCCATTGCTCTTTCCACTGCTCCACAAGCGAACCCTTTGGCCCCCTTCACCTGCTCCAAAAGGCGAGGCAGAAGTCCATTGGGCTTGAACGAAGACCTCTCCAGAGAAGGCTGCAGGCGCTCGGAGCGCCAGCCAGAGCAGCAGCCCTGGAGCTCCTAGGTTTCTTCGTAGCCCTGGGAAGGAGCTCCAGCAGCGTTCACTGCAAGGGCTGCTCATTGGCAAACAAACCGTTAGAGCCTCGGTAATTGTAAATATCGCAAAGTGCTTGTGTCAGCAGCCCAGCAGAATTTTCCTTTCGACATCTGCAAGTCTATAAATCCTTGTCTCCTTCAGGTGCGTGCAAGCACGAGCCAGGCTGCCCTGCTTTCAGAGAACTGACTCTAATTTACATCCTCAGCAATACCCAGCAGCCCAAACCATCTGAAAAAGGAAGGTGAATGGGGGTGGGGGATGGCGGAGGTAAAGACAGAGACAGGCAGAGAGACGGTGAGGGAAGGTAAAGAGAGGAAAAAAGAGACAGACGGAGGGTAGGGAAAAGACTTAGGGTGAGGGAGAGGAGAAAATGGGGAGAGAAAGAGGAGAAGAAAGGAGAAAGAAGAAGGGTGAACAGAGAGGGGTGGAGGAAACAGAGAAGGAGAGAAAAAACAATCAAAGGGAGACAAACAGAAAAAAACAGAGACGGGTGAGGGAGGGAGGAAAGCGATAGAGTCAGGAGAAGAGACAGAGAGAATAGAAGGGAACAGACAAAACATGACGCCCTCCCTCATCCCCAGAATGAGTTCATCCATTCCCACTGGGATTTTTCCCATCCAAACACCATTTCATCTGAAATCCAATCAACAAATAAATGTTCTCACCTGTTCAAGGTATCTCACTCCTATTCAGGTTATGAGAACTTGAATGCAGGGGAGGATTTTCATAAACAGGATAACTAAATAACAAATTCTATTTATCTTGGAAATGGCATGGGTATGTTTAGCACAGAAAAGACTGATGAGGCGTATAGCTATGTCC
Organism: Vombatus ursinus; assembly: GCF_900497805.2. Classification (NCBI taxonomy): domain Eukaryota; kingdom Metazoa; phylum Chordata; class Mammalia; order Diprotodontia; family Vombatidae; genus Vombatus; species Vombatus ursinus. Next base: position 15,110,950 of record NW_020954564.1, on the reverse strand, counting down.
TTCAAATAGAGAGTATTTGACAGTGGGAAGGGCACTAGCTTTGGATTCAGAGGACCAGGAATTTATTCCCTGTGTGATCTTAGGCAAATCATTCAAGTTGGACCTTAGTTTCCTTGTCTATAAAATGAGGGGTTTGGACTAGATGGCCTGTATAAAGTCTTTGCCAGCTCTAAACCTGTGATTATGATCCTGGGCCTCAGGGCAGAACTGGGATCCAGGAGCAGAAGTCACAAGGGAGGCTGATTTAGGTTCAACAAAAGGAAGAATGTCCTGATGATTAGAGCAGTCCAATATTGATATGGGGCAGCTACGTGGCTCAGAGGATGGAGCGCTTGGCCTGGAGTCAGGAAGACTCATCTTCTCAAGCTCCAATCTGGTCTCAGGCACTTACTGGCTGTGTGACCCTGGTCAAGTCACTTAACTCTGTTTGCCTCAGTTTCTTCATCTGTAAAATGAGATGGAGAAGGAAATGGCAAACCACTCCAGTATCTTTGCCAAGAAAATCTCAACTGGAGTCACGAAGAGTCAGACATGACTGAAACAACTGAACAACAAACATTGGTGTGGACTGTCTCAGATAGTAGTGAGTTTCCCACCACTAAATGTCTTCAAGGAGAGATTAAATGACCATTTGTGGAAGAATATAATAGAGAAGATTCTTACTTTGATGCAATTTGGACTACCTCTAAGGTCCCTGCCAGCTCTAAGAGTCTGAAAATCTTTATATCTGTGTCTCTCTGCTTTTTTGAAAATAAGGAACAATGCAACTCTTGTATTATCACTCTTCCTCTTCTCTTGTTCTTATTTCCAATCAACTTATTTACACTTCCCAGAGATGAACGTACTTCTCTTCGATGCTGAAGGCAGCACGAGTAGGTAGATTACATTGACCACAGAATGTTAGTGCTTGAAGGGACGATAAAACCCAGAATGTTAGCACTGAAAGAGACCTTAGAACCTGGAGCATCAGGGTTGGGAAGGGCTGTAGAACATAGATTCTTAGAAAATAGAGAGCTAGGGATGGAAGGGGGCTTCAAACATAGAATGCTGGAAAACATAAGTAAGATCTGGAAGGGTAGTAGGCTGCAGACGGAACATAGAATGTTAGAGTAAAAGGAACCTTAGAAAGTCTAATGGTAGAACACAGAATGTTGGAGCTTGGAGAATCCTATGGAGGACCTCAAATCTGATCCCTTCACTTTACAGATCAGGCTAAAGGCCAAGAAATGCTCAATATCTCCAGAAAACTATGATTTCATAAATTACTTTCTCTGGTTATTCCCAGGTCACTGAATCTCTGTCTCCTCAAGTGATACCCTAGCCCTGCCCTTGTCTAGCATCAGGGGCAAGAGGGATAGTGAGGACCAAAGGAACCTAATTAGAGACAAAGAAAACCACCTAGAGGAAACCACTCGGTTTTCCCAGGTTCCTCAGCACTCCAGCAAAGAAGACGAGCCTGGCCAGCTGCTTGCCAAGTGTGACTGGGCTTGAGGCTGCCCCTGGCCAATGGCCGGGCCCCATGTCTGGCTCCAGGCCCTCCTCACCAGCCTGAGAGTGGACTCTTTTTTTTTTAATTGTTTTCCAAACAGATTTCATGTGGTCCCAAAATGAGACCATGATTGTAAATTAAAGTGTAATTAGCCTTTACGCTTTTATATTCATTAACTCTTCTCTGTTAATGATGCAGAGGCTGGAGCCGAAACCCTGCATTATGAAGCCACAAGCAGGAAATAAAATAGTGATTTAGATAATGGCGAGAATGTATTGCTACTTACACGTAATTAAACAAATGCTCAATTTAAACTTGGAAACATGAATGAATGTTGATTAACCCTCGCCCAATGATTCCGCTCATGATTTGGTTAAGTGGCTTCGCTGTTAGTGAGGGCTGCTATAATGAATTGGGCCTTCTCCCCCCCCAACCCCCCACATCCGTCAGGCCACACCTGGGCAGCACAGGTGCAGGGCCTCCCATGCACGGGCTAATGTGGGCACAGGTGGGCAGGGCAGGGCCTGGAGAGGGCCAGCAGGAGAAGAACTGGGAGCACATTTTCTGGCAGTGGGTGGGAAGATGGCCAGATCCCAACAGACTCAGTGTGCATACATGAGCACACACATGCACTGAAAAACACACATGCATGCATGCATGCACTCACACACACACTTATACACCCTCAAACTCATGGTCACCTATTTCAAAATATTCATACAAGAGCATACCCTCTTATACACATGTGCACACACATGTACACTCTCTAACACCCTCTAACAGACTCAGACACCTACTTATACATTCATACATGCACAATCACACACTGACATATTCATGGTGCACACTCATAATCGCAAATACAAATCAATATGTACTCACACAGTCACATATCCTTAGACACACAATCACTCACAACCAGGTGCAATGTCATATAGACACACAAATTCACTTGTGAGCACACACACACAGAAGCCCCTGCACTCTGACGTCCACACATGCAGGCAGAGCCCTCTTCTCTCTGAGAATAGTGGCTCCACCTCCCAGCTTACAAAGCTCCTGGGGTTTCCAAATAGATAAATTCTTTCCTCAACTCCTGTCAGGTACTGGCCCTAATTAGCACTGGTTCTTTACATAAAGTAATCCAAAGCCCTTCAGAGGCAAGACAAACTCACCCCCATTGTCTGTCAGCCAAGATACAATCTGACAGATGGGCCCCATCATGCGGGGCTGCTCCAGCCACTTGCAGGGAAACACAGCCATTTACATTCTAGGAAAGACTCTCAAGCAAAGTAAATAAACAAATGGACACTTTCCCTAGGCTCTGTCCTCTGGCTTCCTTGTTTCTTAATCTGGCTTTCAGCTTTTATGCTTTAATACGCAGAAATGGGAGTTAGGACATGTACACTCAGGCCCTGACTCTACCCCATGTCACCTTCAGCAAATTACTTCCCCACTCTGGGCCTCAGTTTCTCATTCATTCTATGAGGAGATTTGAGTAGATGGTCTCTGAAGTCCTTTTCAGCTCTGAAATCCTTTGTTCTAAAGTCCCTTCCAGCTCTGACATTCCATGTTCTAAGGCCCCTTCCAGAAGTGACGTTTTATGTTTTAAGGTCCCTTCCAACTCTGGTATTCTTTGTTCTAAAGTCCCTTCCAGTTCTAACATTCTTTGTTCTAAAGTCTTCCAGCTTTGACATCCCCGTTCTCAGGTCCCTTCTACCTCTGACATTCTTTGTTTTAAGGCCCCTTTCAGGACTGACATCCTTCGTTCTAAGATCTCCTCCAGCTCTGACATTCCATGTTTTAAGGTTCTTTCCAGCTCTGATATTCTACGTTCTCAGGTCCCATTCAGCTCTGACATCCTTTGTTCTTGAACCCCTTCCAGCTCTGACATTCTATATTTGACTGATTCATATCTATGGTACTTTCGGCAGGCCTTGGATATGGCCTTCAATGCCTTATTTGTAGGATTTTTGTGGAAAGTAGACATACATGAATGAATTTTACTGTTTGTTCAACATTTTGAACCCATCAAAGATGTCTGGAGTTCCCAGTATTGGTTCTTTGATCTCATTACTCTTTGATGGGTTGTAATTTACTTTTCTCTACATTACTACAGAAAACCTGAAATTCTGAAGAGTCCTTGGCAGGGTGATTATCCTGAACCTTAACAATGCCACCCTTTGGAGTCAAACAATGAGCGACATAGGCTGTTGGCATGGTCTGTATCTACCCGGATGCAGAAGGCATCCTTTCTCTCAGGTTCTGAATAGCCAATGTGAGCCTTCACTCCTCCAGGTCTTTGCCCAAGTCACATGTGCAGACAGAGGCCTCACTGAAATTTGGAGCCTTGTTTGGTGAGTGTTATATTAATTAGCACCAGAGCTATCTGTGTGAATTTTTTAATGTTTTAGTGGAGTTCGGACCTGTGATTTCCCATGAGGAAATACCCTCTACCCATGCAGTTCAGCAACTGACATGAAATTTAGAGTCACTGAGAAGTTAAATGACCTGCCCAGGGTCATATTGTCAGTATGCATATCAGAGGTGGAATTTGAACAAAGGTCATCCTAACTACAAGACCAGTCCATTATCCACTACTGCAAAATAATATATAAATGTGGGTAATTATACATATGCACAATGCTTTATATGATTCCCAAAGTACTTTACACCCATCATAATCAAAAGACTTTAGGTCTCCCAGCAGAATGGAGAATGTTAGGACTGGAAGGGACTTTAGTCACCATCTAGGCCAACCCTCCTTTTGTTTTTTTCTAACAGGTGAGGAAGCTGAGGCCCAGGTAGGCCAAGCAGCACACCCCGGGGTACAAAGCTAGTGCTGCAGCCAGAACTCACACCCAGTCTCTTAATTCCAGCTCTAGCACTCTTTCCATTGTCCTGCTCAACCTTTGGGTTTATGTCTCCACATGTATTTAATTTGGTTTATGTGATTTCTCCTCCCACCCCTGTGAAGAATACATAAAACAACATGCATGCTACTGTGACCAGTCATGTTCATAAGTGTGTAAATTAGAGTCAGCTCCAGAATCATAACCTGGCTCTGCTACTCACTAGCTATGTATCCTTGGGCAAATCGCTTCCCATCTCCGTGCCTCAGTTTCCTCGTCTGTAAAATGAAGTCATTGGACTAGATGATCCCTACATTCCCTTCTAGCTCTAACATTCTGTGTTCTGAGATCCTTTCTCAGCTCTAAACCCAAGCAAAACACAGCAGTTAAAACTAGTTGCTGTGGTTTCAAGAAGGCACTAACCACAGGGAGGATGAGGGAGAAAATTAGGTTCCTGGCTCACAGTGACTCTGGTTGCCCCATTCCACCATGTGGATATCCCATATTGTCACTAGATGCTCACAGGCCAGTGAACTCTATCAGGAGCCCCTCTGGGCTGCTCAGCCTGAAGTCGAGCCTGACAAACCAAAACAACTTCCAAGGTAGTGCTAAGGAAGTCCCTAACCAAGGAGCTGGGGTGATTTGGAACAAGGGCTTGGCTATTAAGGAGCCCCCCTACAGTGTTGCCTTTTAAGGCAGAAGCGGGCTGCCAGCCAGGCTTTCTGGGGCTGCTTTTTTTGCCAGGGGCTTCCAGAGGGCCCTGGCAATCCTGTTCACAGATCCTATGCTGAGAGAGGAGGCAATGTTCCAGCAGGCGTGATCTTCCAGGGGACCTGTCTGCTTGGTCTGCTGAGGTAAACAGCCCAGCTCTGATACTGCAGCCCAAGACAGCCATTGTTACTTGGAGCTCCAACCGATACCCAGGAAGGAGAAAGCTCCAGTGGCTCTAGGGGATGACACCTTCCCTTGAGGGATCCTTCACATGCTGCATGTTATCTAAGAGACTGAGGATGGAATCTGGACCCAATGGAAAGATTATACCAATTCCTAAGATTATACCAATGGCCACCCAAAGTGAATCTCCCCCCCCCCAACTACATATTGAAACAATTTTTAACACTTGTTTTTTGGGGCCAAATTCTATCCTTCTCGCCATCCCTTCTCCCATCCCTGAGACAGTAAGCAATCAGATATAGGTTATACATGTTCAATCATGTGAAACATTTCCATATTAGTCATTTTGTACAAAAAGACTTGAATAAAGGAAAAAGAATGAAAGAAAGTGAAAAATAGAATGCTTCAGTCTGTATTCAAACTATCAGTTCTTTCTCTGGAGGTGGATAATACGCTTTATCATTAGTCCTTTGGGATCGTCTTGGATCATTGTATTGCTGAGAATAGCTAAGTTCACAGTTCTTCATCAAACAGTATTACTGTTACTGTGTATAACATTCTCCTGGTTCTGTCCACTTCACTTTGCATCAGTTCCTGTAAGTCTTTCCAGGTTTGAAAAAACATTTCTTAAGCACTTGCTACATGTCAAGCACAAATACTCTAACCTGAGCCTCAGCCAGTGCACCATTCATTCCAGTTGTAGAAATAAGGAAGTAGAATGGTCTAACCACAGATGGTAATGAGGTATAGAATGTTAATGCTGGGGTGGACATTAGAACAGAGAGTATTTAAAATGAAGAATGGAAGAATTGGAAGAGACAGAGAATATTAAAACATAGAACACAGAATAACAGAGCTGGAGGGAACCATAGAAAGAGGATGAGGACATTAGAGAGTGTATTTTTTTTTTTTTAGGAATTTGGCTGTGAAAAGGAGAAGAGACATAGGACAATATCTTCAGGGAATGAGAGGGTCAAGTGAATGTTGTTGTTGTTTTTTAAGGATGAAGAAAACCTGGGCATATTTGTAGGAGATGAGCCAACAGAGATTGAAGATAAACTCCTTATAAGAGAATAAGAGAAACTCTCCAAGTTTTCAAAACACAGATCTCTTTTGGTTCTCCTCCTACCCATCTGATTGTTCCTTCTTAGCCTTCACAGCTGGATCTTCATTCAAGTCACACCCACTAAGTGTGGGTGTCCCCCAAGTCTCTGTCCTGGGCCCCCCTCTCTTTTATCTCTGTACTCTCTCACTTAGCAATCTCCTCAACTCTCATGAGTTCAGTGACCATTCCAAACCATCTGGGATATCCCAGCCCTCATCAATATCCTGAGCTCCAGTCTTCCCTCACGTTACCTAGTAGACATTGAAGACTGGAAATCCCATAGGCATCAATTCAACATGTCCAAAACACAACTATTGTCTTTCCCTTAAACCTACCCCATTTCTGACTTTCCCTATTGCTGTCAAGGGCACCACCATCCTCCCAATCCTCCAAGGTCAGGATCAGTATCATTCTTGACTTCTCACTCTAATTCACACCCTATATAAACCAGCGGCCAAAACTCTACAATATCTCGAGTCCATCTCCCCTTCATTCACAGCCCCACTACTCCCCTCTCACCCAAACTATTACAGTAATATTCTAATTGGTCTCTCTGCTTCAAGTCTCACCCCATGCTAATTCATCCATCCCACAGCTGCCAATGTGATTTTCCTAAAGCATAGATCTGACCTTATTACCACAACCCCCCATTCAAAAAAGTCCAGTGGTTCCCTATTACCTCTAGAATCAAAGAGAAACCCCCTTTTGGGGCATTTGAAGTGCTTCCTAACCTGTTTCCTTCCTAGATTTCCAAGTTTCTTACAGGTTACTCCCTTCCACACACTCTGCAGTCAAGCTAAAGTGGGTTACTTGTCATTCCTCCCATACCTCACTCCATCTCCAATCCCCTATCTCTGTGCACTGGCTGTCCCCCGCACCAGTTGTGCTCTCCTCCACTTCTTCATCTTAGAATGCTTCATTTACTTCAAGCCTCAGCTCAAAAACCACTTTCTGCAGGAGGCCTTTCCTGGGCTGCCACAAATGCTGGTGCCTTCTCCTCTAAAGTTACCTTCCATCCATATCACAAGTTCCAAACTTGAAGCCCTGAGGCCACATGACCAGCAAAACACCTAAGTGAAGCCCAAACCAGATTAAAATGTAATTAGAAAATGTTTGGGGCAGCCAGGTGGTGCAGTGGATAGAGTGCCGAACCTGAAGTCAGGAAGACCTGAGTTCAGATCTGGTTTCAGACACTTACTAGCTCTATGACCCCAGGCAAGTCACTTAACCCTGTTTGCTCAGTTTCCTCATTTGTAAAATGAGCTAGAGAAAGAAATGGCAAACCACTCCAGTATTTTTGCCAAGAAAACCCTAAAAAGGGGTCACAAAGAGTCAGATATGACTGAAAACAACTGAACAACAAAAAGAAAATGTTTAACAAAATAAATAAAAATACAACATGCCATAGATAATGTTAATTTGTGGTTTTTTAAGTTAATATGCAGCCCATAGAGATAGGTTTCTATTTGATTTTGACACCACTGCTCTACACTGCCATACATGTATTTTGTATGTACCTAGTTATGCATAGGTTGTCTCCCCAATTAGAATATAAGAACCTTGAGGGCAGGGACTCTCTGCACTTACACAGTAGATTTGCTTTCTCTCTGCTTGTATTTGTATTTCCAGCATTTACATAATGTTGTTGTTGTTGCTACTGTTCAGTTGCTTAGTTATGTCCCATTCTCCGTGACCCTGTGGACTATACTCTCTATGGGGTTTTCTTGGCAAGTGGTTTGCCATTTCCTTCTCCAGTGGACTAAGTTAAACAGAGGTTAAGTGACCTACCCAGGGTCACACAGCTAGTAAGTGTCTGAGATCAGATTTGAACTCAGGTCTTTCTGACTCCAGACCCAGCACTCTGTCCATTGAGCCACCAAGCTGCCTCCTAAGCACATAGTAGTAGGTGCTTACTAAGTGCTTCTTGACCTGTAGACTTGGGAGATGTAGAGTAAGGAAGGATAGGGAGTTCAAGGATGAATAGCCTCTATTTTCTCAATGAAATATAAGGTAAGGTCTCCTACTGAGAGAATGGGGAGGATATGTGAGAAGAGAAGAGAAGGTTTAGCCTTAGAATGTCATCTTGAATATTCCTGCCCTCCCAAGACTTGACCCTCCATTCAAGGGCTCAGGCTCTGTGGTCCATGTATCATCTAACCACAATAACCATCCCTCCCATTTCTGTGGTCACAGTTTTTCAAAGTTTCACTTTCCTAACAGTACTTTGAAAACAAAATAGGTAAGTCATAGAATTATTTCCCCATTTTGCAGATGAGCAAAGTGAAGTAAAAGAATTTGCCCCTATGCCCATGGTAGAAATTGTTAGAGGTAGATCTCAACCATTCTTGGAATCACAGAATCCACAGAAGCATCTAGTCAAACCCACACACAAGAAGAATTCCCACCATAACATCCTACAAACGGTCATCCAGCCTCCCCTTGAAGTCCTCCTCTCCCCTCAACGCAGTCTGTTCCACTTTGGGGCAACTCTCCTCATGGGGATGTTTTTCCTGACACTGAGCTGAGATTTATTTCTTTGCTACTACCCATTGCCTCTGGTTCTACCCTTGAGGTCAAACAGAACAAGTCTAATCCTTCCTTCACATGACAGCCCTTCAAAAGCAGCTATCATGTCCTCCTTGAGTCTTCTTTTCTCCAAGTTAAATACTCCTAAGTCCTCATATGACATAAACTGAAGATACTTCATCATCCCGGCTGCCCTCCTCTATCACAAGTGCCTTCCTCTGTCCCAGGTGCCTTCCTCTGGACACTCTCAAGGTTATCAGCGTCCTTCTAAATGCTATACTGCAGATGAGGTCTAATGAAATCAAAGTACAAGGGGACTATCACTTCCCCATTTCTGGAAGCTCTGCCTCTCTCAAAGCAAGCCAAGATCACATTAGAGCCATATCTCCTCCATCTTTTTGTTTCTGGAGTTGCCTTTTTTTGCCCCTAGATACATTTATCCCTATTGACTTCATTGTATTTGTTTTATCCCAATGCTCTGACCTGTCAGGATCCTTTTGGATCCCTCTTATATCATCCAGGGTGTTTGCTTTCCCTCTGAGTTTTGTGTCATCTTCAAATTGGATGAGAAGGCCATTTATGCCTTTAAGCCATCTACAAAAATGTTAAAACAGGCTAAGCATAGATCCCCTGGATCCTCCACTGGAGACCTCCTGCTCCATTGACATTGCACCATTAACAACTACTCTTTGATCCTGGCCACTCAACCAGTTCCAAATCCAGCTGACTGAATTATTGTCTAACTCTTATCTCTCCATCTTCTTTGCAAGAATAGTATAAAATACTTTTCCAGAAGCATTACTGAAATCTAACTGTGTCATATCCACAGCATTCTCCGCACCTCTCAACTAGCCTGTCTAAAAAGCAAATGGGGTCATTGTGGCATGACTTGGTCTTGCTAGAGCCATGCTAGCTCTTTGTAATCATCAGTCCCCTTTCTGTGATTCTGTGATTCTTAAGCTTTTATTGTGTGCAAGGCACTATGTTCCAGGTTCGAGAGAGCTATAAAGTTTAGAAAAGACCTATTCCCAGGAGCAGCTAGGTAGCACGGTGGATAGAGCTCCGGCCTTGGAGTCAGGAGGACTGAGCAAAAGAAAAGACCTATTCCCTGTCCTCATGGAGTTCACAAATGCAAGAGGAGAAGGAGTTGGAGGTGGGGCAGAGAACAATATTAGGCATGGAGAAAGATAATTATAATATACAATATTGTATAAATAGTGCCTAAGAGGGATGCAAAGTCCTCTGGGCAGGCAGGGTGGAGAGAGGAATCTTACTGATTGGAGGAATTATACAACTAAAAAATGTGCTGTAGGGAATGGGGTGCGTAGGACTCAGGTTGAGTTTATAGGATTTGACTTTTAACTCTGCCATATACTATCCATGTGACTTTGCACTTTAACCTCTATGGACCTCATACGGGGGGGGGTCCCCAAAAGTCAGCCATTTCAGTCATGTCTGACTCTTCGTGACCCCATTTGAGGCTTTCTTGGCAAAGATACTGAGATGGTTTACCATTTACTTCTCCAGCTCATTTTACAGATGAGGTAACTGAGGCAAGCAGGGTTAAGTGACTTGCCCAGAATCACACAGCTAATAAGTGTCTGAGGCCAGATTTGAACTCGGGAAGATGAGTCTTCCTGATTCCAAGCCCAGTGCTCTATCCACTGTTCCACCTTGCTGCTCTTTTGAAGCATCAGTAATTTAAAAACTGCACTAAAACTTTTAGGACACCCCATATATAGGATGAAGACATCAGACAAGGTTCTAAGGTACCTCCCTGTCATAATATTTTGTGTGCCCAGGTGTTCCTCCAGCTCTGTGTTCTAGCATTCTATACTCTAAAGTCTACTCCAACACAAATGTGCTATGACTTTAAGACTATGCCTGGGGTTAGACCATTCCCCCCCTTATTTCTATAGCTGGAATGAAGTACTGACTAAGGCCTGAGCCAGTGTATCTGTGCACCCAGAACTTAGCATAGTGTTTACCACTTAGTGAATGCTTTTCCACTCCCTCATAGATTCATTCTTTTCCTGCTGAGTTGCTGAATGATGCTGGGTCCGGCTCAGCTTTGGGTGGCCCATCTTAGAAAGCATATGAGTTAAGACTTTCCACTGGGTCACGGCACCACCTTTGGTCCCTTAAATAACCTTGGATGCAGTACATGGAGAATCACTCAAGAGAAACTGTCCCCCAGATCCTCTGGAGCCCTCCCGTTCCTGGGTGCCAGATAATCAGGGAACATGCCAACCATGCATTTTCTTTCTCCCCTCAAATACAGAGAAATGAAGTCAGAAAAGCATTGGATTTGAAGTCATTTGACCTTCCTTCAAGTCCATGCTCTAACTCTTCCTTGTCTCAGGACTATGGGCAAGTCATTTCCTCTCTCAAAGTAGAAGAGGAACACCTTCCTTAGGCAACAACATGGCTTAATGGGTAGAATGGAGTCAGTAGGGCCTCAATTCACATTGGGCCTCAGTTGCTCGCTAGCTGAGTAACCCTGGACAAGTCACTCAACCTCAGTCTGCCTCAGTTTCCTCATTTATAAAATAAGGATAATATTAGCACACACTTCCCAGGATTGCTATCAGGATAAAATGAGATTATACTTTTAAAGCACTTTGCAAATCTTGCTAATATAAATGCTAGTTATTATTAGTAGTAGTAGTAGTATAACTTCCATTTCCTCATCTGTAAAACGTGGGTAATGCTAGCACCTACTTCCCAGGGTTGCTGTGAGGATAAAATGAGATGTTTTTAAAAGCATTTTGCAAGCCTTAAAGTGCTATATAAATGCTAGCTATTGTTATTATTATTATTATTATTAAAGCCTCAATTTTCTCATCTGTAAAATAGGAACAATGATACCTGTAGTACCTATGCTAAGGAGAAATGAAATAACGTATGCAAAATGCTTTTGAATGTATAGAGAGGAGGTTTGGTATAATGGACAGAGGGCTTAAAAACTGCACTCAGCTGTATAACGGGGGTAAGTGAGGAGGAGCAGCTGAGAAAGCCTTTAAGGTCCCATCATCTCTAAAGATACAATGATTCCAAGTCTTTGAATTAACTTCTAAATTAAGCTACTCTCTCCGACTAGAAGTCTTAGAGAAGGCTCCAGCCCGCCTTGGTAGAGGAAGTTCTCAGCACCGATGAAATCACAGGTCTAGTCAGTAAACCTTAAAGAACTATATAAATAAAGGTCAGTCACTCTGACCACTATCTCCCTAGAACAGCATGCTCAAGGAGCCACCTTGTCCAACACCCTCATTTTAGAGATGAGGAAACTGAGGTTTGGACAGGGGAAGTGACTCCCCTGAGAACACTCAGCAAGTTAGTGGTGGAACTAAAACTGAAACTAGGGTCTCTAGTCTCCCAGAGTGGCTCTTTCCTAGAGAGGAAATGTGGTATCATCAGGCAAACAATATTCATTAGGCATTTTCTATATGTCCAGAGAGGCAGCTAGGTGACACAGTGGATAGAGCACTCGACCTGGAGTCAGGAAGATCTGAGTTCAAATCCAGCTTCAGACACTTACTAGCTGTGTGACCCTGAGCAAGTCACTTAACCTCTATTTGCCTGATCCACTGGAGAAGGAAATGGCAAACCACTACAGTATCTTTGCCAAGAAAACCCCATATGGAGTTACAAAGAGTTGGACACAACTCAACAACAACAACAACAACAACATATGTCCAACACTGGGCTGGATGCTAATCAGACCAATACAAAAATGAGACGGGCCCTGCTCTCGGTGAGCTTACATTCTCCTGGAGTGATAATACATGTCTGCAAATAAGTAAATACACAAAATATGCAAAATAAGCAAAAAAAAGTTATAAATAATAAGGGGCAACCAGAGCCTAACAACTAGAGAATCAGGAAAGGTTTCTTGAAGGAAGCCTAGGAACAATGCTTGAGCTGAGCCTTTATGAGACCTTGGATTCCATCCATTAGGCTTGGGAGCCAGGAAGTCCTAGATTTGAATCTTGCCTTTAACACTAGCTGCATGATCATGAGCAAGTCACTTAACCTCTCTGAGCCTCAGTTCCCTCACCTGTAAAATGGGTACAATAATAACTGAGAGCCTACCTCCTAGGGTTATCATAAGGTTCTAATGTGTTAATGTTTTTGCAAAATATTTTCCAATGACTGCACATATCTGTAAAAGGTTTTGTTTTCCTTGCATTTTCATTGCGTGGGAGAGAATTTGGAATTGAAAAAAAAGGATAAAAAAAACTTTGTGATTTAAAATAAATAGATAGATGATAGATAAAAAATAAATAAGTACCTGAATAAACAAATAAATAAATAAATGTTTTGCAAACTTTAAAATACTGTAACCATGCCAGCTGTTCTTATTTCCATTACAACACCCTGTCTTCCTTGGTTATAAAAATGTGACTAATATACTATGTAGTATCAACTCACAGGGGTATTTGAGGACAGTGCTGTGTGAACTGGAAGGCACCATAGAAAAATGAGCTATTGTAATAAATGAAATTATTTCAATATTTCAAGGATCTGATGTTTTATCAGTGAGTGTAGGGGTTTCCCTCTAAAGACACAAATCACAACCATCACCTCCCCAGCCTCAGCCTTAATAGATGGTTCTTCATGAGCTATTGCGTCCTAAAGAACCAACCCCTGGTGGTCAGCCCTCTTGTGATGAGCTTCTCTGCTCAGAGCTGGGTCACTCCTCAAGTGATCACCTCATGCTCCATCTAGAAGCCAGGCCCAGGCTAGAAACCTTCCTCCATCTTATTGGGACCAGAACTTGAACTCTGTAAGCACAGGGTTCTAAGGCTCATGGAATTTCAAGCTGAGATCCTCTAATTCTAAGCCTTTCATTTTATAGGTGAAGAAACTGAGTCTCAGAGAAGTTAAGTAAGTTGACCACAGTCACCCAGGGATTAATAAAACCAGCTTCTCTGACTCCTAACTTAACTTTATAATGAGGCATCAGAGGATGGCTAATCCTTAATAAATTAGTAGAAAAATATAATCCAGGCTTGTCTGGGCATGCCCAGTTTGCCTAACATGGAGGCACCCTGAGGGGTCTTTTTTTTCCTTTTTTAAAAAAAAATACTTTTAATATTCATTTTTAAAAATTTTGAGTTCCAAATTCCATGCCTTCCCTCCAGCCCCTCCCTCCCTCATTGAGAATGCAAGCAACATGATACCCATTATACAGGTGAAATTATACAAAACATATTTACACATTTTGTTGTTGCTGTTCAGTTGTTTTCAGTCATATCTGACTCTTCATGACCTCATTTGGGGTCTCTTTGGCAAAGATACTGGAGTGGTTTGCCATTTCCTTCTCCAGATCATTTTACAGATGAGGAAACTGAGACAAACAGGGTTACCTTGCCCCGGGTCACACAGCTAGTAAGTGTCTAAGCCTGGATTTGAACCCAGGAAGATGAGTCTTCCTCACTTCAGGCCTAGCACTCTAGCTACTCTGCCATCTAGAGGCCCAGTTTCCATATTAGCTACATTGGAAAAAAAAAAAAGAAAGAAAGAAAAATAGAGAAAGTGAAAAAATTATGCTTCAATTTATACTCAGAGTTAATCAGTTCTCTCCCTGGAGATGGATAGCATTTTTCATCATGAGCCCTTCCTAATCATCTTGGAACATTGTATAGAGCAAAGGAGCTAAGATTTCCTAGCTGAGTCTCATTACAAAATTGCTGTTAGTAGGTACAATGTTCTCCTGGTTCTGCTCACTTCACTTTGCTTCAGTTCATGTAAGTCTTCCCAGGTTTTTCTAAAATCATCTCCATGAGGGGCCTTTGGAACATGTCCAGATTACCTAACATGGCCTCTGCAACCCCTACCATGTAGGTGGGTGCAGTCTCCTTTGATGGTCTGCCTGAGTCTTTAAAAATGGTCAGACTAAGACTCTTGGCACTCTTTTTTTTCTGACACTCTTTCCTGCTTTGTCTAGCTGATGAGGATCCCAGTTCACTCATAGCATGAGTACTATGAACTAAGTTCATGAGAGGGGAAGGACTTCCTTCTTCAGCTCTCCTTCTTTTACTCCAGCTCCAGGGCCTGGGGATGTTTGTTTCTGTTCTCTGTTGTCTGTCTTCCTCAGTTTCAGATGCCAGAAGAGATCCTTATTAGAACAGGGAATTTGAGCTATGGTGACACTGAAGTCTGGATTCCAGGCAGGATGGTGCAACCGGGCCAGTCTAGCATGGAAGCCCTGAGAAGCCAGGAGGCCTGGGACTTGGGTCCAAGGAGAGTTTTGGACCTGGAACTAAGACTCTGCTCTATAGTAACTGAGCTAAACTATGAACCCAATTCCCTTCCTCTCCCCAAAGACTGAGGTGGTACAAGGCAGGGGCAGGGGTGCTGGGGGCAGGATTATGCCTCCCACATTGTGGAGTAAGTTTGTATATTTGTGATTATACCTTAAATATAAATAAATCTTTCTTTGTAAAAGCTAATCTGATTGTTAGAGACTGTGGTACAGAGGACCATGCCCTACAATTAAGAGAACAACATCAGTGACTGACAGCTGGAGCCATTTGCAGAAAGCCCAAATACCTCTATACAATCTCCTTAAGGGCACCAGAGAACCCTGGAGGAGGAGCAAAATGTAATATACCTGGCCATTAGGTGAGCAACAAAAATAAATCCAGCTAGCACCAACACGAAGCAGGAACCACAGAAACTAGAATTTGGTCTGAAGCTCTGTCTCATGTTCTAGGACCTTGGACAGTATGTCAAGCAGCAGTGGCTACATTACCAACTCAGCTGACTTTCTCCAGAATAACTGTCAAGGACCCCACAGCTGGATGGAAGATCCAAGTGGGGAGGGGCACCAAGAGTGGGAGAGAGAGAAGCTCACAGAACCATCGAAAGAGGTTGACAGCAATCCTAATGAGGAAGCCTTAGTATAGCCACTTTAGATCACAGTAACAAGAATCTGCCAAATCCTTCATCTAATGTACCTGCAGGCGGAACAACAGAGCTGCATGTGTGCAAACAGAGATCAGAACCCTTGCGCAAGGCACCTAACCTCACCAAATCTGACTTCTCTTAATTGAAAAATTAGGATAGGGGCAGCTAGGATAGGGGCAGTGGGTAGAGCATCAGCTTTGAAGTCAGGAGGACCTGAGTTCAAGTCTGGCCTCGGACCAAACACTTGACACTTACTAGCTGTGTGACTCTGGGCAAGTCACTTAACCCCACTTGCCTAAAATTAAAAAAAAAAATTAGGATAACAATGAGTGGTACTACCTACCTCAAGGGGCTGTGATAAGGAAGTCTCCTTGTAAACATTAAGCTCAACAGAAAAGAGTTACTGTCAGTCACTCAGTCCAGCCTACAGCTCAGCCCATAGAGAGGCCTAAGAGGTCATCTTAGCCAGAATCACAATAACTCATTTCTATTGCCAAATGCACTTTCCTTCCTAATAACCCAGTGGGGCTGGTCATGGGAGGATTGTTAGGCAAGTAGGTGGAACAGTTCATGGAGCGTTGGACTTGGAGGTCAGGAAGACACTCACCTCACCCCCACTACCACTCAGTTCAAATCCTGCCTCAGACACTTAGTAGCTGTGAGTACCTGACCGAGTCACTTGACTTCTCTCAGACTTGGTTTCATCATCTCTAATGGAGATAATAAAATATGTAATATTGACCCTCACAGAGTTGTGAGGCTCAGTTTGTGAATGGCACTTGGCAAGCTTTAAAACACCACAGGGGCAGCCAGGTGGTATAGTGGATAGAGCTCCGGCCTTGGAGTCAGGAGAACCTGAGGTCAAATCTGGTCTCCTACACTTGACACTTACTAGCTGTGTAACCCTGGGCTTAACCCCGATTGCCTCACTAAAAAGCAAAACAAAAAACCACAAAAATATCAGTTGGCGTAATAATAATGATGATGATGATGATGATGATAACATCCTTTCCCACTCTAACATAGAATGTTCTAACATTCCATAATCTAAGGCCCCTTCCAGCTCTAACATTCTATTATCCTCTTTTTTATTCTATTCTCAAATTCACACTGGTCATTGTTACCCCTCATTGATCTGCCTTAGTCTGGACCACCGTTCTTTCTCAGCAGTGTTAAGACAAAGACCCAGGCTAGCTTATGCTCCCTCTGCTGGTACGGGAAAGCTCTGTCTCTCCAGCTGCTTTTCCATCAATTTTGTTCCTGGAAGTTTGGGTCATTTCATTTGAGGAATCAGAAATATGGGCAGCCTCTCTCCTCATTCTAGCCCCCAGACTAGTTGTAAGCCTGAGGGATGGAACCTTTAGCTGACTTTACTGGGCCTTACAACCTAAGAATCCCAGCCCATTCCCTGTCACGAATTTCAAATGATATTTTGAAATATACTTCAAGGCCTCCTGAAATACCCATTTCTCCTGGAGTCTGTAATTATTTCCTATTGGTTAATATATAATTAGAAGGCTTCGGAGAGGCATATTTTTTGACATGATAGACGGAGCTATTATGACCTATTGTGTTGAGACCTTCAGCTCCTAGCGACTTTTTCGTTCACGGATCATTGACTCAATAGGCCATAATGGCTCCATCTACCGAGGTCAATACAGGGACTTGTGACACATGATAGACAATAATTGCTTCTGCTTAGAGACTTTTTAGTTCATGGATCACTGACCTGAGGAGCCCTACCTAAGAGGTCTGGGCGGGGGGAGCCTCCAAGGCAACTCAACCTAGAAATCTGCGGAGATTCATCGAGGAGAAAGAGGCAAGGCAGGCCTGCCAGCCCTGGCCCACCAATCAGCTCAGCCCATCTCCAGATAGGTAGCCCCAGAACCCTGGCTTTGGTGCTTACTAACTGTGTGGCCATGGGCACGTTGCTGCATACCTCTGGGCCTCAATTTCCTCTTCTGTAAAATGGAGCTGATATTATTTGCACTAGTTATCTTACAAAATTGTCATCAAAAAAAATCAAGAGCTTTATAAGTCTTGAAATACTAGAAAAAAATGTGAGTTGTTTTCATTATTATTCTTATCTTCTAGTCTTTGGAGGCTCTGTGGGAGAGAGAAGAGGAACTCCAGGAGAGGAAAAAAAACAGCTGTCACCTGTCCTCTTCCCCTCCATCCATCCCCCTGATCAACATGGAACTTAAAGGGGTTCTCTATTTAGCTAAGGATATCTCTGAGGTCATAGAATCACAGATTTATGGCCAAAAGGGTCCTACAAGGTCATCTTGTCCAGCCCCCTCATTGTATAGGAAACTGAAGCCCAGAAAGATTAAATGAGTTGCCCAAGGTGACACAGATAGTAAGTAGCAGCACCAAGAATGAACCCTGAGTCCAATGCTCTTTCCCCTATACCACACTGCCACAAAAGCTCCCTTTCAACCTGGAGATTCTATAAGTATGTAACCCCACCACCCCCAAGGCCTGGATTCTACCACCACCCTGACCTCTGTCACCAAATGGCCAGTGAAGTGATAGACTGGAGGAAGGACACCCCCACAGGTTGCATTTTGGATGCATGGGAAGTTTGTGGGTGGAGCACCAAGCACCCACTACATTCATCATCAGAATGTGGTGCTTCCTCAAGGGCCAAGAGTGAGCCTGATAGTGGAGAATGGACCAGTGATCAGGATCTTGAGAACCCACAAAGTTTAATACTAAATTCAATGAGAGGCATGCTCTGAGAATAAAGCTATCATTCTCCTCTGGGGGCTAGATCTGCCTGGCCTGGCAGGAATGAGGATGGAAATGTTCCTTAGTTTTGCTGGACAGTTTTTTTTTAATTATTCTTTGTTATAAGGAATAACGCTATGAAGGGGGAAGACAATGGAATGTATTGGGAAATGAAGGTGGTATAAAAATGGAAGGTATCAATAATTTTTAATAACTGAATGTTCTCTGAATGAATGAGAGGATTTGTTTTATCCCCTGTTCCATGGGATAATCTCCGTTAGGTCAGGGACTATGTTATATCTGAACTTTTCATCTCACCTTCTGTTGATTCAAGTTGGATGGAATTTATTCACACAATGAATAATTCACTACATATCTTATATGTGTAGAGCCCTGTACTAGGCTATATGGATAAGGACTGATCCCTATCATCCTGGTGCTTACAGTCTAGCCAGGGAAATAAGAAGGTGACACATATACACAGAAGATACAAGAGAAAAGAGATTGGGGGGGAGGAAGGAAGAAAGGAAGGAAAGAAGAAAGGAAAGAAGGAAAAGAGAAAGGAAGGAAGGAAGGAAGGAGGAGAGGGAGGGAGGAAGGAAGCATCTATTAAACATCTGTTATGTGCCAGGCACTGTGCTAAGTACTTTACAAATATCATCTTATTTGAACCTCACAACAACCCTTGGATGCTGTTATTATCCCCATTTTACAGTTGAAGAAACTGAGGCAGACAGAGGTTAAGTGACTTGCCTAGGGTCACATAGCTAGTGTCTGAAGCCAGATTTGAATTCAGGCCTTCCTGACTCCAGGCCCAGCACTCCATCCACTGCACCACCTAAGTGCCTCTAACATCAACAGAGCCAGGATTTTGATTTTTCAAAAGATTTATTCATCACAGAATTTCGTTTTCAAGAGTTGTTCACATCTGCAAGCACCCACCCCATGTGGGTATGATCACACATTCATACACACAGTTACCAATCTTTATCCCCATGGAAAACCTCAAGTGGTTTCTGCAAGAATAACCCTAGATAGTCTTGTCTCCAACAAAGGAAATCCCAAAATTGGGCCTAATGCACACTCATGAGATGGATCCTTACAAGCTGAGTGACCTTTGCAAGCCACTTCCCCTAGCTAGCCTCAGTTTTTTCTGTAAAATAAGAATGTGGGACTAAATGGTCTTTAAGGTCCTTTCCAGCTCTTAAATCATACACTGAGACAAATACAAAACACACTAAGGGTATCAAAGAACTGCACACAATGTGTTTTGTGAAGTCTGAATCAAGAAAAGATGTTGCCAATGCTGAAGGTGAGGGTGGGGTGGGAGCACAGGAGGTGTGATTTGAGTTGAGCTTTGAAGGTTAAGAGGAATTCAGCAGAGGAAGAGGAAGAGGTAGACCATTCTGGACAAGAGGAACTTTATAAACCAAGGCACAGAGGTAGGAGTATTCAGGATATAGTTGGAGGTTGGCAAGTACTCCAGCTCAGCTCTAGGGCAAAGTGAAAAGAGGATTGAGATGAAATGAAGCTGAAAGGCTGGATGGTGCCAGATCATGAGGGGCCTCGATTCCCAGGGACAGAAGTCCAAACTTTACTCAGGAGGCTTTGATGAATTTTTAAGAAAGTAAATGGAGCATCAGAACCACATATGGAAGATGAGTCTGGATCTCAGAGCAAGTTTTGGGAAGGGTCAACAACAACAAAAATTAAGTACCTACTGTGTGCAGAGGACTATTCTCAGAGTTGGGGGCAGGGCTGTGCCAGGTCAAATGCTTGTTAAATTTTTTATTGTGTTTATACCTTGGAAATTGGCTAATGCTTGACTTATTGTTTTGTGTAAAGCACTAGGGAGACAAATTATTTCAGTCAATCAATAAGCATTTATTAAGCACCAACTATGTGCCAGGCACTGTGCTAAATGCTGGGAGTACAAATAAGAAAAAAAGACCCTATCCTGAAGAAGCTTACAATCTGATGAGGGAAGACAACACACAAAAGGCCAAAAGAGGCTGAAAGGGGGTGAGGGGAGGGCTCAGGGAGGTAACACACCCCCGCATAGTGGAAAAGTCAGAGAAGTCCCAGAGGAGTGCAGCCAGGTAAGGAATGAGGAGCCTTATTTAGTATTATCACAACACTTTATGATACAGTGTTATTTCAATACTTTTAAGTGTTTTGTGTTGTCATAGAAGTTGGTATTTCTTCCAGTGATATGAATTGCAATTTGGAATCAGGAAGATCTGTGTTCAAATGCAGCCTCAGACACTTATTAGCTGTGGAACCCTGAGCAAGTCACTTAACCTCTGGGCCTCAGTTTCCTAATCTATAAAACGGGGATCATAATAGCACCTACCTCCAACCTCCACAACAAAGGTTGTTGTGAGGATAAAATGAGATATTTGTAAAGCACTTAGCACAGTGTCTGGCACACAATAGGTGCTAAATTAATGCTTATTTCTTCTTTTCCTCTCAGTCCTTATGACTCTTGTTCTTATGATCCCATAACTCCTCCCCACTGGGTCCAGCTAACATGCTGGGGGACTTCTTTCAGTTTTCTTGATATTGAGTGAATACTAAGGGGGCACATGGGCTGTGAGATGTCTCTTGCTTTCATCATGTGACTGGTCCTGCTCATATACATCCTTGATTATATCTTTCATGGTGTTTTCTCTTGGGCAAATCTTGATGCACTGTGCACAGCCACTGTGATCCTCTCCACTGTTTTTCGGGTGACCCTCAATTTTAATTCTTCTGGGACGGTGGTATTCCATGACTCGTCACTCATTCACTTAACAAGCATTGATGTGCCAGATACTATCCTCAGCACTAAGAATGCAAAGGCAAAATTGAAACAGTTGCTGCTTTAGTTCATGTTCTCTAGCGGGAAACAACAGGAGCACAGATCAGCAATCACAAAATAGCTATGAATAAAATACAAAGTAATTCGGGGCAGGGGGAGGGGCAGTCCTAGCAATTGGGAGAAACAGGATAGCTCTCAAGTAGGAAGTGGCATTTGAGATATGCCATGAAAGAAGTTAAGGATTTTGGCAAGGCAAAGCTGAGGAGGGAATACATGCCAGGCACAAGGCACAGCCTGTGCAAAAGTATGGAGGTGGAAAATGGAATGTCATGGAAGGGGAAGAGCAAGTATGTTCATATGTCTGGACACATCCTGGCCCTAAACAAAGTTTAAATCAGACTGAGGGGATTGAAAACATTGTAAAGATCATTAAATGCCAAACATACAGACAGGTTTGGGTAAAAAAAATAAAATAAAAGAGTGGGAAGAATGAGGCAAAGGAGGGATCATTCCACTATCTTGCATTATCTCTGCCCTCTGAAAGTCACTTCCCCTCTCTGTCTGTTTTCTCATCTACAAAATGGGAGTCACACTATGCCTTCTCACAAGGTTGCTGCAAGAAAAGTGCTTTGCAAACTTTAAAGTGCAATTGAAATATAATTTTTCAGCATGTATATATGTAGCAAATATTCTGATCTTATTTTCTCACAATCAAGACAGCTACATCCCCCCCCTCAGGTTTTTAGGGGTACCCATGAAGGGTTAGGGTGTTTTCTCTAATGTTATTGCTCTAGCCCCCATTTAAGTATATTCATCCCACTACCACTGTGAGCTGCCATTGATTAGTAACGTTGATGAGTGTTTACAAAGCAATGTTTATTTGAAAATATAGCAAGAACAGAAGTTCAAATATTTCCTTCCAACACTTTGGGCACATACTGTTTGTTTTACCACCTTGGTCTCTAGGGAGAGTGGGCTCAAATTTCACACCATTTCTACTATTGATCCCACCAAGTTCATGCCCAAATGTTGCATCTCAGCTGAATGAGCCCTTGTCTCAGCTACTGCTGGGCTGGTCCTTGGGGCCTAAAAGTTGGACCAGCTGGCTGCAAACCCCAGCATGAAGACTACTCCCAGATCTACTATCAGCTCACTCCCCAACCCTTCAAAATTCACACAGAACGTTTAATCTCTTTCACCCAAAATGAAAGAACAAACACCAAGACAAAGAAACTAAAGCCCATATTTACAGGGTATGTATCTGTCTTGGGTAGGAATGGCCCAAGGCTTCTACCTTTACAGCATAGTCTTTCTTCTTTCACTTTGGTCCCAGAGGACTCAAACTTGGAGCAACTGGATGGCACAGTGGATAGAGTTCTAGACTTGTTATCAAGTAAACTTGACTTCAAATCCTGCCTCAGACACTTACTAGCTGTGTTACTCTGGGCAAGTCATTTAACCTCCATCTTAGTTTCCTCATATCTAAAATAAAGGTAATAATAGCACTTATCCCACAGAGTTATTGTGAAGATCAAAAGAGATAGCACTTGCAATGCACCCTGCAAACCTTAAAGTGCTATAAAAATACTAGCTATTATGATATTATCATCATAGCTGTTGCTGTGTTGTGAATGGTGCAGTATTCACTGCCTGTCCCCTGTCCCAAGTACATTTCTGAATGTGGCGTGCTGTTGGACAAGTCTTTACCTGGAGGATGCCTTTGATCTACTTCTATTCTTGGTCAAGCAGGTTGCTCCAGACTTGGGTCCTCACCAGGCTCAGCTGCCTGCAAACTCTGGCATGGACTCCCATCACTAGACCCCTCTGGAGGCTCAGTCTTCTGATTTTTTGAAGCCCACAAAGTTACAGTCTAATTCATTCTGTCTCCAATACTCTTTCATCTAAAACAGGAAAGCATACACACAACAGGGACAGAAACAGAAGCAGGATCACATGGTCACAGCTTCATATTGACCATAGTAGGGAGAGCAAACCTCCGATGCCTTCTCACTCTTCCTTTCCCTAGCTAGAGGTTACAATAGTCTTTGCCACCTCATTCAAACATAGCCAGGCAGGAGAGACAGACAAACACAGAGATAGACAGACAGACATACAGATAAAGAGACAGAGAGAGTAAGAAGATAGAGACAAATAGAGACAGAAGCAGAAAGAGACAGACAGACAGGCATAGAGAGGGACAGACAGAGAAAGAGAGATAGAGATAGAAACAGAGGCAGAGAGAGACAGAGACAGACAGAAAGACAAAGACAGAGACAGAGAGACATACAGATAGAGGGACAGAAAGAGAAAGGAGATAGAGATAGAGACAGAGGCAGAGAGAGACAGATAGACACAGAGACAGATAGAGACACAGAGACAGACAGAGAGGACTCTCACTAATGGCTTTTGAATACAAATCCAATTCCTGCTTAAAAGTCAAGGGAAAAGCCTTTTCTCACCACGCCAGGCCCTCAAAGAAGTTGAGAATTCTAAGAGACAGAGATGAGGAGAGAATATCTCTCAGACATGGGGATAAATCCATGGAAATAGGAAGTATAATGTTGAGCTTAAGATGCAGGTAGGATCTTAGATGAAGAGGGTTCAATGAGTCCAACCCCTTCATTTTACAGATGAGGAAGCTGAGATGCGGAAAGTTTAAGTAACTCACCTAAAGTCACATGGGTCATGAGTAGTGGAGCCCCTTCCACAGGTCCACACTGCCTGCCTCCCTAGAAGTCCAATTTGTCTCAAAGTTTTGGAATTCAATAAGTAGAGGAGAAGGAATCAGAGGGAATCATGTAGCATTTTCAATTATCTCAAGCTGCCTCTTGAAATATCTTTAATCAATACTCTCCCAGGGGTATTATATGACTGTAAATTAGGGAATACCATGATCATGGAGCAACCAACCAATCAAAAAGCATTTCTTATATACCTACTATGTGCTCTTTTTTGTGCTAGAACTACTTAGTCAAAAACAAAACAGTCTGTGTCCTCAAGGAGGTTGCATTCTATCAGGGAGACAGAATGTCCACATAATATACATATATATGTATACAAAGTCAAGGTAATATTGTGGGAGGCACTAGCAGGTGGGGCAGAAGGAGCTCAGGAAAGGCCTCAGGTAGAAGATGGCACTTGAACTGAGTTTTGAAGCAATCTAGGGAATCCAAGAGGTTGAGGTGAGGAAGGAATGCGTTTCAGAAAGAGGGTCAACCCATACAATGGAGATGGGAGATGGAAGACTATATGAGAGGAACACAAGATTAACTTAGCTGGAATATAGAATATTTGAAGGGGAGTAATGTATAATAAGAATAGAGTGGAGCCAGGTTGTTAAGGGCTTTAAAAACCAAACAGAAAAGTTTGTATTCGATCCTAGAGGTGATAGGGAGCCACTGGAGTTAAGCAAGCAGCAGAATGACATAGTCAGAGCTTCAGGAATATCATTTCAGCAATTGTATGAAAGATGGATCAAAGGGGGCAGGGAACTGAGTCAGAAAAACCAGTTAGAAGGCTAACCTAAGAGTCTAGGTGAGTGCTAAGCAGGGCCTAAAGTAAGATGGTGGCCACAATCAATAGAGAGAAGGGTGTAGATACAAGTGCTGTTGTGAAGGTAGAATTGACAAGATAGGAATGAATATGTAAGATAAGAGAGATATGATTGGATCTATGGGGCAATTTTTTGGGTACATGGGGTAAGAAAGAATGAGGAACCAAGGTTGTGAGCCTAAGAAACTAGAAACATGGTGGTACCCTCAACAGAAATAGAGAAATCTGAAAGAAGGATAGATTAGGTCAGGAAAGAGAATGGGTTTGGTTTGGAGCAAGTTGAGTTTAAGATGCTGACAAGACATCAAATGAGGAATTATATAGATAGTGGGTGATATGGGACAGTTGGAGGTGATCCAAATTGCAATGAAAAATGAATGGTGGGTCCAAATAGATTACATGATATTATCAATGAAGGCCTTTAAACAAGAAGTGACATCAACAACATCAACAAAGACATGGGAGACTGGGAAAGAGATAACCACATAGGAAGAGTGAGGAATAACTGTAGTATAAGTATTCATTAAATATTAAAAGACTTTAAGGAAGGCCATCAATAAATTAGAGATATCTTCCATGGAAGACTGATGGCAAAGTATGAACAAGAATGGTAATATATTATAATCTGCCTTGGTGGGGGGAATACCCTTTTGCATCATTGAGATTACAGGTCCCTCAAAGTATCCTGAGATGATGATAATAAAATAATCATAATAATCATAATAGCTAGAATAGATCATGCTTTAAAGTTTGCAAAGTGCTTTGCAAATATTATCTGATTTTATCCTCATAACAAGGGGAGGGAGGTGCTATTATTATCCTCATTTTACAGATAAGGAAACTGAGGCAGGCAGAAGCCAAGTGACTTGCCCAGGATCACACAACTTGTAAATATCTGAGGCTAGATTTGAACTTGGATCATCCTGATTCCAAGTCTAGTGCTCTACCCATTACCCCACCTAGCCACCTGAAAGCCATATATTGTCATGGAAAGAGCACTAGATTTGGTGACAGAAGACCTAAGTACAAATGCAGACTTTCTGTTTAAACCTGCTATATGGCTTTTAGAAATTATATCACCTTTGGGGGCTTCGATTTCCCCAACTGTGAAATGAGGGGTGGGATGAGATCATATATGCCCCTTTAGTACACTAACATTCTATGTTCTAAGATCCCTGGCAGCTCTCAATTTCTACAATTTTAATAATATTAATAATCCTCCATTGGTATAGGGGAAGGAGTATTAGATTTAGAGTCAAAGGACCCAGGTTCAAATTCTGATTCTTGTTATTTACTACATGTGTTACCTTAGGCAGGTCACTTAATCTCCGTGGGCCTCAGTTTCCTCATCTGTATAAAGGATGACCTCTGAGGTCTCTTTCAGGCCCAAATCTATGATGTGTTTCTGATTACTCAGATTCCAAGTCCAATGCTTTTCCTATTACTCCACAATGCCTTTCACCTGTACTGAAAATACTGATTGTCCATGAAGCTTAGAGACGCAGATGTTCTCCTTCCCAGTTTCCTCTCAACCTTCTCTTAGATTGGTTGGGCTGGTTCCAGCCCCAGTTTCCCTCCTTAGTCCCCCCTGACCCTTCCTCACTCCCATGTTTGGCCCCAGCCTGAGTGATTGGGATGTCATGGAAGGCGCCTGTGGGGTCAAACTGCTCTTCTTGGCAGCCTGGCAGGGGCAGCCGCCTGCCTGTCTGCTCAGCATGGGCACGACGGTCACAGCTGCAAGAGCCATGGGGGACCAGTCATTAATGACAGGGCTCATTATTAGGACAGCAGGTGATGCTCTGGAGTGGTGAGCCTTCCGCCCAGCTCCTACACTCATCAACTCCAAAAGGAGAATCTATTAATATTAGCATCTGTTGAGTCCCCTCCCTACCCTAAGCATGGTGAGAACATCTTGGTTGGGGCAGAAATGATGAAATAAGTAAATAACTGGTGGTTTTGTATATGAGGCCATGGTGGGGGGTTGGAGGGAGAGGAAAGACCATGGACCCTGTTTCCTCTCTGGTCCAGGGGCCAGCTGTGATTGACTTCTGTCAGGTCTAAGGATTCATGAGCCATAATGGCTGCCAAGTTGTTCTATGGCTCCCAGGAATCCAGCCAAATGTGGTCTGGGAGAGTGAGAAGCAGCTTTGGGTTTTTCCTTAGCCCCATGTGATTTTACTTCTCACCTGACCTTCTAACTGCAGTGTCATTTTCAGGGACAGGGAACCCAAGATCATTGGACAAAATACCTTTGGGAATCAGGGTTCAAATTCCAAATCTCACCTTACACTTCTGCTTTCATTCTGGAATAGTCAGGTAGTTCCCTTGAGAGCAGAAATTCAGGAAGTTTTAACTCAGAGGAAAGCAGAGTAAAAGAACATTAGCGCTGGGAGAGACCTTAGAACAGAAAATGTTCAAGCTGAAAAGGACCTTAGAACCTATAATGTAAGAACACAATTTTAAGTAGAACACAGAATGTCAGCACATAGGACATAGAATGTTAGAGCTGGAAGGGACATTGGAACATAGAATATTAGACCGCACGACACCAAATGGATTTTTTCCTTCTTCATCTTCTAGCTTAATGTATTTGGCTCAACTGAGCTAAGGGTCTAAAAGTCAGCCAATTCCAGTGTGCTGGACATGGGAATAGACTGGGAGACGCCTAACAGGAGGACAGATATAAAAGCAGAGACTAATCTTCTAACTTGGTGATAATAATAGAATTAAAAATTCATATTTATATAGCTATGTTCTGAGAAGTAGCATTGTATAGTGGTTGAGAGCTGGCCTGGGAGTCAGGAAGACTTGGGTTCAAGTCTCGTCTCTGACACATACTGGATGTAATCCTGGACAATTGACATAACCTCTCAGTGCCCCAGGAACCTCACTAAAAGGATGAATTGCAGAAAAGGGGCTGCAGTGGTAGAAGTTCTTCACATGGAGCTTCCTCCACAGCTGAAATTACAAACACGGCTTAAAAAAAAAAAAAAAGGAAGAAAAGGAAAGAAAAGAAAAAGGCTATATGTCTTTAAATCTTACAAACTACATTTTTCACAGTAACCTTGTAAGGCAGGTAATTATTGTTATATATTACTACATATTATTGTGCCCATTTTATAGCTAAGGAAATGGAGGTTCAGTCAAAGAAGTTAAATGACTTGCCCGAGATTATACCTAGTAAGTAACAGCCAGAATTCAGTCTTGGTCTGAGATCAAGGTGGCATTTACTTTGTGAAGAGGTAAGCATTCTTATGATAACCAGGAATTTTCAGCAAACATTTATTGAGTGCCCAGTGTGTGCAAGACACTGTGCTGGACCGTAGGGAAAATACAACATTTAGATGCCCATCATGGAAGAGACAGATCAACAGGTAAAGCATTTATTAAAGACTTACTGTGTACCAGAGAATGTGCTAAGTGCTGGGAATAAAAAAAAAGGCAAGAAAATAAGACAGTCATTACTCTCAAAGAACTGATACTCTAATAGTGGAAGACAAAAAAAAAAACAAAGAGAAACTGGAAAATGGGGGGGGGGGAGGAGCAGTTCAGGGAATGGAGAGGAGGAGGGCTCCCACAGGCAGAGGTGGAGCAGACAGGAGAGCAAATACACACAAACACAAATAATTGGAATACCCAGTATTGCATTCTACTCAATCAGCCTTTACTGAGCATCTATAATGGGCCAGCCACTGTGTCGAGTGCTTGCAGTACAAAGGCAAAAACCAACCAGTTATTATTAGAATGCTGTGCGTTCTGTATAAAACACAGTGTAGTAGATAGAGAAGTAGTGTCAGAATCAGGAACACCTGGGTTCAGACCTTGCCTTTCATCCCAACCTGGCTGTGGGATCTTAAGTAACTCAGTGCCAAAGGCCATCTCTTGCTTTATTTTGTTTTCTTTACACTTGTGACTTCATCTGTATGGGGAGCTCCCAGTGTAAAACTCTCTCCACCCTTGTAGAGCTCTGCAAATTATAGACCCAGATGGCTGCCCGGAGCACTGAGAGATTATATGACCTTCCCCAGAGTCACGTACCAGTCCATGACCGAGTAAGATTTGAATTCTGATCTTCCTCATTGGAAGGTCAGTCCTCCATCCTCTATACCACATTGTCTCTTGGAAAGGTCCTTACAAAAATAGAAGAAATATAAAGTGTTATTTGAGATCCAAGGAGAGGGGGGAAATCATTTTCAGCTAATGAGATCAGGAAATAATCCAATCTCCTATTTGTATGGCCCTTTGTATTTTACAAAGTGCTTCACATATGTTATTTCACTGAAGACTCACAGCACCCTGATGAGGTAGGTAGGACAAGTATTGTTCTACTCCCTATACAAGGAAGGAAGCAACCACAGAGAAT
Source organism: Vombatus ursinus (assembly GCF_900497805.2). Lineage (NCBI taxonomy): Eukaryota > Metazoa > Chordata > Mammalia > Diprotodontia > Vombatidae > Vombatus > Vombatus ursinus. The sequence continues at coordinate 15,081,727 of NW_020954564.1, read as the reverse complement.
GTAAGTGACGAGCCCAGGGTGACCCAGCCGATAAATAGTAAATGCTACTAGACTATAAGCTCCATGTGGCCAGGCACTGTGCCTTCACTAAAAGCCATATTCTCCCCAGCTCTCAGCTCTACAAGTAATAGGTGCTTAATGTTTGTTGAATTTGACTGTCATCACAGAATTGAATAGGGCAGCTACTGGCCCAGTAGATAGAGCACCAGGCCTGGAGTCAGGAAGACCTGAGTTCAGATGTGGCCACTGACACTAGTTGTGTTACCCTGGGCAAGTTACTGAACCCTACCTGCCTCAGTTTCTTCATCTATAAAATGAACTGGAGAAGGAAATGGCAAATCACATCAGTATCTTTGCCAAGAAAACCTCAAAAAGGGCCACAAAGAGTCTGAAAGGACTGAACAACAACAACAACCTAGAAGTGAATGAAAGGCACAATAAAGAGGCAAAACAATTACAATTTCTAATTCATTATCATTATATCCTGATTGGTCAAATTTTTATTTTGAATTTGAATCCAGGACTTTTGGCTCCAAATTCAGGGCTCTTTCTAATACTTCTGGTTGCCTAAGATAGGGAAGAATTATGACAGGTAATATTTCAGCAGAGCCTGGAAGAACGGGGAATGGGACTATTCCAGGCCTGTGAAAAAGTATAAGCCAAAGCAGAAAGATAAGAAATCAGAAAACTGAGTGGAAAACAGAAGTCAATATGGTTCTTTAAAGATTAAGCAGAGGGGGGCAGCTAGGTGGCACAGTGGATAGAGCACCAACCCTGGATTCGGGAGGACCTGAGTTCAAATCTGGTCTCAGACACATAACACTCACTGGCTGTGTGACCCTGGGCGAGTCACTTAACCCCATTGCCTAACCAAAAAAAAAAAAAGATTAAGCAGAGGCTGTTTGGAGGACAAAGAGCTGTCCAGTTTGATTGGAACATATTGGGCACGGAAGGAAGTTATATGAGACAAGGCTGGAAAGGAGTAGTGCTAAGTTGTAGAGGGCCTCAAATGCCAACCAGAACTTTGTCTTATTCATAATAGGGAGTCACTGGAGGGGTTGTTTGTTTGTTTGTTTTGTTTTGTTTTCACTTTTTAGGTACTACTTTATTTTTTAAATTTATTTTTCCCAATTACATGTAAAAAATAATTTTTAACATTTTTTTTAAAATTTGAGTTTCAAATTCACTTCCTCTCTCCCTCCCCTTCTCCCTTCTTGAGAAAGTAAGCTATTTTATATAGATTATACATGTGCAGTCATGCAAAACATATTTTTATATTAGCCATCCTATAAAACACAGACCAAAAAACAAACAAGAAAAATAAAGAAAGTAAAAAAAGTACGCTTCAATCTGCATTCAGACTCTATCACTTCTTTCTCTGGAGGTGGGTAGTATTGTTCAGAATTGTCTTGGATCATTGTATTGCTGACAGCAGCTAAGTCATTCACAGTTGATCCTCATACAATATTGCTATTATTGTGCACTATAATCTCCCAGTTCTTCTCATTTCATTTTGCATCAGTTCATGTAAGTCTTATTTGGTTTTTCGGAAACCATCCTACTCACCATTGCATACAGCACAATAGTACTCCATCACAATCATATACCACAACTTGTTCAGCCATTCCCCAATTGATGGGCATACCTTCAATTTTCAATTCTTTGCCACCACAAAAAGAGCTGCTATGTTTTTGTACATATGGGTCTTTTTGCTTTTTCTTTTAACTCTTTGGGTATAAACCTAGTAGTGTATTACTGCATCAAAAGGTATGCACAGTTTTATAGCCTTTTGGGCATAGTTCCAAATTGGTCTCCGGAATGGTTGGCCCAGTTCACAACTCCACCAACAATGCATTAGTGTCCCAATTTTCACTGAAGGTTTTCATGCATGTGAAGAAAGATGTCATAGAACAATTGTTCTAGGGGCATGCATTTCAGAAAACAAAAGCACGGAGGCAAGAAAGCCCAGTGTATGTATTGGGGAAGGTGAAAAGTCTAGTTTGACTGGAGCATTGGAGGGTAGATTAGGAAAAGATTGGAGACAGCCCTGAATGTCATGCTAAGGAGAACTTTACATGGGAGGCCATCGGGAGCCACTGAAACCTTTAAAGAAGAATAGGGACATAATCAAATCTGCATGAGAAAGATTAATCCGGCCATGATGGGAAGAGATGATAACAATGTATAGTGTGTAGGATTTGAAGATTTGCAAAGCACTTTCCTCACAACAACCCCGAGAGGTAGGTAGGACAAGTAATATTGTCTTCACTTTTTTGGGGTAGAGGGAAAGGAAGCCAGACCTTCAACTGTAAGGAACAGAACTTCCCAAGACGCACTTCTTCCAAAATAGACTCATACCTTCTCTGGGACTCACAGAGTTGCCTTCACTTACACTTGATGGAGGGTAAACTGAGGCTTATAAAGAGAAAGTGACTCACCTAGGGTCACTCATCCATCAGCCCCCAGGGGAACCCAAACCCTCTGCCCAGTGCCCTTTATTACACCAGGAGAAGCCTTCATATAAATGGGGACAGGTCCATCCCACATGTCTTCTCATGCCCCAAACTTTTCACAGAGCAAAGAAATCCAAAATGGGGAGGGGAATATTCTGTTTTTGTCTTTTCCTTTTGCAGTCACAATCAGTTCAGATGATCCTGTGCCAGTTACATGATATCAAAGGCCTTTTCCTGCTCTAAAAACCAATGATCCTCCAATCTTCCTTTCCCAGGTTTAAAACGCAACTGGAATTCTGTCTGGTGCTCACCAGCTTGTGACCGAATTCCAGGTATAGGATTAAATGAAAGGCACAATAAAAAGGGAAACAATTAGAATTTCTGCCTCATTATCATGGTAATCTTATCAGTCGGATAATGAGGTATTAATGGAGATTTAATGTGCATCTCATAACAGAACCCCTTGGAGAAAACACACAGGGAAATGGCTGTAAATCCACTTAATGATGGAAAGGTCCCAAAACACCATATTCCAAAGGATGAAAAATGTTGGATGCAAATGAGAGAGAATCAAGGTCAATAACACCGCAGGGACCAAAATAATGGCAATTTGGGAGATCGACGTAATAAAAATTGCATGTTGCTTTTAAACCTCACCCTCTGTTGTTTTCAAATGTACATTTCAACTAATGAAATAAAGAGCTGGATGCAGAATGATTTGTATGTTTTAGAAACATTGGGGGGAGGGAAAACCCTGTTCCTGCGCCCCCTGTCCCTCATCGGGGAGGAATGGGAAATGTAGTAATGCCGAACCCTCGAACATTAGAGCTGAAAGGGACCTTGGCAATCATAATAACAGCCCCCATTTCTACAATGCTTTACAGATTACAAAGTACTTTCCCCACAACAGCCCTGTCGGGGGCGATACTAACAACATTATTACATACAACCTTAGAACCTCAGAACATGAAATGCTAGAACGTAGAAATGTTCAGGCTGGAAGGGACCTCAGAGACCATCTAGGCCAAGCCCTTTCTGAGCATGAAGCCCTTGTCCATTATCTTTCAAGAATGGTTATCTGGCCTCCCCCTCTGGTCTCCAGAGATGGGAAATTCATCATTTCCCAAGGCAGCCCACTATACTTTGGGGCAACTCCGATTGGTAGGAAGTCCTCCTTCACATTGAGCCAAATTGTGCTGGGCTATAACTCCCACCCATCCCTCTAGTTTTGTCCTCTGGGGGGAAAACAGAATAAGCCTAATTCCTCTTCTCTATGACATTTCTTCAAATTTTTAAAGAGAGCAGCCATGTTTCCCCTAGGTCTTCTCTTCTCCAGGATAAATATCCCCATTTCCTTCAACCAGTCCCTGAATGATGTGGTTTCTAGTCTCTCTCCCTCCCCCACCCCCATCCTAGATAACAGATTCATAAAGGGCTGTAAAGGGAAACTAGGGATGTTTGAATTTTTTGAGCAGATGCCAGAGAGGAGGAGCATCAGGCTTTTCCCTAGACCAAATATTGCTGTGTCAAGGACCAGAGGTCTGATCCAGCAGAGCTTTTCTGGTGGTCTCACTTTGAGGGTGAATCTCACTATCTATTTTCCAAATATCCCTCAACCCCATCTGCTTCAGGAACATGTGGGCCCCTGAGAGACAGATAACCCACCCTACACTCAACTTGCTCCACTGTCCATGAACCCTGATGAGTTTCCTCCTTTCCCTTCCTATGTGACAGATTCTTGTACACGTGGGTACTGGTCCCTTGCTAAAGACTTAGGAGAAAATGTCTTTGAGCAGCTGGAGGACTATCACATGGAAGAGAGATTGGGTTTGTTCTACATGGCCCTAAAGGAGAGAATGCAGAATTGTGGGTAGAAGTTGCAGAGGCAGATTTCAATTCAAAATAAAGATCCAAATCAAACAATCAAAAATCATTTGCTTTTGAATTTGAATTTAAGTTCCAATCCTGCCTCAGACACTCCCTGGCTGTGTGACCCTGGGCAACTCAGTTTCCTTATCTGTTAAATGAGGGTGATAACAATAGCCCCTACTTCACAGGGTTGTGGTGAGGATCAAATGAGTTAACATATATTAAAGAGTTTTGCAAACCTTAAAGTGCCATGTAAATACTAGCTGTTATTATTATTATTATGTACCAGGAACTGGGCATACAAAGATGAAAATTAAATAATTCCTCTACTCAAGATGCTTGCATTCTGGGGGGTGGGGGGAAGGGGGATTGGAAGGGAAGGAAGAACAATATGTACATGGATAAGTAAATAGAAAATATAGACAAAGGAAATATAAGGTGATTTCTAGAGAGGGAGGTACTAGAAACTAGGGATGGGGGAGACTGGGAAAGGCCTCACCTAGGAAGTGATGCTTTGGCTGAACTTGAAAGGAAGCTAGGGATTCCAAGAGGCAGAGGTGAGAAGAAAGTACATTCCAGGTACGGGGGAGCAGTCTTCGTAAAGGGACCGGAGGTGGAATGTGACAAAAGGCAAACTGCAAGTGGGCCAGAATAGCCAGAATGTAGAGTATGTGAAGGGGATTAATGTGTAAAACATCTGGAAAGAGAGGATGGAGCCAAATTGTGAAGTTGTGTTTGATTATTGCGTCAACGGAATCTATATTTGATCCCAGAGGCAAGAGGGAGCTACTGGAGTTTCTTAAGTGAGAGTAACATGGCCAGACTTCTGTTTTAGGAACAATACTTTGCTGCTATATGGAGAATGGATTAAAGAGAGGAGAGATTGAAGGCAAGGAGTCCAATGAGGAGGTTGCTGAAACCTTCCAGGTAAGAGGTTATGAGGGCTCAAACTAGAGCAATGGTTGTATAAGTAGAGAGGAGAGTGGTGTGAGAGAAGTGACGAAGATAGAGTCTACAGGACTTGCTGGCAGATTGGATACAGGGAGTGAGGAAGAAGGAAGAGTTGAAGATTTCACAGTTATGAACCAGAGTACCTGTACCAGGGGGATGGGACCATTGGCAGATAAAAGAAAGATAGGAAGAGGTATGGATTTGGGAGGAAAGATAATGAGTTCTTTTTGGGACGCATTCAGTTTGAAATGCCTATGGGACATCCAGCTGGAAATATCCAACAATCAGAACTGCACAAAAAGGTTAAGAGCCATTTTATAAAGTAGTGAGTTCCCTGTCACTGGTGGTCTTCAAGTATGGACTGCATGACTACTGGTCAAAAATGTTGCAGAAGAGATTCATCCTCAGGTACTGGTTGAACCAGATGCCCCCTAAAATCCCCTCCTGCCTGGATTCTGTGGGATGCACACAGGCCATCCACCTTCAGACTGAGCCTGGAGATCATTAAATTTCAGCAGACAGCTTGGTGTATTAGAAAAAACCTTGGCCTTGGAGTAAAAAGAACTAGGTTCAAATTCTGGCTCTGTCATCTGTTAACTCTGTACCCCCAAGCAAGTCACTTTACGTCTCTAAATGTCGGTGCTCTAATCTGCAAAATGGGGACGATAATATTTACTTTTCCTACTTCATTCAACAAACTTTCCAGAAACACTTATTACTCATCATACGTGACAGGCATTGTATGAAGTATACAAACATGAAAATGACAAATCTCTGCCCTCAAGGGAGGTGAGAAAGTCTATGGGAGGTAAGAAAGGGAGGGAGATAAGACATATAAACAAACAAGTGGGACACACACTAGGAGGTTATAGGGGACAAAGAATAGCTCCAAGCAAAGTGTTGTTGGAAACTTTTAGCTGAGGGAATCAGGGAAAGCTTCACAGAGCATGTGGTACCTGAACTGAATCTTAAAGGAAGATGATGATTCTGAAAGACAGTGATGAGGACAAAGTGCTTTCCAGGCACAGGGGCCAGTCTGTGCAAATGCATGGAGGTGAGAAGTGGTATAACAAGGTAGAAGAACCACTTGTATTACAGTTTGACTGAGACTTTGAGCTGATGAAACGGAGTAATGGGAAACAAGGAGTGAGTAAATGATGAGGAATTGGGAGGGAGGGAGAATAGACTTTCTAGAGGTTTAGCAGAGAAAGGAGACATCGAAGACAAAGGCTTAAGGAGAAAAGCTAAAAGTCAAGGAAAAGTTTTAAAGCAAAGGTGGTCTGAGCATATCTGTAGGTCATGGAGAAAAAAACAAGAGCTAGGAAGAGTTTGAACCTGACAGAGACACAGAGAGAAAAAGAAAAATGCAGAAACTGACACAGAGACGGAGATGATGGAGTAAGTTCCAGGGAAGGGGAAAGGATCAAGGGTAAAAGTGGAAGAAATAGCTTTGATGGAGAAAAAAAGACATCTCTTTCTCAGAAACTGGAGAAAAGCAGAGGATGATGGGTAAAGAGGTAGAGAAGTTTGGGAGCGAGGAGCAGGAAGGAAGAAGGAGCTCGAGATGGATGAACGCCTCACTTTGGCATGTGAAGACCTCCACATTTTGGCTTATCAACCTTTCCAGATCTATCTTTTAATCACTTCCTTTCATGTCCTCCACATTTTTAGCCAAATTGGCCTCCTTGCTGTTTCTTTTTCTTTTTCTTTTTTTTTTTTAGGCAATGGGGCTAAGTGACTTGCCCAGGGTCACACATCTAGTAAGTGTCAAGTGTTTGGTTGGAGGCCAGATTTGAACTCAGGTCCTCCTGACTTCAGGGCTGGTGCTCTATCCACTGCACCACCTAGCTGCCCCATCCTTGCTGTTTCTTTCCATCTCCGGCTGCTCCCCATGTTTGAAATGCTTTCTGCTCACTTCTAGCTCTTAGTGTGTTTAATTTTCCTCAAGGCTTAGTTCATGAGGCACTTCATCTAAGAAGCCTTTTCTGATTCCCTGAGAGTCATTCTTACTTCTTGCTTCCTTCAATTATCTTAAAATTATTTATCTGTAATTAATACTCTCTTTCTGTTTATTTATTGCCAGCTTAATTATTTATTTTTTAGGATTCTTTCCTTTCTAAATTTGGAGTTCCAAATTCTCTCCCTCCTTCCCACCTCCTTCCCCATCCACTGAGAAGGCGAGCAATATGATGTCAATTATACATGTAAAATCATGCAAAACATTTCCTTATTAGCCATATTTCAAAAAAAAGCAAGAAAAATAAAGAAAGTGAAAAAAATTGTACTTCAATTTGCACTCAGTTCATCAGTTCTCTCTCTGGAAGTAGATAGTATTTAATTCTTAGATAATTGTATTGATAAGAGTAGCCTAGTCTTTCACAGTCAATCATCATTACAACATTGCCGTTACTGTGCACAATGATCTCCTGGTTCTTCTCACTTCACTTTGCATCAGTTCATATAGGTCTTGCCATGTTTTTCCTAAAACCACTCCCTTCATTTCTTATATCACAATAGTATTCTATCACAATTATATGCCACAACTTGTTCAGCCATTCCCCAATCAATGCGTATCCTCTCAATTTCCAATTCTTGGCCACCACAAAAAAAAAAAAAAAGAGCTGCCATAAATATTTTTGTACATGTGGGTCCTTTTCCCATTCATATGATCCTTTGTGATACAGACCTAGAAGTGGTATTGCTGGGTCAAAGGGTATGCACAGTTTTATAGCCCTTTGGGCATAGTTCCAAATTGCTCTCCAGACTGGTTGGATCAGTTCACAACTTGACCATGAGTGTGTTAGTGTCCCAATTGATATTAGATAACATGAACTTATAGTGGACCCAGGTGGCACAGTAAATAAAGGGGCTAAGTATGTCAATTGTGTCAATTAATGCAATAATTTTTCTAGAATTTGTTATGTTTTTTTATAATTTACTATAATTTCTCCCATCTATTCAAGTGCATTTTAAATACAAATAATTATAAGTACATATTATGATTTTGGCTTGAAATATTTTTTTTTATCTTACTGTCACTAGTACATGCAAATGTACTGCATCCATTGACAGCTTGGTCCTATGAGGTATTCTTAAATTCTGGTCCTTCTGGTAAATCTCTTCCTCTAGAGGCTCAGGAGCAAAAGGTAGATGGTGGAGGTGAGACAAAATTGAGGATATCCAGTGCATGCATATTATAAGGATAAGGAGACAAAGGAATCTAGGGTAGGGTACAATGACCTCCCAGAGCTGCCCTATGCTTTGCAAACTATAAAGGCTGCACAAATGTGGAATATCCTTACTCCAAAATGGAAGCAGGTTTTAATCAGCAAATGGGCTGCTCAACAAATCAATGGAGATGTTTTCAGGACCAGCCTTCCACATTAGGAGTGGGAGAGGGGGATATCAGGGTTGCCTTTTCTAGAAGATGGCTTCTCATCTAGACATCCTATGGGCTTCCAAATGGTGTTTGTTCGCTTTTTTTTTTTTTCAAGCTGACTGTCTTCAAGTAGGCATGGGCAGGATGCAGTAACTGTATAAAGGCTTTTCATGAGCTCACAGAACTTAGAGCTGGAAGGGACCTCAGAGATCATATAGGTCTTTTTCAATTTCAAATCAATTCAACAAACATTGATTAAGAAACCTGCTATGAGCAAAGTCCTGGGATAGGCCAAACTGAAGAAACACAAAATTCAGATGAGACAAAAGAAATTCAAAGCTTAAATTAGTCCACAAGACACAATCCTTGCCCTCATGGAGCTCACAATCTAGTAAAGGTCTAAGTTGTCATTGTTGTTTATTCATTTCAGTCGTGTTCAATTCTTTATAACCCCATTTGTAATTTTCTTGGCAAAGTTACTGGAGTAATTTGTCATTTCCTTCTGCAGCTCATTTTACAAATAAGGAAACTGAGGCAAACAGGCTTAAGTGACTTGCCCAGGGTAACACAGCTATTAAGTATCTGAGGCCAGATTTGAACTTCATAAGATAAGTCTTCCTAACTTCAGGCCTGGAACTCTATCCACTGTGTCACCTAGCTGCCCAAAGGTAGATAAATAAGTACAATATGCAACATTCCACGAGAGGTGCATTAGAGAGGCTGTCTGTGCTCTATGAGGTCTGAGCGGAAAGGTTGTTTCTGATGGAAAAAAGGGAATGAGGAAAGGTTTCATAGAAAAGTTGACCTCTGAATTAGGCTTTCAAGGATGAGTAGGAATCATTCAAGTAGAGAGCTAGGATTGGGGATTCCAAGAACAGGTGACAGACAAGGTCTAATGGCAGTAAGGCTATTGTGACCAACCCCTCACTTTAATTCTATGAAACCCATGCAGTAACATTATATCAAATTCCATTTATCAGGGTTAGAGATCAGCCCATTGACCCTTGCTTCCTGTTCTAATTGGCCCTGTGCCCTTCCCAAATTCATCCCCCGTATGCAGAGCCATCCTGGGCCCTACTCCTCTTGCTTAGCCTCGTACCCTGTTTGGACCATCCCTCAACCCCAGGACTATCACTGACTCTTCCCCCTTGAAGGTATCCCTTCCTATAATGTTGTTCTTAAGGCACTAACTGTCTCTTATAACAGGCTTCCCCTAAAGTCTTATTTTAAAGGAAAGGAAAAATGATGGACCTGCTGAGCAAGTGAGGCACTCTGAAGCAGCCAATTCCTGCCAAAATACCATGTATCATTTTATTCTTTAATGAGAGTCTGGTGATTTTCATTTTTTCCCCCTTGTTTCAGCACTAACAAGGTGGCTCTCACTGCAAAGCCTTATCCTAATGTTTCCCTGAGCAAGGGCTGGCGGGAGGCCTCTCTGAACAGGTATCAGCCTTGATTATCCACAGATTTTCTGCCAAAGGGGTTTCCATTTATCTTCATCACTGTTTCAATCTGCAGTCCTTAGTGGAGGCAGCCACCACCGAGCACCCCCTCTTTCATTCTCCCTCCCCCAACAACTCCGTCACCTGGCAGCCAGCTCATCTGTTGTCTCTGATTCCTAATTCCATTCATATTCCGCAGGGGGAATCTCTCCAGCTTGCTTCCCCAAGGCTTGGCGGAGGGCCCTCACAGCCAAGCCCCTATTCCCAGCTCCACCTCCTATCCCCTGATTCTTGAGGGAGGGCCACTCCCTTGCTGTGTGACCTTGGTTGGACAAGTCATTCCCCCTTCCTCAGCCTCGAATAACTTCTGGGAAAAGAAATTACGTAGACTAGATGATCTCTAAAGTCCCTGCCATCCAGCCTAAGTTTCTCTGCTACGATTAAAAATAAGGACAAACAGAATAATAGGAATAGGTCCCATCTCTCCAATACTTTTAAGGTTTGTAAAACACTCCCCTGGCAAACACCCTGCATGATAGAGAATTTGATGATCTTAATCCCCATTTTACTCCAAAACTTCAATGGATCTAGGTACAGGGGTGGGGAACCAGCGGATTCGAGGCCTCGAATCCGCTGGTTCCCCACCCTGATCTAGAATATCCTTCATGCATCTCTTCCCTCCAACAATGCCGATCCCAGACAATCCAGGCCTCCTCATCTTGTGTGGCCCTTCTCCACATCCTCCCATAAATTCACCTCACAAGATCCACCCAATGTGGTAGTAGCCTTCATTACCTTCTTTTCACGTTTCCTGACCTTACACTGGAGCACCAATGCTGTCCACTGATTATCCCCAACTTTTGACCATCACCAATACTTTTTTCTTTCTTATACATTTCTTTGGTGACATCAGCTTCTTCTACATAATCCCTTTTTTGTAAAGTGTTGCAGCCTGAACACATGGACCACATGCTTTTCCACTGCCATTTTAGGGATTGTCAGCATCAGTTCTTTGGAGGATGTAATGTTCCACGACTCACTGCCATATAGCATCACTTGTGATTTTGGAGAATTCCTAGATGGGAAAGCTCCATCAGTCAACACAGGTTGTCCTTTTCCCTACAACTTAAAGTCATAGGGGGTTACCCAACACACTGCAACATGGAGTGACTTGCCCAGAGTCACGTAGCTAGCACGTGTCTGAAAGGGGACTTCAGTCCAGGTCCCAATGGCTCCAAGGCCATCTCTCAAAACAATATTACCATGCTGTCTCCACCACTAGAAGTATATTGGTATTTTTAAAAATGGGTCTTTGTCAGAGAAAAGCTTAGGATCATTTGTGATTTCCCCAAAGGCAATTCAACCCACACTCCTCCTTTTAAATTCTGGGTGTAACTCATTGTCCATTTGCAGTATATGACCAAGAAATATATACTGGTGGATGAGTTCTATGAGTTACCTGTCCAATTGCATATTAAACTCTAGACAATAGATTTTCCTCATCTATTTGGTTTCTTTCCCTCTGTAGACAGTTAAAATAAACTCTTCAGAGAAAGGCTCTGCTGAATTTCTCATTTAAGAGGCTCTACAATGTCCTGAGACTTAATATCAATTAAGGCTCAAAAAAAGTAAAAAGGATATATAAAATGATGCAAAGTGAAGTGAGCAGAACCAGAAAAACATTATACACAGTAACAGCAACATTGTACAATGATCAACTATGAATGACTTAGCTACTGTCAGCAATACAATGATCCAAGACAATTCCAAAGGATTCATGATGAAAAATGCTATCCACTTCCAGAGAAAGAACTGATGGAGTCTGAATGCAGATTGAAGATTATTTTTTTCACCTTTTTTTCCCTTTTGGTCTGTTTCTTCTTTCACAACATGACTAATATAGAAATATGTTTTGCATGATTACATACATATATATAATCTATATCAAATTGCTTACCATCTTAGGGAGGAGGAAGACGAGGGAGGGAGAAAACTTGGAGTTTAAAATTTTTTTAAATGAATGTTAAAATTTGTCTTGATATATAATTGGAAAAAATAAAATACTGTTTTTAAAAAATACATTCATTAGGGAAAAAAAAGAAAAGTGAGGATCTCAAAATCACAAAGCTAGTGTCATAGCCAAGATTCAAACCCCTCTCTTTATTTCCATTTTAGATCTGGAAGTGACCTTCAAAGTCACCTATTCCAACCCCTTCATTTGACAGATAAAGAAACTGAGACCCAGAGAGGTTGAGTGCAATGAACAAAGAAACACAAATAATGAGTATCAGAGTCAGGGTTCAAAATCAGGTCTCCTAATTCCAAATCCAGCACTTTTTCCATGATGCCATTGACAAATGCACCAAAGAGGTATTTGTTGAATTGAATTGAAAATATTCCTCAAATGAGGCTAACAATAATGTTCATACCCTACCACAGCTCCTGAAACAAGTATGGAAGTATGGAAGGAGTCCTCAGAGGTCATCTTGTCTAATAGGTCTTAAAGGTCTCCATCCCTTCCTGGTCTAAAACAGTTTAATATAGTAGAAAGGGTATGGCTTAGAATCAAGAAATCTGAGTTTGAATGCCAGTTCTGACACTTATTAGCTGGGTAGCACTGGGCAGGTCTCTTCTACTTTCTAAGACTTGGTTTCCCCATTGGCAAAATAAATTGGTTGGGCAGAGCCAACTTAGCAGAGTGGTAAGAAGCAATGCATTGAACTCCCCTCCAAAAAAACTCCTCAAAACAGATCTAGAAAATGCACCAGATTGAATCCTGATGGGGAAATTCATAAAAAGTCACAGTGAGTCATTTGTCCAGCCCAGCTCAGTGCAGGAAGACAGATAGGGAAGTCTGAGGACACAGAGGACTGGTAGACATGCTGCTTCACCCTGAGCACTGTAGCTCCCAGAGAAAGCCTGTACACCAGGACAAGAGAAGATCTCAAACTCACACTGGGCCCCTCCCACACCCATACCAGGGCATTGCAACAGGTACAGGTGCCAACTGGCAGCTTGGTCACCCATTATGCAGTTTCAGGGCAGAGTAGGAAGGGGACCTGTACAAAGGAGTAATATCCAGCCTCCATCAAGGGAGGCACTAGGCTATGTATGGCATGAAAAAGGAGAAAGATCAGAAGCAAACATCAGTGACTTGACTCAGACCTTAAGCTCAAAGTAGGCTTTTACTTCTACGACCTAGCCAGCCAAGGCAGGAATCCCAGACCAAAGGGAAGCCTACAATTCTGTAACTCTGAACAAACAGAGCTTTCCAGCTGGCAGATAGAGGGGAAGTCCAGGAGCAATCTACTGTTGCTCAGATCCAAACCCAGACCAGAAAACTGGAAGTTCAGACCAAAGGGACAGCAAGCAGATTTTGCCCTGAATCAGACCACTCTGAGAGCACTGAAAGCTTACAGTTCCCCAGCCTGTTCCCGAGATGTTCTCAAGGTCAATACTCAATACCCCAAGAAAGAGCAACAGGACCAGCCCAGACTCTACCTCCAGAAGTATGGCAGAGTCCATCTCTAACATCAATCCAAAGTTAGGAATTAGGCTGGAAAAATGAGGAGGGGAGGAGAAAGGATCCCACCATAAGTAGCTATTATGACAGGGATGCCCAAGAAACAAAGGAAAGAGAGAAGAATGACTCCAAAACATCTACAAGCAAAGTGTCAGGAAAAAAAAAAACACAGCATGGGCTCAACTAGAATTCCTGGAAGAAAGAAAGCAAGAGTTTTAAAGATAATTTTACAGTATTTTTGTAAGTGTGCATACCCTCTGATCCAGAAATACCACTACTAGATCTGTATCCCAAAGAGATCATAGAAAAGGAAAAAGGACTCACATGCACAAAAATATTTATAGAAGCTCTTTTAGTAATGGCAAAGAGTTGGAAATTGAGGGGATCTCCATTAATTGAGGAATGGCTAAACAAGTTGTGGTATATGAATGTAATGGAATACTATTGTTCCAGAAGAAATGGTGAGCAGGCAGATTTCAGAAAAACTTGGAAAGACTTGTATGAACTGATGCTGAGTGAAGTGAACAGAACTAGGAGAACATTGTACATGGTAACAGCAACATTGTGTAATGACCAACTTTGTTAGACTTACCTCTTCTGAGCAATGCAATGATCTAAGACAATTCCAAAAGACTCATGATGGAAAATGCTATCCACCTCCTGAAAAAGAACTATGGCATCTGAATGCAGATCAAAGCATACTATTTTCTCTTTTTGTTTTTGGGTTTTTTTTTTGTTCTCGTGATTTTTCCCTTTTGCTCTGATTCTTCTTTCACAACACAACTAATGTGGAAATATGTTTAATATGATGGTACATGTATAGCCTATATCAGATTGCATGCTGTCTTGAGGGGAGGGGATTTAGAACTCAAAATCTTATAAAAACAAATGTTGAAAACTAAAAATAAATAAATCTTAAAATAAAATATTTTTAATAAATAGAATGAGAATACTTAAGGGGGAAAATGGAAAAGAAATGAAAGCTATGAAAAAAAAGAATTAGAAAGGAAATTAATAGTTTGACATAAAAGGTAAAAAACCTTACCCAAGCAACAATCTCCCTAAAAATTAGAATGGATCAAATAGAAGCCAATGATTTAATAAGGCAAAAAAAAATTAAAGTCAAAAGGCTGAAAAATATAGAAGAAAATATAAGATATAGCAAAAATAACTGACTTGGGTACCATATCATACCTATCAGATTGGCTAACATGACAAAACAGGTAAATGATAAATGTTGGAGAAGATGTGGGAAAATTGGAACACTAATGCATTGTTGGTAGAGTTGTGAAATGATCCAACCATTTTGGAGAGCAATTTGGAACTATGCCGAAAGGGCTATAAAAATGTGCATACCCTTTGACCCAGCAATAGCACTTCTAGAGCTGTATCCCAAAGAGATCATAAAAATGGAAAAAGGACCCACATGTACAAAAATATTTATAGCAGCTCTTTTTGTGGTGGCAAAGAATTGGAAATTGAGGGAATGCCCATCAATTGGTGAATGGCTGAATAAGTTGTGGTATATGAATGCATTGTGCTATAAGAAATGATGAGCAGGCAGACTTCAGAAAAACCTGGAAAGACTTGTATGAACTGATGCTGAGTGAAGTGAGCAGAACCAAGAGAACGTTGTACACAGTAACAGCCACGTTGTGTGATGACTGACTTTGATAGATTTAGCCCTTCTCAGTAATGCAAGGATCAAAGACATCTCCAAAGGCCTCATGATGGAAAATGCTATCCACATCCAAAGAAAGAACAATGGAGTTTGAATGCAGATGGAAGCATACTATTTGCTATTTTTTCTTCTGTTTTGTTTTGTTTCCTCTTTCTGGTGGTTCCTCCTATTGGTTCTAATTCTTCCTTACAACATGACTAATGTGAAAATAAAAAAAAATAACTGACTTGGAAAATAGTTCAAGGAGAAAAAAATTAGAAATCATTGGACTCTCCAAAAACCATGACCAAACAAAAGAACTTAGACATTCTATTTCAAGAAATCTGAAAAGAAAACTGCCCAGATCCCTTAGAACCAGAGGGCAAAATTAGTTGGTTGGTTATTGTCCTTCGTTCTCTAAAGGGGCCAAAATGACACCACTATGTTAGAGTCAAGTTACAGTGTGCCCTACTGTGGCTGATCAGACCAATACAAGTTAATAATGCTCTACCACAAGCCAGGCACAAATAGTCCACGTGAACATTTGCACATCTAAATTTGCACGTCTTGCATTTCTTTCAAACTACTTCAATTCTGCTTTGTGCATAGAGCACACACACCTTCTCTGATAAGGGCACACTGTGCTAGGCTGTCCTGTGCCAATGTCTCCCATGTCACACAATTCCAAAGTTTCTAAGAGAAACCTTGAGAGTGTCCTTGTATCGCTTCTTCTGACCACCATGTGAGCACTTGCCCTGTGTGAGTTCTCCATAAAATAGTCTTTTTGGCAAGCGTACATTTAGCATTCAAACAACGTGACAGCCCATTAGAGTTGCAAAGGGCAAAGTAGAAATAGAAAGAAATCACTAATCACCTCCTGAAAGAAACCCCAAAATAAAAACTCCCAGCAGTATCATGGTGAAAGTCCAGATTTTCCAGGTCAAAGAAAAAATACTGCAAGCAGTTAGAAAAAAAAAAGAATTCAAATACTAAGGAGTCACAATCAGGATCATACATAATTTAGCAGCCACAACTATAAGGGAGTGGCAGACTTAGAATATTATATTCCAGGAGGCAAAGGATATAGACTTACAGCCAAGAATACTTTATCCAGCAAAATAGTATAATGCTCAGCGGCAAAATGGGCATTTAATAAAAAGAGTTCTTCCAAGAATTCCTGAAGAAAAGACCAGAACTGCAGAGAGATTTTGAAGTTCAAACACAGGAGTGAAGAGAAACAAAAAAAAAGTTAACATCAATGAATAACAATAAAAGGACTAAAAAAGATAAAACTGCTTACATTCAACAAGGGGAAATGATACATGTCCCCTCCAAATCCTGTTATCCTCAGGGTTCACTAGAAAGAGTTCAATCAGACAAGGCCTGGGAGTGGTTCTGTTATGTCTTGATGATCTTAAGAAAAGGTTGGGAAGAAGGAAGAGGAATACTTGGGGGAAAGGAAAGGAAGGTTAGGGAAAATTACTTCACACAATCAGTGTGCACAAGTAGATCTCTATATAAAAAGTACTAAGTTGGAGAGAGGCTGACACTTGAAACTCACTCTTATTTGAACTGGTCAAAAAAAAAAAAGAGGGGCAGCTAGGTGGCGCAGTGGATAGAGTACCAGCCCTGAAGTCAGGAGGACCTGAGTTCAAATCTGACCTCAGACCAAACACTTTACACTTACTAGCTGTGTGACTCTGGGCAAGTCACTTAACCCCAACTGCCTAAGCAAAAAAAAAAAAAAAAGACCACACACATACATACATACATACATACATACATACATACATACATACTACTGGGTAAAGAAATATATTTCACTCATCAGGGAAATAAGAGGGAAAGAAGAGAAAAGAAGAGGGAGAATTAAAGCATAGGCTAAGGGAGGAATTAATCCTAATAAAAACAAACTCTAAAGAGATACATAAATATAGCTCTTTTTGAGATGGTAAAGAATGGGAATTTGAGGGAGCACCCAAAAATTGAGGAATGGATAAACAAATTATAAATGTGATAGAATATTATTTTTGTTTAGTTATTTTTAGTTTTCAATATTCACTTCCATAAGATTTTGAGTTTCAAATTTTCTCCCCATCCTTCCCCTCCCCCAACCCCAAGACAAAATGCAATCTGATATAAGCTCTACATGTACATTCTAATAAACCTATTTTCACATTAGTCATGTTGCAAAGAAGAATTAGAACCAATGAGAGAAACCACAAGAAAGAAGAAACAAAAACAAAAAAGAGAGAGAGCAAATAATATGATTTGATCTGCATTCAGACTCCATAGTTCTTTCTCTGGAGGTGGATAGCATTTTCCATCATGAGTCTTTTGGAGTTGTCTTAGATCATTACATTGCTCAGAAGAGCTAAGTCTAACAAAGTCAGTCATCACACAATGTTGCTGTTACTGTGTACCATGTTCTGATTCTGCTCACTTTATTCAGCATCAGTTCATATAAGGGTTTCCACGTCTTTCTGAAGTCTGCCTATTCATCATTTCTTATAGCACAATAGTGTTCCATTACATTCATATGCCACAACTTGTTCAGCTATTCCTCAACTGATGGGCATCCCCTCAATTTCCAATTCTTTGCCACCACAAAAAGAGCTTCTATAAATATTTTTGTACATGTGGATCCTTTTCCCATTTATATGATCCTTTGTGATACAGTCCTAGAAGTGGTATTGCTGAGTCAAAGGGTATGCACAGTTTCATAGTCCTTTGGGCATAGTTCCAAATTGCTCTCCAGAATAGTTGGATCAGTTCACAACTCCACCAACAATGCATTAGTGTTCCAATTTTCCAACATCTTCTCCAGCATTCATCATTTTCCTGTTTTGTCATGTTAGCCAATCTGATAGGTGTGACGTGGTACCTCAGAGTTGTTTTTTGAGTTGCATTTCTCTAATCAATAGTGATTTAGAGCATTTTTTCATCTATAGATAGCTTTCTTTTCTTCATCTGAAAACTGCCTATTCATGTGATGGAACTCTTGTGCTGAACACTTATCAATATCATGGCCAACCAGGATTCCAGAGGACTAATGATGAAACATCACTACTCACTTCCTGCTACAGAGGTGAAAGTCTCACAATTTAGAATGAGACAAATATTTTTAATATGGCCAATGTGGAAATTTATTTTGATTGATTACACATGTTTGCAATGAGTTTTGTTTTTCTTTTATTCTCAAGTAAGGGTTTAAAGTAGGAGGGTGAGAAGGCAGATCTTGGATGATTAAAACAAATAAAACTTTTTAAAAATGAACAGGTTGAAAAAATGCTCTCAAATGTTCCTTTTTAGCTCTTTTTTTAAACATTTAATAGTATTTTATTTTTTCCAATTACATGTAAACATTCATTTTTATAAGATTTTGAGTTCCAAATTTTTCTCCCTCCCTCCATTTCCTCCCTCCTCCCCAAGACAGCAAGCAATCTAATATAGGTTGTACATGTACAATTACGTTAAACATATTTTGTACAATCATGTTAAACATATTTTCTTTTAGTTCTAAAGCCTATGATTTCTATGATCTGTAAAATAGGATAATAATGTTAGTCACCAAAGGGTGGTTTGTCTAAAGCAGTGGGGTGTAGTAGAAAGGATCCCACTCTTAAGAGTTAGAGGACTTGTGTTCAAGTACCTAATCTGTCATTTACTACCTATGTGACCATAGGTAAGTTACTTCTCTTGCCTGTGTCATTTGTAAAATGAGAATAAAAATCCACTGCCCATCTCACAGGGATGTTGTGAGGAATGCACTTTGTAAACTGCCATGCAGTATAAACGAGAGTAACTATAATTTTTTATTGAATAAATAATATGTTGAGGACCCTGGACCTGCCCAATGAGGCCACAACCAGAGGAACAGGCAGTGAAAAAAAAAATGCTCATTTTGGTGGAAGTCTATGAATTTCAGAATGACTGAATTAGACTGTCATTACATACATGAATGTATTGGGATATAATCATGCAGTACAAAATGAAGGCTATAAGGAATTCAAGGACACGTGGGAAGACGTGCTCATGCTGCTGCAGAGTGAAATAAGCAAAGTCAAGAAAAAAATGTAAAATGATTACAACAATGTAAATGGACAGATCACTAACAGGAAGCTACATTCTGAATAACTAAAAAACCAGTAATAGTCCTAGACAACGGAGAATGAAATATACTCCCATCCTCTTGTTAGAGAAGCAGGGAATACTATGGCAGAATGCCATATACTCTATCCAATGTGGTTACTTACTCATGTTTTTGAAGGGAGAGGGAGGGAGAAGAGAAAGGTGGAAGGGAAGGGGGGGAAAGGAAGGAGGTAAGGAAGAAGGGAGGGAGAAAAGAAGGAAAAGAAAGGGAGGGAGAAAGGAAGAAAGGGAGAAAAGGAGGAAGGAAGGGAGGGATAAAAAGAGAAAAGGAGGGAAGAAGAGAAGGATGGAGGGAGAAAAGGAGGAAGAGAGAAAAGAAGACTGGAAAGCAGGCAGGAGGAGAGAGGGAAGAAAAGAAGGAAGGAAAGGAAAGGAAAGGAAAGGAAAGGAAAGGAAAGGAAAGGAAAGGAAAGGAAAGGAAAGGAAAGGAAAGGAAAGGAAAGGAAAGGAAAGGAAAGAGGGAGGAAAGGAAAGAGGGAGGAAAGGAAAGAGG
>NW_020954564.1:15037282-15061795 GCF_900497805.2 Vombatus ursinus | reverse complement strand
GAGGGAGGAAAGGAAAGAGGGAGGAAAGGAAAGAGGGAGGAAAGGAATAGAGTAAGCATGCAGGCCACAATGACAAAACAGATAATAAAGGTAGAATGAAATAGAGAGGAAGTTGGTGCATCTCTGCAAAATGCCAGAAAACTCATTTGAATTCCTGGGATAACTTTAGGGTGGTTAGGAATAGACACATGTTCATGATACAGAGAGGCAGCAAAAAAGGAGAAAAAATATGACCATCAGTCCATGTCTTATAGAAATTACGGAACTGGAAGGGCTTGAAAGGGCATCCAGCCCATACTAAACCTGAGCAGGAATCCCCCCTCCAACCTCTGACAAACAGCCATCTGGCTTTCAATTTAAAACCTCCAGGGAGAGAGAATTCCTGATGTAATGTAAGGATCATTGGTCTGGAGTCAGGAAGTTGGGAGTTCTCAGTTCAACACTGATATTTAATAGATGTGTGACCTTGGATAAATCATTTTCTCTCTCTAGGCTTCAGTTTCCTCTGCAAAGTAGGGGTTAATAACAGCTATACTCCACCCTGCCCACCCCCCCAACGAGGCTATTGTGAGAAAAATGCATTGTAAACCTTAAAGGTGCCCTAGAAATTATCATTATACTTCTTTTCTCTCTGGAGGACTATTCCAATTTGACTGTTCTGATTGCTAGTACCAAGTTTTTCTTTATGTTGAACAGAACCCTGCCCTTTCTGGAACACCTTCCATTTTTATTCTTGTACATCCTCCATATTTGTCACTACTGGCTGAGAATATCAATTCCCAGGGAGGAGGACTCTCCAAATTCCGGCTCAGAGTCACTTTCTGATAGAAATCCTCCAATGCCCGCCTTCCCACATGCAGAGCCCTTCCTGAGCATTGAACTTGTCATTTACAAACTTGGCCACAAGATGTCGCCCCAGGAAAAGCCAAGGTGAAAAGCAATAGGAAACGTGTATGGAAATAAAAATGGGAGAAGGAAAAAAAAAAACAGCAACACATGATACTGGTCTCATTTCTATGGTGCTTTACAATTTACAAAGCACTTCCAATCGTTTAGCATTTATTAAGTACCTCCTATGTGCCAAGCACTCTGCTGAGTTAAAAATGGTCCCTGCCCTCGGGAAACACAGTCTAATGGGGAGTGGGGTGGTGCCAGTGGAGAAGGTACAAACAACCATGTCCAAACACGTTATATATAGGATAAATTTGGGGTAGTCTCAGAGGGAAGGGCACTAAGATTAAGGAGGACTGGGAAAGGATTCTTGCAAAAAGTGGGTCTTTAGCAGAGACTTGAAGGAAGCCAGGAAAGCCAGGAGGCAGAGATGAGAAAGAAGAGAAGTCCAGGGAAAATGTCCAGAGTCAGGAGATGGAATATCGTGTTTGAGACCAGAGTCACTGGATCGAAGAGTTCATGGAAGGGAGAATAAGGTGTAATACCAAGACCAGAAAGGTAGGAAGGGGTCAAGTTATGGAGGGCTTTGAAAGTCAGAGGATTTTATATTGATCCTGGAGGTAATAGGGAGCTAGGCAAATTATGGAACGGAGGTAGGAGGACAGAGAGTTGGCCAGACCTGCATTTTAGGAAGATCACTTTGACAGCTGAATGGAGGATGGATTGAAGTGGAGAAAGGTGAGGCAGAGACCAACCACCAGGCTATGGCAATGGTCATGAAATGACAAGAGTGGTAGCAATGTCAGAGGAGGGAAGTGGGCATAGAGGAGAAATGTTCTGAAGGTAGAAAAGCTAAGACGTGACTACTGATAGGATGTAAGGGGTGAGAGAGAGCAAGGAGCTGAGGATGGTATTTGGGTTGCAGGTGTGACTGGGAGGACAGTGGTACCTCAGCAATAACAAGGAAGTCAGAAGAGGGGAAGGTTTTGGGGAAAAGATAATGATTCAGTTTTGGATATGAGTTTAAGATGTCTACGAGAGACATGTCCAGTTCAAGAAGTCAAAGAAGTAGTCAGAGACCAGAGGTCAGAAGAGAAGTTAGGGCTGAACAAGTAGATCTGGGAGTCATCTTCATAGAGATTGTAATTTAAACCATGGGAGTTGATGAGATCATCAAGTGAAATAGTGTAATAGAGGGAGAAGAAAAGAGAACCCAGAACAGAGCCACTATTAGTGGGCATTAGCTGGAAGAAGATTCCCCAAAGGAGTCTGAAGAGTGGTCAGAAAGGTAGGAGGAGAAGCAGGAGAGACAGAGGGTCATGAGAACCTCAATAGAAGAGAACATCTAGGAGCAGCTGGGTGGCACAGTGGATAGAGCACTGGCTATGGAGTCAGGAGGACCTGAGTTCAAATCTGGCCTTAGACATATAACACTCACTAGCTGTGTGACTCTGGGCAAGTCACTTAACCCCAATTGCCTCACCCCCTCAAAAAAAAAGAGAATATCTAGGAGAAGAGGGAGAAACATGATGCAAAGAAGGCCACTTTCCTCAAAACAACACGATAAAGTAGATGATACAAGTATTACTATTCTCCTTTCCTAGACAAGGAAATGGGTTCAGAGAAGGAATGTGAAACCAAAGTTCAAAGAAGGGAAGTAAGTGATTTCCCCAGCATAACACAGGTAGTGATCAGTTCAAACTCAGTGCAAAAATTATGGAATGTAGAACTGGAAGGACCCTTGGAGATTGTGAGGGACTGTCTGATGTTGGCTACTGCCAGGTGAACATTGTGGCAAGATTGGGGTAGAATCTGGGTATTTGGAAGTCGAGGCAGGGGCTGTGGTAGGCGGAGCTGTGGTGTACTGGGATGGGCTGGATTCGGAGAAGCCCTGAGGCAGTGGGCAGTGCTATGTGAGATAAGCTGGGGAAGGATCCGGGTGCAAGGAAGTAGCCGGGAGCATGCGCTCCTGAGGCAAGGGGCGGTGCCACATGGGAGTGGGACGGCAGAGGACGAGTTCCCTTTGCTTAGTCCCCTCCCTATATGCAACGTCAACCCCAGACGCCTCCTTCCTGTGACCTTCCTGACTTCCTGGGTCCCTTTGTGTAGCACTGACCCCAGACGCCTCCTCCCGGTATCTGAGCCTGACTCCCCAGGTCACGTACTCTTTGTCTATGCACTAATCCCAGACACCTCCTTCCTGTATCCAGTCCTGGCCTCCTGCGTCACTCCCTCTCCCTTGGTGCGCTAAACTCAGACAGCCCCTTCCAGTATCTGACCCTACAATCATTGGCTAGTAGGCGGGCTGAAGAGGAGGGGCTAAGTAGGTACTTAGGAACGGTCCATGGTCAGGGAGCGCACGCTCTCTTTGCTCCTGCTCTGTTGCTCTGGCCTTCCTGCTTGGCCTTGCTGTGATGGCTTGCTGTGATGGCCTCTGAATAAAGCTCGGGTGTTGGCAGCCTCCTGATGGGTTGTCTCTGTGTGTGTATCCGGGTAGGCTCCGAAGATTGGTAAGTATGACTCTGGCAGCCTGCTCCTCATAGGAGGAGAGTGTTCGGCGCGGCTGGCACAAGTTCGGTGCGGCCAGTACAGGAGATCATTTAGATTCCCCCTCCCCCCTAATTTTACAGATAAGCAAACCAAGGTTCAAGAGAAGAAGGGATTCTCCCAAGGTTTTTCAGATTATAATAGAGGATCTGGGAATTTAATCCTTGTCAGGCGGAAGGACCAGAGAGTTCAGTGCTTTTTCAACTCCACAGTGTCCTCTCCCCTAACTAGAACTATTTTCACTAAATGCCTCCCTTCCTTTTTGTCAGTCCTCTGCCTTGTATCCTTCCATTCAATAACCAACCCATCAATAAGCATATATTAAGCACCTGCAGTGTGCCACGGACTCTGCATCAATCTGGGGATACAAAGACCAAAAAAAAAAAAGATAGCCCCTGTTCTCAAAGAATTTACATTCTATTGAAGAGGCAATAGGTACATACGTAAACACACATACATGTATCTCACGGGCTCTGGGACTCACTCTCCCAAATGACACTCAAGACTAGCAGGTTGGGTCATCCCTGTCTCTGACACTCATTCAGCCAAGATGAGGAATTAATCACAATGGAGACTGAGGCACTTTCATGGCCATGTGCAGCCAAGTTGGGAGATAAGAGAGACAGTCACTATCTCTCTTCCATCCTGAAGGTTTACAGAGGTTACCACTTTTCTCAATACCAGGGCAGGAAAGAGAGTTTGTCTGTTCAAGCCTTTTGTATGCACTCAATTCCAGCTCAGCAGACAATTGGAAGGCTTTTTCTCACTACTCAGTCAACAGAAAAGAGAAAAAACCTGTGCCCCTCTGAAGGAAAAGTCCTTTCATCATGAGTTTCCAAAAGCAGGCTCACCAAAGCATCATTAGATTGATAATAGGTAGAATATATTGCACATGCTCTAAGGACTACAAGCCCTCACTGGCCTGTCCCATCCCTCATTACATTTACAAAATATATACCTATCCAATTAATCAACGGTCAAGGGATAAGAACAGGTTTCAGAGGAAGAAATCAAAGCTATCAATTTTGTTCAGTCATTTTTCAGTTGTGTCTGACTCTGCATGAACCTAGGCATAGTAATGGGACATGTGTAATGAATAGCAAGAAAGCAGTGTGACCCGACCATAGAGTGTGTAAAGGGTTTTAACAGAATGGAAAAGCATCTATTATTACCAAGCACTATGCTAAGTATTGGGAATACAAGTAGAAATATGAGACAGTCCCTCTTCCCAAGGAGTGCCTTCTGATTGGAGGTTTCTTGTTCTTATTCAATTCATAACAGATGGAAAGATCAGGCAGTACTTAGGGTATGGAAGGGATAGTAGCAGGCCAAGTGGGGAGCTGGTGTCAGCATCCAGCCCACTATGGACAAGTGGGCAACGGGACACTGAGGGTCGAGTTGAGAAAGGAAAGGGTCCATAGCGCCTCTTAGTGGTGGCAGACAGTGCTGGTCCATCTTCAGTCCTGTTGCTAAGAGAATAAGGCTTTTCTGCTTGTTCTGTGGGGCCAGTAGTGGTAATATACAACAAAGCTGGAAAGCTAGGTTAGAGACCCGTTCATAAGCACTTAAAACGCCAGAAGAGTTTGTATTTGATCCTTAACATAATAAGTAGCTCTGGCTTTCCCCGGTGTCTTTTACCCACCACCCTTCTCCACAATCAATACTTAATTCCAGTCCCAGTTAGCACATACAAACAAGTTATTCAGCCAGTGCAAGTTCACACCTCCCAAAAGAGACATTTCATTCTCTTTCTAAACCTTAAAGTGCTCTGGCAATGTGAGCTGTTGCTAGTCTATCTCAAAGGAGATAGGGCAATTACCCCCAAAGAGTTTGAAGTTGGAATTAGAAGACTGGGTTTCCAATTCTGGCTCTAACATTTATCACATTTCAAATTGAGCACATCATTTGCCTCCTCCAGACCTTCCTTGGGCAATAAGCTTGGGCCACCTACCACACAGAGTGGTCATGAGGCTCAAATGAGGAAAGGAGGATTGTGGACACCAGTGATAAACTTGGAGTCAGGAAGCTTTGGTTTGGAATCCTGACTCAGATACTACTGTGTGACCCTGGATAAATATGGATTATTGTTATTATTGTTTATTATTAACCCATAGAACATAAGCTCCTTAAGGCCATCCTTAAAATAGTGCCCCGAACATAATAGTTGCTGAAGAATGTTGAAATATGTCCAACCAACATAAACTGGAAAGCTCTTTTAAAATGCCAGATATTGTTAAAGTCCTTGCCAGCTCTAAAATTCTATAATCCTAACAATTCTTGTTTATTTCAGCATAATGTATGATATTTGAGGAAAAGGATGGTCTCAGTTTTATTTCTGTATCCCCAGCACTTAGCTCAATACCTGGGACACAGTAGGTACTTAAAAAATATTTGTTGATTGATTAGAATCATAGAATTTTCGAGTTGCAAAGGACCTCAGACAGCGATTATTCAGTTGGTAACATGGTATCATGAAAAGAGCACTGGGAGTCAGGAGGCTTGGGTTCAAATCTAGATGTATGATTCTGGACAAGTAATTTCATCCCTCTGAGTTTCAGTTTCCTCATCTGTTAACAGAAGGGATAATAATATTTGCATGCCCTGCATCACTGGAAGCAATTTGAAGCTTTAAACAGAAGTAAATAGAACTAGAGGTATAGAGGTATCAAGTTAACCAACAGGAAGTGGTTGTCAGGCTGGGTTGTCACAGAAGTCACCCCAGAGAGGGTTTACTGATATAGTTAATATGTAAGCTTGCATCCTGGTTCCAGAATTTACTATCTGTATGACCTTTTTAAAAGTCACTTAATCCAGAAAAGGAAAATGATAAATGCTGGAGGGCATGTGGGAAAACTGGCACACTGATACACTGTTGGTGGGGTTGTGAACTGATCCAAGAATTCTGTAGAGAAATTTGGAACTTAGCCCAAAAGGCTATAAAATCATGCATACCATTTGACCCAGCAATAGCACCAGTATGTCTGTAACCTAAAAAGATTTTTTTAAAACGGGAGAGGGGAGCAGGGGAAAGGACCTATTTGTACAAAAATATTTATAGCAGCTCTTTTCGTGGTGTCAAAGAATTGGAAATTGAAGGGATAACCATCAATTGGGGAATGGCTGAACAAGTTGTGGTATAGGACTGTGACAGAACACTATCGTGCTATAAGAAATGACGAGCAGGATGATTTCAGAAAAACCTGGAAAGATTTACACAAACTGATGCAAAGTGAAGTGAGCAGAACCAGAACATTGTGTACAGTGACAGTAATATTGTACAATGATCAACTGTGAATGACAGCTATTCTTAGTAATACAACAATCCAAGACAATTCCAAAGGACTGCAAAGACAGAATTCATGGAGTCTGAATGCAGATTGAAGCATACTATTTTTCACTTTATTTTTTTTTCATGGTTTTTTGGGGGGAAAGTCTGTGGTGTCTATTACAAGATGACTAATATGGAAATATGTTTTACATGATTTCACATGTATAACCTATATCAAATTGCTTACCATCTCAGGGAGAGGGGAAGGAATGGAGGGAGTGAGAGAATTTGGAACTCAAATTTTTTTTAAAGAACAAATATTAAAATTTGTTTTTACATGCAATTGGGAAAAAATAAAACATTGTTAAAAAGTAAAAGTCACAACCTCTTTGGTCCTCAGTTTCTTCATTTGTAAAATGCAGATAATTTACACTTTACTACTCACCTCGTGGGGCTATTGTGAGAAAAGTACTTTATAAACCTTTAAGTGCTGTGGACTTTACAGAGGCTATTACTCTTCTTTTTAGCAAAGAAACATCTAAGAAGGCACTTGCAATTCAATAGTTCTTTTCTGTAGAGATAGCCAAGAGTTGGAGGTGTGTGTGTGTGTGTCTGTGTCTGTGTCTGTGTCTGTGTCTGTGTGTCTGTGTGTATCTGGGGCTCAGATCACAGCAAATGATTCACCTGGTCAAAGGGTGGGGTCTCATTCAGTTCAGTGTACAATGGGATCTTCAGGTGAGCAAAGGTGTGGAAAGTCAGTAGGGAGAACCACTAGGTGGTGAGGTGAATAAAACACTGGGCCTGGAGTCAGGTAGACCTAACTTCTAATTGGGCCTCAGACACTTCTCAGCTATGTAACCCTGAGCTTGTCATCCTGTAGACTCTCCCTCCCTCCCTCTCAGAGGCCATGCTGTAGTACAGTGGAAAGAGCACTTGCTCCAGAGTTGGAGACCTGCCTCTGACACTCCCTCGGTGACCTTGGGCAGGTTACTCCTCCCTGGGCTTCAGTTAACCCACCAGTAAAATGAGGGGATTGAACTAAGAGGCTTCTGTGGTCTCTTACAGGTCTAAATCTCATCATATCCTGGACGGTAGAACTGAAGGGGAAATGAAGAGTGAAAGTCAGGGATGATGCAAACCCTAGTTCCAGGGGAAACTGGAATAGTATAGATGGTATCATGGAACTTCAGACTTGAAAGGGAGCTCTAATACAACCATGCATGAGTAAAAGACCCTTCTACATCTCCAAGCAATCATTCAACCATTGAAAGACCTCTAACAAAGGGAAAACCCATTGCCTCCAGAAGCATCCCTTTCCAATTTTAGGTAGCTTCAATTGTTAGGAAATTTTGCTTTACAATTATCCTAAATCTGCCTCTCTACATACATGCACCCAGAAGGAGAACTAACATGCTCATTTCCCTCAAGAGAAGCTGGGAGGCACAATGAAACAAGAGCACCTTTGTGGTACAGAGGCTACAACCCTCCTCTGGGAGTGAAGAAGACCTGATTTCTAATCTGTCCCCAGACACTTGCTGTGTAGCCCTAGGCAAGTCACTTAACCTCTTGTCTGCCTTAGTTTCCTCATCCATAAAATGGGTATAATAATAACACCTACCCACCAGGGTTGTTGTGAGGATCAAATTAGGTAATATTTGTAAAGCACTTTACATAGTAAGCAAGCACTTAATAAATACTTACTTAAAAAAAAATAACAACAAGGAAGTTTAAGGCTTAATCTCCCAGGCCACAGGAATTTGCTATCAACTCATTTATACATGTAGGCACTTGGTACTGCTAATAGAAATAAAAAGATACTACAAGATGGAGTTTCTTTTTGAATTCAGGATTCAACTTGGCGATTCAGCTTGTCAGCTCCCTACCTGTCACTTGCCAGTCCTTAGCAGTTCAGCCCATGGCTCCTATTTGCAAAGCATCAGAACCCTGGATTCACAACACCCAGGAGAGAGAGACAAGGCAAGTATTATCACTGCCATTTTACAGTTGATAATTAAGGCTAGGTAAGAAATGAGGCAGGCAATGGCCTCTTTTACCTAGTCAAAAAAAAAATCAGTCTGGGAGGGGAAGATCCTCAGGGTTTCTGGTCAAAACAGAAACAATTGCTATTTACATTCACTTGTTGCCTCAATCAAACTGAGACCTGTTAAAGAAGTTAGCTTAAAAAAGGCCAAGGTCTCCCACAAATCCAGGGCCATCTCCAGTCATCATGATAAATATCTTCCCACAGCCCCCCCTCCCTTAAATCCAATTCACTCGAATGTCATGGTATCACCTCAATGGTGTCATGGTTCTCTTTAAGAAGGAAGGACAAAATAGGGCAGCTAGGTGGCGCAGTGGATAGAGCACCGGCCCTGGATTCAGGAGAACCCGAGTTCAAATTCGGCCTCAGACACATAACACTTACTAGCTGTGTGACCCTGGGCAAGTCACTTAACCCTACTGCCTATCTAAAAAAAAAAAAAAAAAAAAAAGGAAGGACAAACAACAACAGGTGATGAACCAGGATCAAATTGGCTAAACCAGTTACCAGCTGTGTGCCCTAGTTCTAGTCTTCACTTCCTCGAGCTCCAGATTTACCTGTAAAAAGGGGGGGGGGAGCAAAAATATTTGCATTACAATCCTCCAGGGGTTATTGTGAGAATCAGATGAGATCATGGAGGTAATATATTTTGTAACCACAAAGCACTATCTAAATATAAGGGATTATTATAATTGTTATCCTTACAGATGCTTCAAATATTAATTCTTCTAGAGAAATAAGAGGGTCTTTCACTTCTCTAGCCATTTCACATGAACCATAGATTTAGAACTGGAAGCAGCCCCTCCTATAAACTATCATTTTATAGATGAGGAAACTGAGGCCTCGGGGAAGTCACTGTAGGCCTCAGTTTCTGTAACTATAAAATGAGGAGTTTGAACTGGCTGACCTCAAAAATCATTTCCATCTTTAAATCTATGATCCCTGGCCTTGGACACTTGACACTTACTAGCTGTGTGACCCTGGGCAAGTCACTTAACCCCAATTGCCTCACTGAAAAAAAAAAGAAAATCTATGATCCCCAGAATGGACCTTAAAGCAGAATTTTCAACCTAAAAAGTACCTTAGGAATCCTCCAGTCCAACCCTCCTCCTTAGTTGGGGAAACTAAGGAGATACAGAAAGCTAGGGACAAAGCTACTATTTGAACGCAGGCCTCCTGACTTTCTGTCCAGTGTTGTTCTCCCTATACTACTACACAGCCTCTCTGTTGACTGATCCTTTAGCAGGCTGAGATCCCAAAATGGGGCTCTCAAACAAGTCTGTGGCTCCTTCAGTCTGACCACAGGAGTGTGGCAATAGCAGACAGTGCATCTGTGCATTTTTT
This sequence comes from Vombatus ursinus, assembly GCF_900497805.2. Classification (NCBI taxonomy): domain Eukaryota; kingdom Metazoa; phylum Chordata; class Mammalia; order Diprotodontia; family Vombatidae; genus Vombatus; species Vombatus ursinus. The sequence continues at coordinate 15,051,704 of NW_020954564.1, read as the reverse complement.
TGTCTTTCAGTTTGAAAAGTTTTCTCTGTGCACCTGGAGACATTATTAGTTTCTGCTCTGGTTCAGTCTGTGGTCAGGGAAAGTTTCCATCTCGGCCTGCTACCACACTAAGTGTTGGTACTTTCTCACTAAGATGAAAGTGAGAAGAGAAAAAAAAAATCAGGAGAGTGGCCAAACTAACAAGAGACTATTTTAACAGCATTATAGAGCAACAATTGGGAGAGGTGGTACTAGGAGGCACAGGAGACTATAAACAAAGTACTGTGTGAGGTCTGAGGGGGAAAGGTGTAACTCAAAGGTGGGATCAGGGAAGGCTACCCAGAGAGTCCTCTGTGTTCAGCTTTAAAGAATGAATAGAGGCTAGACCTCCTTTCTAAGGCTCATCCTACATTCACCATTCATTCATTTGTTAAGCATCTACTATGTGCAAAGCAAGACCCTGGAAATCTAGGATGATATCTGGTTAAACAGAACAATTAGCTACTGCCTTTGGAGATGACTGTAGAAGAGAAAAAGACAAGACTAGTTAAGACAAAAATCAATTGACTGGGAGGAAGAGGCTGTTGGGTCCAGATCCTTTGCCATTCGATGTGAATGACCATGGACAAATCATTTGACTTCGCTGGGCCTCCGTTTACTCTCCTGTAAAATTAAGACGTTAGACTAAATGATCTCTTCCAGCTTCCGTGAATAGCCCCTACAGAATGCTGACTGAGTATGAGCATGAAGTGCTGAGATAAGAAGAACTATCTGAGCCTTACTTTTCTGCTGTTCCCCATGAAAAACACAAACAGATTAGAAGAAAGTTAAGCGCTTTAACCAATTAATATATGCTGCTCTTCCTATAATCTCAGGTCCGTAGGGACCTTAGAACCCATTTACTTCAAATATATCCTTAACAAGGATCATCACCTCCTCTGTGACTCCCACAAATAAATGGTCATTCAATCTCAGCTGGGAGCCAGTGGCAGCAAACACACTACTTATAGAAGTAGCCCATTCCACTTCTAATCAGTTCTGGCTAGGGAGTAGAAATGTTTTTTCCTCCTTTTTGTTGTTGAGTTGTTTTTTTCAGTAGTGTCTGATCCTTCAATACCCCATTTGGGGTTTTCTTGGCAAAGATACTGGAGTGGTTTGTCTTTTCCTTCTGCAGCTCATTTTACAGATGAAGAAACTGAGGCAAACAGGGTTAAATGATTTGCCCAGAGTCACAAAGTGTCTGAGGCCAGATTTGAAATTAGGAAGATGAGTCTTTTTTTTAATAATTAATTTATTTTTAGTTTTCAACATTCACTTCCATAAGATTTTGAGTTTTAAATTTTCTCCCCTTCCCTCTCTTCCCCCCCCCCAAGATGGCATGCAATCTGATATAGATTCTACTTATACATTCATATTAAGCATATTTTCCCATTAGTCATGATGTAAAGAACAATTAGAACTAATGGGAGGAACCATGAGAATGAAACAATAAAACAAAACAAAAAGGAAAAGGCGAGCAAATAGTATGCTTCCATCTGCATTCAGATGCCATAGTTCCTTTTCTGGATGTAGATAGCATTTTCCACCATGAGTCTTTTGGAGTTGTCTTAAATCCTTGCATTGCTGAGAAGAGCCAAGGCATTACACAGTGTGGCTGTTACTGTGTCTCTTTGACACTTTATTCATTGTACCACCTAGCTGTCCTCGTTTTGTTGTGGTGGTTTTTCCTCCTAACCTCGACTAAATTGAACTGAATTGATGTCTCCTCCTTTCAAGTGGGTCTCAGAGCGTCTCCCTCCTTTACCTCATCCTGTCACTGATTCGGGGACTTTACACTCGTTTTGAAACACTCGCAACCCTCAGGTTGCCAACACCAACAGTCCCAGGTCCAAGGATAGACTGTGCGACCTAGTGACTGAGACCTAATCACGGTCCGAGGAAATTGACCTCTCAAAAGGTTCCATCCAATAGGCGCTTCACGGCCGTGACCTCTCTTCCAGCTGTGCGGGCAGCTTGAATGTGCATAAACGATTCCCCTTTCCTCTTCCTCCGCCCGCCCCCCGCCCCGAGGCCCCAGAAGTGCAGGCAGCACCCCCGTGTCCCTGCCACCATGCCCATAGCCTAGCCCCAGTCGCCAGTGTGTTCCTACTCCTGCAGAAGACCCCAGGCTACAGTCCTAGAAGTGAAGCAACCCACCCCGCAAGGTCTGATGACGGCTACCCGGGGCTGGGGCTAGGACCGCGGGAGCTCTCAGAAGCTGGATTCATGCCCCAAAGCCTGGGGATGCACTCGCCAAAGGAAGGCGGCTTCCTCCATCTTTGCCAGCTTTTTAAGTGACTGCAAAGGAAGGTCAGCCTCCCTTTCCCTCCACTTGCGCCCAGGCAGCCTTAACAGAACCCCTTTAATCCCTCCCCTCCTCTGCCCCCAGGCTCAGCGTAGTCAGGCTCTGCAGAAGGCCGCTGGCCGCAGCTCGGGTGGCGCAGGGAGGCGCGAAGTGGACAGACCGACCCGATGGGTACTGGTGAGAGGGCCGGGCAACGGGCTTCGAGGCGTGGGGACAGCCGATAGGGTAAGAAATTTTAGAGCTGGAAGACACTTCAGGGCTCACCCCCACGTTTTACAGATGAGGAAATTATAGCCTAGAGGGCTGACCCAGTCATCCGGGTAACAGAGAAGGGATTTGAAGCCGGGGCCCGTTACTCCAAATACACTGCTCTTTCCACTGCGCTCCCGAGGACTCACTACCCATGTAGTAGTGAGGAGAAGCAAACGGGCCGCCGGAACAGGGAGGCGCAGGGAGCACTTGGGGCTTGCAAGAGGGCCGAAGCACCAGGACTCTCTTGGACAGTGCGCCACAGGCTTGGGGGTTCAGAGAAGCTGGGACCCGACCTACCGGTACCTGCGGAAGCTGAAGAACCTGGTGTGGGAGTCCCTTCCCACAGGATATAAAGGACTACCCGGACTCGCCCACAGACAGGTCATCCGGAGATTGAGGCTAAGGGAGAAGCCTCTCTTGCTGCTTTCTTATAGATTAATGGATTGTTAATACTGGAAAGACTTCAGCTCAATTCAGCAAGCATGAATTAAGTATATAACTCTCTGCATGAGCTGTTGGGTGAACTGAAGGCAATAGAAAATTCAAAGATACAGCTCCTGATTTCCTGGCTGGTGAGGGACCACACACAGCCACAAAACTAAAGACGCACTCTTGTAAAGTGGAAAGAGTGACAGATTTGGACTCAGAGGTCCTGGGTTCAAATCCCAGCTTTGGTGCTTACTATGTCTATGACCAAGGAAATCCATAATCTCCTTGAACCAAGCGTAAAATAAGGGAGATAGCTAGATGAATTTATCCCACAATCATATATTAAGCAGTTATGTTTCAGGCACTGTGCTAGAAACTGAGACAAAAATGAAAGCTCCTGCCCTCAAGAAGCTGACATTCTATGGGAGAAAACAACATGAACCCATGAGCATATATAAAGTAATGGGGGAGGGATGTTTTCCAAGCATGGGAGATAGTCTGTGCCTGATGCACTGAGGCTTGGAGATGGAATGTTGTGTAAGGAGAACACAAATGAGGCCAGATTGCCTATAACTCAGTGTGCAAGGAAAAGTAACCAGGGAACAAGATTGCAAAGGGTTTTAAAAGCCAAACAAAAGAGATTATATGTGAATCTACAGAGGAGAGAGCCGCTGGAGCTTCTTGAGCAAAGGAGTGACTCAGTGAGACCTGATTATCAATTCAGACTGATTGGAGAAAGCAAAAGACAGGAAGCAGGGAGATAACTTGTTATTCAGTTGTGTCTGATTCTTCCTGACCCTATTTGGGGTTTTCTTGGCAGAGATACTGGAGTGGTTTGCCATTTACTTCTCCAGCTCATTTTGCCAATGAGGAACTGAGGCAAAGGGGGTTAAGTGACTCATCCAGCTTCACACAGCTTGTAAGTGTCCGAGGCCAGATTTGAACTCAGGAAGATGAATCTTCCTGACTCTAGGGCCAGCGCTCTATCTGCTGTGCCATTTGGCTGATGAAGTAATCTTGGTGACAGGTGATAAGGGCCTGAACTAGGGCAGGTGAATGTGGCTTCGGCCATAGAAAGAAGAGAATGGAAATGAGAAATGTTCTAGAGGAAGAACCAAGACTTGGTGACTAGATGTCCTCCAATGTCCCTTCCAGCTCTAAATCCATGCTCCTATAATACACAGCATTAGCTAATAAATGCATTTGAAAGGAGTATATGAAGTGTGACATAGGGTGAGGGGTTGGATGAGAGGAGGTGTTGATAGGCCTAGGGAATTAAGGAAGTCTCACTGGAGAAGGGGGCTTTAGACTTGGGCGTTAAAGGATGGCTGGGAATTCAGGTCTGATGCTTGACCTGAGTTCTTGAGGGCTATACCAGCAAAGCAAACACTGGCAGGTCCTACCAAGATGGAAAGGACATACTGCAGATCAAGAACACTTTTAACAGTGCGCAAAGATTGAGATCTAGAGATAGATTCCCATGTACAGACCAAATAAAGTCACAGGTCTTTTTAAATCTAGCCCAAGCTTCTTTGCATTGCACTCTCCGGGCCTTTGCACAGATTTAAGGTCTATAGCTGAGACCCTACTTGAATGTATAACTCAAAAGACATCTCATTAATGAAGTCTTTGCCTGAAGGTAATGACCTGCACCCTTAGACCTCACATAACCCTTAGTTTCGCACTCTCATGCACTTACTCCAATATTCCAGAATTGGATTTAGAGCCAAAGGACTTGGGTTCATCCCTTCCACTTAACCTGTCTGGTGTCAGTTTTCTCATCTATAAAATGAGGCTGGACTCCCATGACCTCCAAAGTCCCTGCTAACAATCAATGTGTTCTCACTAACATGAATATTCTCTCCCACAACAAGAGAACCCAGTCATCTGTGCTTACCCATTCTGTGTGATTACTGTCTTTTCCCTAAGCTTGCCAAAGGATGTCTACCCAACAAGATGGTGACAAATTCTCTGGTCAGCGCAAACCACGAAACAACTGATCCACTGACTCTACAATGTTGTATATTATATTCCTCTGTCTTATCCCTCTATTTTACTTCAGATCCCATGTGGGCAGGTAGTATTTTCATCTTCGTATACCAAGCCAAGTGCAGTGCCTTGCACATAGTAAGTTCTCAATGAATGTTCATTGTTGACTATGAAACTAAGCTTAAATCTCTCTCCTATTTGCACAATGCCTTCCTCCTACATGATAAGGGCATACCAAATGCTTAATGAATGAATGGTAGGACCCAACAACTTGGCGACCTAGATTTCTAATTTAAAATGAACATATGGGCTGAGAGGTCATGTGACATAGTGATTGGATAGCGGTTCACCTGGAGGTCAGGAAGACCTAGTTCAAGTTCTGTCTCCAAGACATAGCAGTTATGTGACTTCCACCAAGTTATTTACTTGCTACCCCTAGGCAACTCTCTAAGACTTTGGGTACATTAGAGTTGCTGGACTGCATCAGTGGGAGAGTTAAGTAAGACCTGTGAAGTGGGAAATCTATTCCTGGCATGCCAAGATGATCTAGACAGTGGGTTGCTGGAAAAAAGTGCTAACTGAACTACATTCTTCTTCTTAAAGGCCTGCCTTTCTATTAGTGTGGGTTGAATTGTTCAAACTGTTGCCATGTGCATTCATGCAAACACAGAATTTGGATGATACAAATTGAATGATTCACACTGAAGATAAGTTTGATGTGTACAAGTTAAGATTTCCCTCTGGGCAAGTCTGTACCACTTCTGTCATTCACCTCAGCCAAATAGTTTTCCACAAAGTGGAATGTGGTATAATAATATCAAAAATTCACATCTGCATAGCACTTTAAAGTTGGCAAAGCACTTTCCTCACAACCATCCTGTGAGATAGAAAAATTGTTATTTCCATTTTATTGTGGATGGTACTGAGGCTTAGACAGGTCCCTCCACCTGCACGTGATCTCATTCCATCTAGAAGAGTACCCCTTGTCATCCCCATTCTTCTCTTCAATCTCTTGTTACTAGCTGCTTCCCTACTGCCTACAAATAAGCCTGTTTACTCCATGTTCAAAAAACCCTCACTTGATCCATCTCTACTAGCTATCATTCCATTTCTCCTCCCTTTTATGGCTAAATTCCTGGAGGCCATCTTAAATAGATGTCTCCACTTCCATACAGTCTAGCTTCTGACATCATCATTCAACTGAAACTACTCTCTGCAAAGTTAACAATGATCTCATCAGATCTAAAGGCCACTTCTCAGTCCTCATCTTTGACATCTCTGCATCCGTTAACATCCTCTTCTTGATACTCTCCTCTCTGGGATTTCAAGACATTTTTCTTTTCTAATTCTCCTCCTACCTACCTCACTTGTCCCGACTCCGCTGGTGGATCTTCATCCAGGTTGTGCCCATTAATAGTGAGGGTCTTACAGGGCTCTGCCCTGAGCCCTCTTCTCTTCTCCCTCTATACTGTTTCACTCGGTGATCTCATCAGTTCCCATGGATTCAAATAACATCTCTGCAGGTAATTCTCAAATCTACTTATCCAGCCCTAACCATTCTGCTGACCTCCAGTCTCACATCTACAAATGCCTACTGGACATCTCAAACTGGATGTCCTGAAGACAGCTTAGCATAGCCAAAACTAAACTCTTCTTCCCCAAACCTTCCCTTCTTCTTCTCTATTACCACTGAAGGTACCATCATCCTCCAAGTCACTTAGGCAAGCAAGTTGTTATCCTTGAATCTTCACTCTTCCCCCCACCCCATATCAATTTTACTTGTGTAACATGTCATATGTACCCTTTTTCATATTGCTTCCCACATTAGAATATGGGTTCCTTTAAAATAGGAACCATCTTTTTGCCCTTCTTTGTATCCCCGGCACTTAGGATAGTGCCTAGTCCACAGAAGACATTTAATAAAAGCTTGATGACTGACAAGTGACACACCACAGTCACACCCTTCCTGACTCCAAAGTTAAGAGCAGTGGGTCTAGGATCAGAGAACTTGGGCTCCCAGCTATACTACAAGCAGGGTCATTTAACTACCCTGGGTCAGGATTTCCTCAGCTGTAAAACAAGGGGGTTAGACTAGATATTCTTTAAAGTCTCTTTTATTTCTAAATCCTTTGAACCTCCTCTATCCCTTTTTTAGAGGTAGAATGCTGAACTTTTGTCCTGAGTACCCCTTTTGCCCATCACTGTACAACTAAAGTCCTTCTCTAGTTCTCTATCAAAAAAGTGACCCTAGGTTCCTTCAAGTGTTTCCTTACAAAGACGGCATTGTTCTGAGATTACATATTCTCCTCGTGTCAGTCTCCCTGCCATTACTGGGATTGTGGGAGGATTCAATGCCCTTATAGACTCCATGGAAAAGGATTAAACCCATTTGGAGGATTTTTCTTAAAGATGGATTTTTATTCTGAACTTTTATTTGGTTCTTAAGAGTTGCTTTGTCATCTACCTCCCTTCCTTTGCTATCTGAAGCAACTAAGGGACAGGATGAAGTAAAAGTAGTTCCGGGTAGCATGTTTTGCTGCAGACACATATCAATATGCTTCATTAAAGTCCTTATGTAAGTGAACCTGGATTCTTGAAGGCCCTATCACAGACTCGATTTTTTTCTTGATTGTTGAATGAATGGTTCATGCCCAGCAATTGTGAACATCAGATAAACCAGAGACAAAAGGGGAATGAGGGTTTTTAAAGAGCATTAGTACAAGGGTAGGACACTAGTAATACCTCTACTCATACCTGCTTCAAACTGAATAATAATAATAGCAGCTAGCATTTTTATAGTGTCTACTATTGCCAGGCACTAGGCTAAGTGCTTTACAAATATTATTTGTCTCCTCACAACTCTGGGAGGTAGGTGCTATTATTACTGCAATTTGACAGTGTAGGAAACTGAGGCAAACAGAGCTTAAGTGACTTGCCCAAGGCTATAAAGCCAGTTAAGTGTCTGAGGGCAAATTTTACTTAGGTCTTCCTGACTTTGTGCCCAGCACTATCCATTTGTACCACCAAGAAGTGGTCCTAGAAATTAAATTTACCTTCCCTCAGTGCCTTTTATTAGCAAGTCTCAAATGAAATGAATCCCATAGTCACTGTAACTTTTAGACTATTCTTGGGCACACTGGTAGGTTGAACACTGGAGTTCCAGCTTAACTATTTAGGCCATTGCCTATGGACCAGAGTCCTAGCCCCATCAATTAAATTATGTGCCCATGGGCAAGTTACTTCACCCCTCCAAGCCTGTTTCTTCATCTATAAGATGAATTGTTACTTACACTACTGAATTCATACAGATTCCATGAGGACAGCACCTTGCATATTCTAAAGTATTAAGTACAATTTCCCCTGCAGTGTGGAATAATAAAAAGAACACTGTAAGACTCAGGTTCAAGCCCTAGTTCTCAGAGTAACTTGTTGACACTTTAACATTTCCACTGCAGAAATCAGCAAACGCTGTAAAGCAGGGATTGATTTCTTGTTTTGTTGATTGTCTAGACTTAAGTAGAGAATACGTTAGTAACAATGAATAAACTTTTAAATGTCTGCTGCATATCCCGCGGCCCTCCCCCCCCCCCCCCCCCCCCCCCCCCCCCGCTGGTTGTTAAACATTTAAAAAGCACACCTCTGGTTAGAATTACAGGGCCTTGCACATAGTAAGTGCTCAATATGTGTTAAATTGAACAACTATGCTCCTCATTTAGAGTTCAAGCAGAATGAATCCCCCTAATTCTCAGCTTACCTGGAACCAAGTCAAATTCAATTCCCTTTCTTCCAGGACTGTTTCCATGTTTCATAATTTCCTAAATGCACTCTTCCTTAGCCTTGGAAATGACAGCTGTTTTCATTTCCATCAAGGCACAGAATAGAAAGGATACCTTTGGGGCCCCAAGATTTTTCTACCTCTGCAGCCAATTTTTAAAACAATTCTGAGTTAAATGAAGACATTACATGAATACTTATAACTCCAGGAAAGAAGAATTTTTATCATTCAAGTCACTCCACTATCTGGCTCTGACCCACCTGTCAAAGCTTAGCTCATGCTATTCCTCTTAATGCATATGCCTATTCTGTGCCTCTGATCACGTCATCTTCTTTGTGCTAAAGGCCTCTCTGACCTCCCCAACCTAGTCTAAGTCACCCCCCTTCTTCCAAGGCCCAGCACCAGTGTCACATCACCTCTCCCATGAAATCTTACCTCAGTCCCACCACCACCCCTCTAAGTGAGCTCTCCTCCCTCAAATTTCTGACGACACTTGGCAAAGTCCAAACATTTCTCTCCCCTTTGTATCACCGTAAACTTGTCACTTCCCTTTGGATATAAACATACTGAATGCAAGCCCTGTTTTAGAACCCCAAGTCTGAACACTGGGCTCTGCACAACTGAGCGCTTAACAAATGTTTAAATGAATTTGTAAAATGGGATTCTGAGCCTTTTATGTGGATCTAAAAAGGGTTGTGACATATTTCCTTAAAAGCATCGATATTCTTACTTGTACAAATACTGATAGGTCTGGCTAAATGTCATAAAAGTAGCAATGAGCAGACAATTAACTGTGTGACCTTAGGCAAGTTGTTTAACCTTTCTGAGCCTTTCTGTTCCCTCAACTGTAAGATGGGGATAAAAATAACACCTAATTTTCAGGGTTGTTTTGAGGATCAAATGAGCACTTGGAAAACCTTAAAGTGCCATATAAATGCTAATATTATTATAAGATCAACCAACTAAATTCATCCAGTAGTTAAACTACAAAATGCCCCAGACAAAAAAAAGCTAATGAATAGCTATAGATAATAAATTGGCAAACAAAAAAAGAGTCCAATATATACATAATTACTAAGTTTTTGATGTAAAGTATTGCCACATGTAAGGAGGACGTAGCATTAATTTTAAAATTTAGCTCTGCTTGGGTCCAAAGAGAGTAAGGAACTTTTATCAAGCTAAAGTTCCTTCCTATGTTCCTGTTGTGGATATTAATGTGCTATCTGTATCAAGCCCAACAATGCAAGAGGACCTTCTCAATGCCATGTTTGGCCTTTAAAAGTCTAGCAATCCACACCGGAAAAATCATATGGGTAAGAATGCACATTGTCCAAGTTCTATTGAATGAAGTAGCTCACTGACTTGGTCCACTGGTATACATATCTTGAATAATCACTGCAGACAGACAATGAGCTGGTGAAGAACTGAACAGGCAAGCAGGCTAGATCACATTTGGGAAATTAAATAGTGCTTTCACAATGATCTCAAATTTCTTACTTGCACAAAAACCCATCTTCTAAATAATATTCCTCCACGTGATGCTATAGGGTTACCAATCAGGTACTACTAACATCAGATAGAATCAAAATTATAAGACCCAAAAGACAAGTGGAAACCTGCATTGTGGGTCTCAATCAAGCTGTAATATTACTACCTGTATGCAAAAAGGGGCATAAAAGGAACTATCTACTACATACATACCCAGAAAAGACGGTGGCAAAGCCATATAGTATGAGTAAGGGATAAGCTATGGGCAACCTAGTGTTGCAGTTCTATTCACCAAATACTAAAAAAATTAGAGGAAGGCTTTCAGTGTCTTGAGATGTTTTTTTTCTGTAGAAGATTAATGGAAAGATAAAATCACAAAGGATGGGAAGATATAGATGGGCTGCAATATGCCTTGCTGGAGAATGTTCACATCAATGAGTTTCCAGATCTATTATAGTACTGAAGCTTGAATTTAATTTAATTTTTAACAGTTACCTTCTAAAACTATGTGGATTCCATTGAAAGGAAAATTTGTGAAGGAACAGTTTAAAATTTTTTCCCATTTCCTCCATCCCTTTATGTCTTATCTGAAAGGTAGGCTTATGTATGAAGAGAAGGGCTCCTCATCTGTAGTTTTCCTCAGATGAAAAGACCAGCTGTGGCTTCAGAAAATGTGGTCATGACAATAGCTCACATTTATAAAGCATTCTACATACTTTTGTTGTTTTGAGTATCACAACCCTGTACAATAAATAGTAGGAACATTATTCTCTCTCTTTCACAGATAAGGAAACTGAAGCTCAAGGAGAAGTGATTTGTTTAGGGTTATAGTACTATAAAGTGACAATGACATGACTTAAAACTAGGTTTTCTGATGCTAAAAACCAATGCTCTTTCCATTAAACAAAGCTGTCTCTAATGATGTCTCTTTTTTTATCAGAACTAAGTCATGAAATTTTCAACAAATTAGATTGCTTCAGGTCTTCTGTAATAAGGGACAGACAGAAACTGTGCTCAAAGTGATACATTCACCTTCATGGATTGTAAAGCTGGCAGGAACTTAAAATCATAAACACCTCTCCTCCCTCATTTTACAGAGGGGGAAACTGAGGCCCAAAGAGGAAACTTGACCAAAGTCAAGGAGGAAGAAGAACTGGAATTTGAACCCAAGTTTCTGAGGCAAATCTTAGGCTGGTGTCTTCCTCCATGGCAGCTCCCTGATCTAGAACCCTAGATCATTAAAGGTAGAAGGGAACTTGCTTAGGCATTAATCATCTAGGCCACCTTCCCCACAGATAAGGGAAGTGAAAATGTAGGGGCGAAACATGGTGTAGTGGAAACGACACTGGATTTAGAGTCACAAGTCACCTGAATCTGATCTACTTACTAGCCGTGTGATACAAGACAAATCTTAAACCTTCTTGAGCCTTGTTCAATTTCCTCATTTATAAAATGGAGATCATGGGACCATAACAATTGTTTTACTTGTGCTCTGTAAACTTTAAACTGCTACAAAAATAACACCTATGGAAAATTAGAGGTAAAGCCAGGACTAGAAGTTGGGTCTCTTTTACTCCCAGGTCAGTGTTCTTTTTTCCCATGATACTCATGTAGCCTCTCTCTAATCCCTTCTTCCAAAACATTTGACATATATTTTCAAGTGTTCTTATGGAAAAGTTAAGTGTGAATTCATGAAGAAGAGCAGTAATATTTACAAGTCAAAAAGAATTTTCAACAATGCTTATAAGACAAACTACATGATTATGGAAACAAAATCCAGGGAGTTAAACTGCTCTCCTTTTTTAATCAGTTTTACAGAATGATATAATACATTAATAATCACATTAGAGACAAGACGAGATTCCTGTAGGTATACAAGATTGTGCAAGCTCATTAATTTAGACTTATAGAAAGGCTTTACCAGTTTCAAAGAGGAGAGGCAGTACAAAGCTTTTCAATACAGGAGAAGCACACAATAGATACACAACACAGAATAGTTCAGCAGAGATGAAGTCTGAAGCCACAGAGGCTCAGCCATACTGACTGTTGTTGGCTAGATATAAAACACCCTCTTTCTGAAGTCCAACTTCCTATTTGGCTGCTACCAGGAACATCCTGCCGCATCACTGGCCACACCACTGGTCTCCCACTTGGCCACACAACTTTTCTTTGACTTCATTTACATGCAGCTTTCTAAGGAGGAGCAAAGCTTTTCTTGACTGAGGACCCATTTCTGGTATCGTCTACATTCTATAACATATTCAGTTATCATTAGTCTGGTAAAGAGATCCCAAGCATTTTGGCATTCAACATTTTTCCAAACAACACCTACTATCAATGAAGGAAGGAAGGAAGGAAGGAAGGCGGGAAGGAAGGAAGGAGAAAAGAAAAAACATTCAGCTAAAAATATTGTTTTGAAACTCTATTCTCTTAAAATTATGGCAGATAACATTCAGAATTCTTCAGAATAATCTTGCTTGAATAAAAGAAACTAAAAATAAGGCAGACACAGACTTTCCCTCAAAAAAAGAAGGTAGTAGAGAAGAAACATTTAAACAACATTTTTAAAAAGTATACAACATATCAAGAGGAACAGCTCTAAGAATGGAACTCCTGGGCTCTGATAATCCTACAGCTCTCTGGCAGTTCTGAAAAGAACATCGATACTGGGAAGTCATCCACTCAAGCTTAGGACAGGAGAACACAAAAAATACCAACGAAGACATCTCCCTGAGTCAACTCTTTGAGCTGACTGGTCAGTTCTCTGGGTCAATTCCCTTAGGTTGACTGGCAATACAAATATCCACAACTAAGAAGACATGTCAACCTTAGCAAATGCAAGTAGCCCAAGACCTCTTGGGGCACCCAGGGTGGTTTATGAAGGACCCTAACCCCAAACCCAGCTTTCACATCATATTGGTTAGTTCTTCTGGTAAATTTGGTCTACAACCAGAAACCACAATTGCTATATATTTTTTAAAAGAACACCTCAGGATCTACCTTTTTAATACCTAGCCATTCTATTACACAGAAAGCTTATTTCTAATGAGAGCCACTACCATAATTTGTCAAGTAATCAGGTAAACAAATTTGCTGCTCTTTCTCCTTCCACCTTTACACCCAATCTGGGGGAGAAACAACCATTTTCATACATTTCATTGACCTTTATTTGGCCAAAAAAAAAATCTAATGGCATTTTAAACAGGTTTATAGCTCCCAAAGTTCTACTCCTGTAGCTAAAGACTCTTGTAGTAAAACAGCCTTTGCTGTTGTTATTGTTTTTGTTTGGAGGGAGGAGGGACATTCTTCTAGCTTCTTGTTTGGGTTATTTTTTTTTCTTTTTGGTTTAGATAGTTTTTGTTTGTGTTTCTGTTGCTCAACTACAGAAGGAAAAACAAAATGAAATCTTCCTATAGATACATAATATGAAGAATATTTAAAAGTCACATCAGGAAACGACATCTATGAGTCTGATGATTCCTTAGAAAGCCTAATTTTTTTATTATAACTATCGAACAATGTTTATATAAATGGCTTTCAATAATCAGGGTATTTTTTTTAAAGAAAAAAATCAAATAACAGATTAACAGGTCTTGTTGGAATTCTGATGTAAACCAAAGGCATTTTACAGAGGGGTTGGGGGAAACTCAAAATCTTTAATCATCTTCTACTCAATTCTCAGAAGCAGCAAATAAACAGAAAATCAGTTTTCTTCTCTTTTCAATTGGGAAAAAATTAGACCTATAAAAGGGACGTAGAAATCATACTGACCAACTCCCTTATTTTACAGATGAAGAAACTAAAACCTAGAAGAAATGACTTGCCTAAAGTCCCACAGTCGCTAAATACACGCATCAGGATTCAAACACCAGTCTTCTAATTCCAAATCCAATGCTGTCTCTATGATGTTAAATTTGCAAAACTCCAATGTGAACCAGTCCCAATTTAACACCCATTGTGAACTCATTCAGCATGAAAAGCAAGAGGTTTTGTGCTCTTTCACACTAATGCTCCATTTTAAGTTACTGGGAGAAAGCTCAGTACAGATCTATTCCATTACTCTAAAAAAATAAAGCCAAACCCATACTACTCCTTTTCCCCTCTACTCAACACACACACACACACACACACACACACACACACACACACACACACACACACACACA
>NW_020954564.1:14845845-15037272 GCF_900497805.2 Vombatus ursinus | reverse complement strand
ACACACACACACACACACACACACACACACACACACACACACACACAATAGTGTACTGAATCCCATGCTTAAATATCAATAAAATAACAAATCCTAACACTGAACACAACTGGTGCCATTGTTGATCCTGAAATAATTCTTGCCTTTAAAGTTTCTCAGAATGAATACATTAACTGTCTCTTGAACAAGCTCTACTATGTTAATTTGCCAAAAAGCCTCCACTGTCAGGACTAAGAGTACAGTCATCATCTCTATCACAAATGAAAAAAAAATGTATAGCCACAGAAACCGAACTTCTACAGTGTTCTTATTATGGGTTCAAGCATTTGCATGACTACAGGTAGGCAGCACTAAATAAGGCAAATTCTATTGCTACCAGCACTTTAACACTATGCCTCCAGTCAAGGTTATAAAGAGATGAAACCCTTACCCCACCCTCCACCCCCTCTTCAAAACATTAACTCTATGTAAGTTCATTTCTGAATCTTATAGTTTTCACACTGATGACACAGAATAGATTTTAACAATCCCTGGGGGAGAGGGAGCAGTTAGTGCACAAGGAAACAAATATCTCTTGTTAAATTATCAAAATCAAATCGCATTACAATTGACTCCAAATTTTTAAATACCAATGGAAATAAGTTGACCAGTTGAATCTTAGAAATCTTATCATACAAATGTTTGGGTTTTTGTTTGTTTTTTGGTAATGGAATACATAACAGACTTTGACCTACAATAACAAAGGCAACTGTGATAGGCACAGCCTAGGAAACAGTATACTGTACACAAGCTTGTATTTTGTTGACTTTTTTTAAAAACTTAAAGGAAGGATGAAAGTTTAGGAGTATTAGTTTAACGTGTTCACTCATTAAAAACAAACACCTAACTCTACATCTATTTCTATATGACTTGATATCTTCAACTTAATGAATGGAAAAGGGAGAATGATGGAATAAAGAAACTGATTTTCCCACAGTATTTTATAAATGCTAAACAGCACATCCTACAGAAAGAGAACAGGCTGTGTCTTTCCTTGCCTACAAGAGGCTGGCTATTACATCCTTACCCAACTGCCAGCAATAAAAATACTTTGGGGAGTGGGGTGGTACTATTAGCATTAAGAAGCTGGTTCAGCTCTCCACTATGTAAAAGAACTGATTATTACCGATATTGAGAAAAACAGAGGTACAAAATAAAACTAGCCAGTGATCACTTATATACAAGACATGTGCTTAATGTGGTCAAGCGCCTGCTCAGTCAACTTCTCAGGCACCAAAGATAATCTGCCAGTTTAGTTATCTAAATGAAAAGAAAGCCATATTTTGTTAGAAGAGAGGAGAAAAGAACAGAAATCTGCCCAAATACCCTGACATGGTGCCTATTTATGAATATATATGTATGTGTGTATATATATATATTATATATACATATATATAAAATATATATATATATTTATAAGAACAGTGTGATTTGTTAAAATATTTTATGACTAGTAAAACCCGCACCACTAGAGCAGACAATACAAAGAACACTTAGTAAAAAAAACGCCATTCACTGAATCCCCTGGCGTATGCATTCAATGTGAATAATCAATCAAAACATATATTACAATTTAAGGTTCATAAGGAGCTCTGTCTGGGGTTTGTACAGTATACACAATATTTCAGAAGAAAAATATTACAATAAGATATCTGATATTTACTATTCCTTTCTATAGTCAGTGCTTATCTCTAGACACAGTCCATCTCTTTTATGTGCAGCTCCCAAACCTCCATGGTGAAAGATTCAAAAATTTACACTTGCCGTCAACTGTAGCACTGCACGCATCAAACTCTTGGAAAGTTCAATAAACTACCTTGTATTTTAATAAATATTTATGGTTTTTTGTTTTAAGCTCAGCTTAAGTTCTTTAGAGGAAACCATATCACAACAGGGTTATGGCACAACCTACTGTCAAGACACAGAAGTTCCTTGTTTACGAAAGAGTCTGAAGATGTCCATAGTACAACAAATATAAATATATATACTATATTTACATTTCCTTCTCAGCTTCTCAATTTAGGTATATAGATTCAGAGATAATGCCACTTATGTTTCAACTATTATAAACCTTCAGGTTCAGTGGGTGTTTTCTTACCAATACTAGATATCTTAAAAGAGGTGACCTGGTCCTTTTTTTTTTTTTTTTTTTTTAGAAAAAGAAAGAATGGCTATCCATGAATGATTACCTAGGAATTTTCCCAAGAGGTTTTTATATTCCAAAATACCTGAAAAATGTGGTCCCTTGTTGCAGCTCTAGCCTCTACTGAGAGTGGGGAGAATAAAATATGCAACCCAGAAATAGGAACGGGGGGGAAAAAAAAGAAAAGAAAACCTGCTAGTTAACTCATTAATCTGTTTAGTAAAGATCTGGTTGAAAATGCCTGAACTCTGTACAATATACAAGGACAATCTTCAGCCTGCTAAGCAGCTGGTGAGTATTATTTAAAAGATTCTGCTCCCCTAAACAGTCTGCCTGCACTAGCAGGCTTCAGAGTAGGTCACTTCCGGTCATCAATGGTTTTAATGAATTCAACTGCTGCTGTGAATTGCATCCACCAATACGATTCTTCTCCGGACAAACAGCTAGCATAAAAGCTACTGATGTACTGAACAGTAGACAGTAAACAGGGTGGGTTTGCCTGGAAGAAAAACAACAAATACAAATTAATCTAAAGATCAACTCACATTTCTTCAGTACTTTAAGGATTACAACATGCTTTTCCCCAGAACCACTTTGTAAGGGAGGCTAAGTATCATTCCCAGCCAAGGACCCCTCCAGATGGTTGTTTTTCTTTTTATTCAGGCAGCCAGGTGGTAGAGTAGATAGAGTACCAGACCTGGAGCAAGGAAAACCCAAGTTCAAATATGACCTCCAACACTTACTAGCTGTGTGACCTTGGGCAGTCACTTAACTTCTGACTGCCTCAGTTTCCTCATCTATAAAATGGAGATAAGAATAGCACCTACATCCCAGGCTTGTTGTGAGAACCAAATGAGATAATACTTGTAAAGTACATAGCACAACACTGGGCACACAGTAAGCACTACATAAAGTTAGCTATTATTTTAATTATTATATTATTTTTATTGTTGTTGTTAAACAGAATCCAAATGAATTTTTTTCTCTGTGTTAAATATAAAGTCTTCCACATGGTTTAAAAAAATCAACTTCAGAAGTACAAGAAGAGGCAGCAGGGGTGCCTAGAGAGAAGTTCAGCTGGACAAGACAAAGAAGATGTAATACACTGTCAGATGAGATCACTTTACTAAGTATTGCTGCTTGACTTTTTCCGCTGTTACACAGGAGGGTTAAATCTGAAGGGGTTCTGCTTCCTGCCCTCCTCAGAAATTGCCATGTTGCAAAGACAAAAGGTATGAAAACTTATTTTTTAAGACAATCTGGGGGTTTACTGGATTACAAGCTCCATGAGCTATATCCAACTAACTACATGCCTGGCCAAAAATCTAAGAAAGCTAATGGGGCCTTAACCTCCATTAAAAGAGGTACAGTGACTAGCACAGAACTAGGGAGGCAACAATCTTGTTCTACTCTGCCCCAGTCAGGTCACACAGCCCCTATTAAGGTCAGGGTTATTTTAGGAAGGACACTGGTAAATTATAATTTCAGGAGGAAGGTAATCACAACAGTGAATGGTCTCGTGATCACAACTTATGAGAATTGGTTGAAGGAAATTGTAATGTTGAATCTGGAGAAAAGAAAAGTTAGGGAGAATATAACAGCTATTTTTAAGTAAATGAAAGGCTCTAATGTGAAAGAAGGAAGAGATTTTGTCTTTCGGGCAGTACTGCAAAAAGGAAAATTTGTGTTTGATGATGTTTCTTAACTATTAATGCTAAGTGGAATGGGCCACCTCAAGAACACTTCCCCTCACTCAAAGTCCTCAAGCAAAAGCTGGATGACCACTTGGGACACTGTATAATGCGAAAATTTTTCAAGTATGCTTTGGAATGAATAATGGCTGAGGTCCCTTTTATCTAGGAAATTCTGGACTCTTCCTCTCCTCTCCAAAATTAGGTGGCTCCATCTTAGTTCACTGGCAGTTATGTACCCTGGGTACAATAAAAAAAGGACTCCTTCCCTAGGCCCAGCAGCAGCAAGCTATACTCACTTCTCTGTGTTCAGAGCAATGAATGAGTTATCCTCTAATTCTTCCCACTCATGTAGTTCAGATTCATAAAAGAAAAAAAGGGCCCTTTAAACGCCCCCCCAATAAAATTTGGATAGGATCAAGGTACCACAGAAGCTGTGGAGCACTAAAACTAAGCTAAGCAAAAATCTGATAATAAACTATTGGGAAAGGAAGGCTTTTGACTCCAGTCTAAACACATTTAGTTTGTTACTCATTTTTAAAAAGGAGTTAGTGAGAAAGTTCCTAAGTTACACCTTAGACATTTATTTAAAAGCTGTTCTAAAATACCACTGAAACCTTTGTTTACTACTATTAAATTCTACTAGTTTAATAGCACTTTTAATAAATAAGGTATAAAAAGCTCAGAGTTGTAAATTTAGAAGAAATTAACCCTAAAAGGTCCAGGTGCAAAAAATGATGCAAAAATATAATTTTATTTCAAAAGAAAATTTTCATCTTATCTACTTGCCTTAAAGATTAAAAATAAAAAATGCAGGGGCAGCTAGTTGGCGCAGTGGATAGAGCACTGGCTCTGGAGTCAGGAGGACCTGAGTTCACATCCAGCCTCAGACACTTGACACTTACTAGCTGTGTGACACGGGGCAAGTCACTTAACCCTGATTGCCTCGCCAAAAAAAAAAAAAAAAAAAGCAGTACAGCAATTGACACAGCTTGGTCCTTCAAAGTATTCTTAAATTTTGGTCCCTCTAGGATTAAGCAGGCAGAACAAAGCCTAAATCATGCAGTTTATACAATATTGCCACAGTATGCACCAATGCCACCACTGGCATATCTAAAAACTAAATGATTCTTTCTTAAAAAAAAAGTACATAAACATTCTGAAATGTGAAAATGTAAACATCAAAGTGACAGCAAATATTATGATTATCTATTAAATCTAGAGTTTAATGTAACAAATAATTACATTCTTAAAATTAATAGGTGAGAGAGCTAATAAATTCAATATAGTATGTGGCAAGTACCACAAAACAATATTTATGCATGTGAATTAACAAAGGCAACAATAAGAGAAATATGCATTATCTGTTTACCTATAGGTCATGGATTCTGACACTGTTTTAGAAAGAATGTTTAGTCAGGAGTTGAGACTTCCCATCCTTTTCTTCTGAAAGCTCTTACTTGTCATCTAACCTCTTTTAATAACAGACCTCAAGGACACAGTCCCAGTGAACAAGAGGCAAAATATCTTTGGGAGCAAATTAGACCTTGAAACCTGCGAATGTGGGCTATTTTTTACTACCATCATATAGCTCAAACGACAGTCCAATGAGACAATGCACATAGTGCTTTGTAAATATCAGATTTTATCTTCATTTGCATCCTTCATTTTACCTAGCTTCTGTTGCTTAACATACCCACTAGGCTATTATTGTATTTAACAGTGGTAATTGAGTGACCTTTATAATAAAAGACATCACCAATGACACAAAAACCAGAAAAAGACTCAAGCTAATCACATAGTGAGAGTGCAGGAAAACAAGACAGCTTAATGCTGCTGTACAGGTATTCTCAAGACACGCCTGTAGGGGCACTAGGGGGCTCCCCAAAGGAGGACTTACTGAAAGATGTGGACAAAAATCACATCACAAAGGAAGGCAAGGAGGGGCTATGATTTGCGTCAGTAGAGTAACCTCACCAATGATATCAGAAATCTTTGGAAGTATGTAAGTAGTTGGCTCACCTTTATCAAAACAAACACCAGAACAGGAACAAAATCATCTGCTCCAGGGACTGAATCTTCATTGGCCAGACTCAGCAGGTTCATAATTGTGGAGCACATTCTCAGGATGCACTGCACTTTGTCCCTAGGGGTCTTATAAGCACTTATTGTACGGATTTCAGATTGTGCAGATGGCCATGGTGCCTCCCGAAGATACACCTAAAGGGGAGAAGAGATTCATATTCTGATATATCAGCCTAAATAGGACCCACCACCAGCAACAGACAATGGAAGACTATAGTGTACAAATATGCTATTTTCACATCAGTAACTCTTAATAAGTACAAGTACAGAAGAATAAAATTTTCATTGCCAGAATAAAACTGATCTACTTTGTCTATAAAGAAGCTTCTATGGAAATCAGCTTTTCAATCACACCAGGTGACAGAATCTCAGATTTGAAAGAAACCTCAAAGATGAGCTAGAGCAGGGGTGGAGAACCTGTGGCCTCAAGGCCACGTGTGGCCTGTAGGTCATTGGGTGAGGCCTTTTGACTGGGTCCAAGTTTTTATAAAACAAATCCTTTCATTAAGGGGATCTGTTCGATGACATGTGAATTCAGTCGAAGGGCCACACTTGGGGACCTAGAAGGCCACATGAAGCTGCAGGTTCCCCACCCGTACCCTAGAGAAAAGTGCATCGAGTCCTTTTCTGAAGTAAGAATCCTTTCTACAACATCCCCCATGGTAGTTAGCTAGCCTCTGCATGAAGATTTCTAATAATATGTAAATTCATTCTCTCCCACAACAGTCCATTCCATTCTAGGAAAGCTCTAATTTGGGGAAAGTTTTCATTACCTTGAATTAAAATCTGCCTCTATGAAACTCCTCACAATTGTTCCTATTTATACTCCATGGGATCAAGCAAAACAAATTAAATCCCTTTCCACATAATAACCCATAAATACAGCTACCATGTTCAGAAGTTTATCCTTTTCCAAGCTAATTTGGTGTTGTTGTTGAGTTGTTTTAGTCATATCCAACTCTTCGTGACCAATTTGGGATTTTCTTGGAGAAGATATTGGAGTAGTTTGCCATTTCCTTCTGCAATTCATTTTACAGATGAGGAAACAGAGGCAAACAGGATTAAATGACTTGCCCAGGGTCATATAGCTAGCAGGTGTCTGAGGCCACATTTGAACTCAGGTCCTCCTGACTCCAGGCTCAGTGCTCTACGCACTATGGCACCACCTGGCTGCCCTCCAAGCTAAACAAATCTTTAAATACTTGCCAAGTCCTCTCTCTTCTCCAAGCTGAACTTCCCTAATTCCTATAACCAGTCCCCAGACAGCATGGTTTTCAGTTCCTTCATCATACTTGCCACACTCCTTCACATATGTTTCAGCTGTCTCTCCCCTTCCAAAAATGTAAAGCCTAAAATAACACTCCAGTTTTGGTCTGACCAGGTGAGAGGACAAAAGTATAATTGCTTCCCTTTTTTCAGCCAATTAATAAGTCCCTATTGTGTGCTAGGCGCTGTCATATGTGGTGGTTTGTTTTTTTTTTTTTTTTTTTGCTAGTCAATGGGGTTAAATGACTTGCCCAGGGTCACATAGCTAGTGAGTACTGTGTGTGTCTGAGGCTACATTTGAACTCAGGTCCTCCTGACTCCGAGGCTGGTGCTCTATCCACTGAGCTACCTAGCTGCCCCTAGGCACTGTCATATGTACAGGGACTATAAACATAAATCGAAATACTCTTCACCTAAAGGAACTAATATTTCATTAAAAAATAAAAGAGGTATTCATTTGTATATGCATGTGTGTGTATGACACGATATAATTTTACAGTAGAAACACTATCAATTCAGTGGGTCAGGAAAGGCCTCATGAAGGATATGGTGTCTGAGTAGAGTTTTGAAGGAAGCTGGAGATTTCAACAAGTGGTGGTGAGAAGAGGGTGAATTCCAGGCCTGGAGGACAGCCTACACTAAGGCGCAAAGAGGCAAAATGGACTAGGATGTGTAAGGAATGGGGAGAGGGCCAGAGTGTGAGGACTGTAGAGAGCACAAAAGAGAGTAATTTGCGAGAAGCCTAGAAAGGTAAGTTGGCAGTAGGTTGTAAAGGGCTTTAAACACCAAAGAGAAGAGTTTGCATTTGTTACTGTAGGTGAGAAGGAATCTTTGGAGCTTATTGAGCAAGGGTCTTCCCCTGAAGACGTTCCCCAAAACATGTCTGTTTCCGAACACCAGACTCCTAGGAGCACAATTTAAGATCACACTGACTATTGTGGTCACTGCATCACACCTCTGTCTGATACTGAGCTAGAAGCCTATTTAAAACCATAGTTCTCTTTCACATAAACTGCTGACAGTTACTATCTTGCTCATTCTGCACCTGTAAAATTGATGTTTTTTAACTTCAAGTAGACTTTACAGTCTTTCACATTTAATTTCATCCAATAAGATCTGGTCCATTTTTCCAGTCTTTCAAGATCTTGCTAATAAGTTCCAATTTTGTCATGCAATGAACTGTAGAATGCACTATACTTTTTAAAATGTTCACAGAGATATAATTCATTACTTCAAGATTCATGATTTTGTCATGCTTATAACTCCTCCATGTCTTAGAAGGTGGTTATAAAAGTTGCTATGGGCAAAAAAAGAAGAAGAAATCCCCTAGTGGCCACATTCTGGTAGCTCTCCATACTTAATTAGATTGGTCTAAACCCTCATACAGCCAGTCCTTAAAGCCTTTCAAGTCAGTAAAGCCTGCTAATAGCATAGTATTTGAGAGCCCAAGGTTACTCACAAGCCATAGAGAGGTATCTATGGAAGACTTCAGTGGAGATGTGTCCATAAATAATAAAAGAAAAATGGCTCTGAGCCTGGGGAACTGAGAGCTCCAAGGAACTAGCTTCCTTATGCCATCAGACTGGAACTTATCCCATTTTGAGGAAAGGATTCAAAATGTATTTAAACAAGTTACTGGCATAAGTTACTAAATCACAGATATGTTAAGTACTATCTCTCAAATAGGAGAAATCTAAGTTCTCAATCCAAGTTTTCCACTCAAATATTCTTCTCATCTCTTCAACATTGTATTATTCCAAGAGCACTTCCAACTCTGAAATTCTATGTTCTAAGGTTCCTTCTAACGCTAATATTCAATGTTTTATGTTCCAGGCAGGACATTTTGTATTTATTATTCTAATATCCCATGATTCCATAAAACTAGAACGCATAAATATCTTGAATTATTTCTATGTCTTCTTTTATGATAAAGATAAATGACAATTTGTCAGAGAATTAACAAAAAAAGAAACAGCTTTTAGATTGTGTCACTAATTTAATCTGCTCTCCTATGATAGCAACCCCAGAACTACCTTAGATATTTAAACACCTGTAAGGTATCTTATCCCCATTTTGCAGATGAAGAAGTGGACTAAGAGGTTAAGTGATGTGCTCAAGTTAACTGGTCCCAAAGTCATTATGAAAAACTGTGTTTTTTGACTGCAACTTTTTCCACCAGACCACACTGTTTTTCTGTATCCAAGGTACTATTTGGTGGTATCTGGTACACAGAACAACCACTTTAAGGCACAACAGAGTCTTGAAACCTAATGAGCAATTTAAAAATTAAATAATAATAGTGCTATAGATCTTAGAATATTAATTATTTGAAAGCTGGTAATCTAAAATTGCTAAATAACCTTTACTAATACCCAACCCTTCTAGATAAACTGGAGTTTGTTGTATTATATTACCTCAGGTATCTGAAGTGCTTTATGATTTGCAGTCACTACTTTGGACAATCTCTGGATATGCTCATGAAGAACCCTAAAAACAACAACAACAACAAAAATATTTCAATAGTTGTAACTCATTTCTTCAGGTTTATACGCATCTTGTTTGTAGATATGGATTAGAATGACAACACGAGTTGCTTTTAAATTTTATCTTTCAAAATATATTTAAAATTCCATATAAAAGTCAAGTATACAAACTGCTTGGAGTATACTGAGACTCATTTACAGATGGACCAATATTATCATTATCATGACTATAACAATATCACTATCAATAATATAATATAGAATTAATGATAATGACCCAACTATTCCAGAAAGCAATTTGAAATCATGCTAGAAAAGTGACTAAAATAGTTATACGCTTTGACCAAGTAACTCCATTCACTATTAGGCATATAACTATCTCTCATGAAGTATAAGACAGAAAGAAAAGTTCTATATACATAAAGATATCCATAGTGTCATCTTTTGTGACATTAAAAAACTGGAAACAAATCACGTTCCTATCAACTGGGGAATGAAATAAATTGAGGCATATATTTAAATACAAAGGAATATTAATGTGCTATAAGAAATGACAAATAAGGGGGGCAGCTAGATGGCGCAGTGGATAGAACACTGGCCCTAGAGTCAAGAGGACCTGAGTTCAAATCCGGCCTCAGACACATAACACTCACTAGCTGTGTGACCCTGGGCAAGTCACTTAACCCCACTGCCTAGCAAAAAATAAAAAAATAAATGACAAATATGAAGAATACAGAAAAACATGAGAAGACATATGAACTGATGAACAGTGAAATAAGCAGAACTAGGAAAACAATAAGTACAGTGAAAACAATATAAAGAAAATGAAGAAAACCTCCAAAGTAAATGGTTTGTAGAAATGATAAACAAGCTTGGCCCTAGAAAAAAGTTGAAAAATTGCACCTCTCTTTCACTCCAGACTATGGATGTAGAATGTAGTTTATACCGTCAGTCATGGTTGATGTGTTGATTAATTTTGCTGAACTATATTTTTTTTTCCTCTCTCTTTCAAATCTTTGTTACAAAAAATGGCTCAGGGGAAAGAGTATATTCAGAAACAATATATTCAAAAACAAAAGATATCAGTAAAAAGATAAATTTTTTAAAGCCTTAAAGCTCTCTAAAAAATACATAATGATGGCTTGTATCACAATTAAGCTTACAAGGTATTCTATACAAATTATATGATTTGATCTTCAGATCAACTCTGTGACAATGGTAGTGCAAATATTTTTAGAAGCATTATAATATGCCTTTTTTCTTCAAAAGAAGTCTTTTGCTTTATAAGATAAATACTATACATGCTGGCTGGACGGCCTGCTTAGAGTCTCATTTAGATGGTACAATAATAATTACCCTCACTCTCTTAGTCAGAATATGCAAAGCATTTACCTCACAACAGGCTTGTAAGACAGGTAAGGTAGGTATTATTACCCACAATTTACAAATGAGGAAACTGAGGGTCAAAGAGGTGAAATGAATTGTTACATGACTAATAAAAAGTGGAACTGGGGCTCAAACTCACAGATTCTGATCTAGTGCCCACAACTCTCCACAAAGATATTTAGCCAATTTCTAGATAGGCCAGCAAACATAAGCACAGAACAATGTTTTTACTCACTGGTCACGGAGAATGTCTCCATCTTGGTTAGGATAGAAGGCAAGCTTGAAAATTCGGTTCATCACACTTCGCTCAATTGCCATCTGAGCATCCTGGAGCTGTTCCTCACTAGCATTCTGCCAGATGACATCCTGAGCCATGGCACCATATAAAAACTGCAGGAAATCTTCTACCTGAGCTGTCTTATCATCAGCTGCTGTGAGCTTCTGAAAGTCTTCAATGCAAAACAACCCACAAAGTGGAAATTAGGGAGGAAGAAAAAAAAAAAGCTTACTCTGGCTACAATCCCAGCTGCCAACTAAAAAAGATGCCAAATTCTCTTGTAGTCCCAGGTCTCTGTTTTTTCCTGATTTTAAGAATAATTACAATGAATGTGGTGAGAGCAGGACAAAAGGTGAGTATGTAAAAAGTTAAGGATGCGAGGGTACGAACTCTCTTGCTCAGAAATCTTCAGTAATTCCTTAGCCTAAAAGGTGAACTACCAACTACCTGGCCTGACATTCAAGGTCCCTTAAATTCTGGCTCTAAACTATCTGTCTAGCCTTTGCTGACTCTAGATTTTCGCCAAACCGGACTACCTGTTCTCTCCTATCTCCTGTCCTCTCCTGCTCGCCTACATTTTACCCTCAACATTTCCCATGCTTGACACATAATCCCTCTTCATCACCATCTACTGCAATCTTACCCTTCCTTCAAAGATACAGTTCATGTGCCAAGTCTATCATAAAAACTAATACATGCCCTACCTTCCAGTTAAAAATTATCATTTCCCCTCAAATTTTCCTAAAACACTTCACATTACTCATCATTATAACATTCAACCTTTTCTCACACTTATTTGTGTGTATCTATCTCCCCTATTAAGGCAGGAATGATATTGCTAATAATAGTAATATCCTTGAGGGAAGGGAAGATGATGCTAATAATATTTAAATTTCTAACAGCACTTGTGTGCTTAAGATATCTTTACTGAATTGAAAGTTTGCATGATGCCCTAAGTCACAGAGCTAGAAGCATTAAGACTGGGATATGAACCCTAGGTCTCGTCTCTAATCACAGGTTCCATGTAATCTGTCAGCAGATAGAACCACAAATCTCAAACTCAAATCCTAAGTCATTTACCTTGAATGAATTCCCGAATCTTCTTCTCTTTGCTCTCCAGCAATAATCTCACACAAACTGTGGTAAAGTACCGGTTAGCCACCTCTTTGTCTCGCAAAACCCTCTGCAACAGCCTTTCCAGATGGGCCTGTGTGGTCTGTAGCCCCTGGCGACAACGAGTGAGGTAAGCGATATATGGGGCTCTTTTCCTAAAAGAAGAAATGCTTTGAAAAACACCAGAAATAGACTAGCACAACATATAAAATATCTTTCAGGATCAAGATTTCCTCTTCATGAAGAAGTTGTTTTCTAGGCATCTGTTCATAAACCAATAGGTCACAGTACAACCATTCTTCTTGAACAATACACAGAGATCATCAAATCTGGAAGGGGCCTTAAAGAGCCAAAGAGATGATGATGGTGAGGAGGAGAGATGATTTCTGCCTTTATATATCTGAAGGGTTTTCATAGAGGAAAACTTCCTATCAATTAGAACAGACCAAAAGCAAAATGAGCTCTACCAGAAGACAGTAAGTTTCTAATGATCAGAAATCTTCAAACAAGAGACTATAGAGAAGATTCCTGCTTTGGCCAAGGGTTAAACTATTATGATAACCAAGGTCTCTTCCAACCTGAGATTCTATAGACATAGAATCTACAGAATCAGAAATCAGTCACAAGACCTGAATTCAGGGCAGTTCTGTGACCAGCTAGTTTTGTGACCTTGAACAAATGACTTCTCTTTGTCTCAGTTTCTCCATTTGTAAAATGACAGGGTTAGACGAGATGATCCCTAGGATTCTAATATTCCGCCAGAGATAATAAAAATAAAGCCAGAGAGGTAAAGTGACTTGCCCAAAGTCACAGAGTAAAGAAAGCAGAAGAGCTAGAAAGAAAATTCAGATGTGACTCAGCTCAGTCTTCTTTCTGTGGGTTACATGGCGCTGAGTCAAGCTTTGTTGTCTTGCACAGCAGCAAAGAATATCACAAACAAACCCAATGCTTTGAGACTGACTCATTAAACCCTTTTAGTAGCCTTTTCTCTACACTGTGGCTCAAGTCCTGTAAAAAGGAAACAGTGGAAAGTCATTCTATATGAGCCCACAGTAATTAACACAGTGGTAATGTTAACACAGCTCTGCGTTACTTTGACCAAAGTGGAGTAAATCTGCTCCACCCTCCTACTACCATAACCTCTTTTCCATATCAAAGCCCTCACACCCTTTATCACTATTTGTAATAACAATTCACATTTCCATAGTGCATTCAGGCCAACAAAGCACTTCCTTCACAATCCATGCCTATTTTAAAATGAAGAACCTGACTATCTATACATTTAGGAAGTACAATACAAACTCAGCCCTCCAGTCTCCAAATTCAGTGATTTTACAACTAATACAACGCAACCTTTGTTTCAAGCTGAAATAGATTCACATACGAACAGCAAATTTTTTTTAAATAAAGGGAGATTTCCCTAAATGATGCATCTATTCCAGCAATGTTGCTGTCTCTCAAACATCACCTTAAAGGTATATCCCAGGTTAGACGCTGCCAAAAACAAGCACATCTCTCCATAATGACCTCACTACAATACTAATGAAAGCACATCTGCCACTTGTTTCCATATTAAAGCTAAATCCCACCACCTTGATTCTTTTCTAAAAGATTCGACAGGAAAAAAAAAAACACATAGAGCTGAAAATTTAGTTTAAAAACTGAATGGGTTTAAAAAAAAAAACCGAATGGGTGCATAAAGTACCGGTAGTCCTCTGCAATAGATGCCAGCAGTTTCCGACAAGTTCTATTATCAAAACGTCCCACGCAGCGAATTGTTTCTTGAAGTTGAGCCATTAAGTTCTTGTCTTGTAAATTAATTGCTTCAGCTATCTGAACTTTTAAGAAGCATACAATCTCATTGTCTAACAATTAAAAAAAAAAAGCAATTTTCACTAGTGTCATGTATTACCATAAGCTTGCATAAGACAAGAATATTATCACAGCCACTACCAGTGACATTCCAGTTTGATAAGGAATCTGCTCTACCACAATGCACACAGTCTCCCAGACCACCCCTTCTCCATGCCTTAGTAGGCAATCATAGTGAGTTGCAGTGGTCAAAAAAACTTCATCATTACAGTACAGCCCTCTATTAATAAACTTTTATGCAGTTAGCTAGGGGTGGGGCTCTGAAAACACAGGGTTCATTGCCAGGCCCATATTCAAAGGTAGTGCTGGAAGTGGAATCAGGAAAACTTGAGTTCAAATCTAGCCTCAAACACTTACCAGGTATGTGACCCTGGGCAAGGGATAACCTGCCTCAGTTTCCTCATCTGTAAAATGGAAATAATAATAATAGCACCTACATCCCAGGGCTATAGTGAGGCTAAAATGAAATAATATTTCTAAAGTGCTTTGCAAACCATAAAGCACTACATCAATGCCAGCAATTATTATATAAATGCTAGTTGTACTCTGTTGGCATAGCTTTAACAGAAGCTACAGTCACTTTCAATCCATGATGAGTTATCAGAGTAGGGGTTTTTAAGAGAAAACTGCCTCTCATGTTATACATAATTGCATGATTAAAATCCTCCTCAGATGACTCATTATGACAGAATAGTAACCTTGGGCTCTTGCAGGCTACAGTACTGAAGTACAAGCTTTAGCAGGTTCCACCAACCTAGAAGAAATTCAAGGACAGGTCAGATGATGGGGCTATATGCCTGTTATCTGAGGACCAAACTATCTGAAGAGAGAATTAACAAGTGATCAGTTTTAGCCAATAGATGATGAAATTTTCAATTAGTCAATGTACATTTATTATTTTTCAGTCACAAAAACTCACAAAAATCATCTACTGAGACATGAAGGACCCTGCCATCTTTTTCAGCAGAGTAGTACACTAGTGAAATCAAAGATGCTTGGACTTTTAAAAGTAAACAATTCAGGAACATAGGAGTTAATTGGGTTTTTGTAGGTTAGATGGAGAATCTAATCGTTGTGTACAACATACTGTTCCTCAGAAAAAAAAAAACATACACTGTATTCCAAACCATCAATTTACAAATTCACTTTTGGAATAAAACTTATTCACAAGTTGGGAATTATATTTATGGTAGTATATTTATTTCCACCACCTTATTACAGAATGCTTTGTACAGATATATTAGGCCATCCTTCTCTGTGAACATGTTCACTAGACTGGAAGCTCTTGGAGAATGGAAATCATATATTATTCCATCTTTGAATCTTTCAGCACTTAACACACTTAATAAATGTTGACATGAATTATCCATGCTTTGAAGACAAAAGAAGTTTGATTATATTAGCATGGGAACTCTCTCTCCACTTTAACACAGATAATAGCCCTTCCACTTTTTTTTGAGTTACTGTGGCCAAAAAAATTACCCTCCAATAATAACTGACATTTATATAACACTTCTGTCCTAGGCACTATACTAAGCAATTTACATTTATTATCATATTTGATCCACACACCAGCCCTGGGAAATAGGTGCTATTATTATCCTCATTTTACAGGCGAGGAAACTGAGGCAAACAGAAGTTAAGTGACTTGCCCAGGGTCACACAACTAGTAAGCTGTAAGCCTCATATTTGAGGCCAGATATGAACTCAAGTCTTCCTTCGTCCACGCCCATCTGTCTGTCCACCTGTCTATCCACTGCACCATCTAGTTGCTCCAGTAATCCATTTTCTGGTGAACCTTCTGAACTTCATTATACTGTTCCTTGGCTAACACAGAGCCTATTACTGGAACAATACTCGAAGCATGCAAGAGCTTATGCTCTCTACTGACTAACCTTAAAGAACTAAAGGCCACTTCTGCACCAGCATGAGGTATCAGAATGGGTCCTCAATGAAGGGAATTGTTCATAAAGCATGCTGTTATAAGTATTAATACAGGAAAAAAAACCATGTCATTATCCACTGATCAAGCTGCACCTTACCTTCCGGATCTGTATGGTCGGGCAGACCATTCCTCGTCGAATGAGTGAGCACTGGGAAAGCAACAGAATCTGCTGAGCAAAGTGCAAGCCTCAGTTTCTTTTTGGCATCCCTAGAAGGATGTAAAAATACAGGAAATTGGTTTCATTACTCAGGGACATGAGTCTTTTATTATAATTCACTGCACAAATAAAAAACTGAGATGATACCTCTCATTGCAATTTAGAACTGGGCAGCTAGATCCAAAGAGCACATATTAATGTTCGATGTTAACAGGAAAGGCCTACTCCAGTGGAGAACCTGTGCTTGGACTTTTCCTATTCAACATTTTTATCAGTGACTTAAAGGCAAAGATGGCCTGATCAACCAATATAGAGATGAAGTGAAGCAAACACACTAGGTAATATAGAAAGTTTTCAAAAAGAACCTGACAGGCCAAAATTCTGGGCTGAAATTAATATGATATAATTTAATAGGGACAAATATAAAGTGCTGTACATGGATACAAAAAAAGTCAGCTTTCCAAGAACAAGATGAGGGAGGCATGGGTAGACAATAGTTGTTATGAGTAAGATCTAGGGGTTTTCATGGACTGCAAGCTCAATATGTGATGCGGCAGTCAAAAAAAAGCTAATACTTTTTTGAGAAAGACATTATTAAGAGAAAGAAAGATTAAGATAATGATAATAGGAATAATGAATCCTAACATGTTCTGCCCTCATCAGAGAGTATCTGAAATACTGTACTCTATTCTTGGTAAAACAGGTTTAAGAAGGGCACTGTTACCCTGGAAAGTGTCCAGAGAAGGTCAACCAGGATAGTAAAGGGCCTTGACTCCACGTTGTAAGAGGAGAGATTGAAGGAACTGGGCATATTTAGCCTATAAAAGAAAAGACTCAGGTGGGACATGATAGCTATATTCAGGTATCTGACAGCTATTTTCAAGCCTCTGAAGGGCTGGTTGTCATTTGGAGGAGGGATTAGACTTGTTCTGTTGGGCCCCAGAAGACAGAACTAGGAACAATGGGTGGTAATTGCAAAGAAGCAAATTTAGGCTAGATGTCAGGGAGAAGCTCCTGACAATTATTTGTCCAAAAGTGGAATGGCCTGCCTTGGGAAGTGATGGGATCCCTCTCTCCCTAGAGGTCTTCAAGCAGAGGCTGGACGATGACTTGTAGTGTATGTTATAGTAAAGATTTCTTCTGTATATGAGTTGGACAAGATGACTGCTGTGGCCCCTCCTAATTCTCAAATTCTGTGATTCTGTAAAATAGATCATAACTATGAACTATGAAAACATCCAAGATAGTTTTGACTAAAGAAACCCCTCAGTTAATGGGTAAAATTGGGAGGAAATGATGTTCTGATGTGGTGAAACGATAAACCAAATCTTTTTTCCAATATCTGTACAACTAGCCATTTATTTTTCAAAGGCTTTTTATTCCAAAATCATGATCATTAATAGAGAAAAAAATACCACCTGTGTCCTCAAATCCTTCAGAGTTTCTAGAAATTTATTTCAGATTTCTTTTGACTGCATCATTGTTTTCCATGTTAATCAGCAGAAGTGGCTAACAATCAGTAGACTGAGAAGTCCTGGCAGGTCTTGGTCCCATCCAGGATAGATACTCAATTAAAAGAATACACTTGTCATTTTGTCATATCATGCATGTCCATGCCTGAATCTATAAAACTCTAAAGGATTCTTCAAATAAATGATGGATCTTCCTCCTATTTGAGTGCAGTAACAAAATGCTCTCATCAGCCAACTCTCAACACAAAGATGACGCATCTTCACAAAGTCCAAAATCACTTCCCATGAGAAGAGCTGGTACTGTCCCCAAGAACGTCATGTTTTACAATATAAGATATTGTAGGATATACTAGAAAAAACACTGGATTTGGAGTCAAAAGATCTGTATTCAAGCAAAAGTTGTAGAATCATTCAAACTAACACTAGTTGGATAAGCTAGAAGTCATGAACTACAACTCTGCCAGTGATATGGAGGACTACCAAGGCTTATCATCTGCCTTACCATTCCAGCCGAAGGTCCCTCTACACTTTACCATCTGCCCTGACATTACACCCTCCAGGGCACTGCTATCTGACTTGCTGAAATACCCTAAGGACCCCTGGGCCTTGCCATCGACTTTACTGCTAATCTGTTAGGACTTCTGGGTCTTTCCATGAACGCTGCAGCTGAACTCTTGTATATGCTGTCTCCTACAATAAGAGTGTGGACTCCTTCCTTAAACGCAAGGACTGCCTCAAATTTTCTATTTTGATTAATCAGTAAATATTTGTTAAGCACTTATTATGTGCTAAACATGATTTCTTTCCTCAGAACTTAACACAATGTTTAGAACACAGTAGGCCCTAAATAAATAATTCATTCATCAAGCAGCTGTACAAGACATATTACTTTATCTCAATGAGATAATACAACAACAATAACATTTATATAGCACTTACCACGTCCCAGGCGCTGTGCTCGTATTTTACAATTATTATCTCATCTGATTCTCATAAATCCTGGGAGGTAGGCGCTATTATTATCTCCATTTTACAGATGAGGAAACTGAGGCAAACAGAAATTAAGTGACTTCCCTAGGGTCACACAGCTAGTAAGTAACTGAGGCTGGATTTGAACTCAGCTCTTTCTGACTCCAGATCTAGAGATCTATGTGCTGCACCACCTAGCTGCCTCCTAACAGTTCTTCCTCCAATTTTTTCCTCATCTTTATCAAATGAATCAGCTAAAGATTTGATTTTGAATTCTGTTACATTAAAACTATTATCCTATTTTTGCATTATAGTTAGTGGTGTAAATAACCCATCCCTGTCACTAGAACATATGAGTCAAGAGAGCTGAATTTGTATGTCATAGAAACTTTGTTTCTCACAGTACCAAAGTAAATGGTAGCTGAGCAAACAGAAAACTGAAGTGATTGCAAGGCTGGCAGCAAGCAGACCCCAAGGCCCCACATACCTATAAGAGAAAGGGGAGTCCTGTGGGGGAGCCGCCTGGCTGGCTGAGTCCGGGAGATCATCAGCGGAGATATTCTGCAGGGCTTCATCACGAGGAGAGTCATGTACACTTTCACCATCTCCCATAACTTCTAAACAAAACCCATTCCCCAAAAACCACAACCCTATTAGTTTTAGAGGTGCTAAAGAATCAAAAGTTTTCAAATGATATTGTGTTTTGAATTGTTAATACATTTCTTTGAGAAAACCAATATGTAAATTGTATTTCTCTGTTACAGAAGAAAACTTCAAATAATAAAACTCATTTATTTTAGGATTGGCAACTATCACTAAGTCAGTTCCTCTGGACTATCCACGAGGGCAGTCTATGTCCTATCTAAATTGTGTGTTCTAAACATGGTGGGTGCTTAATGAATATTTGCTGAATTACTGTTTGAAAGATTACTAACACTAATGAAGTTTTGAAATTCTGCATTAATCTGATACTTCCTAGTATTTTGAAGTTATAAATTCTTTACATATGTTATATCTCTCATTTGATTATCACAACCACCCTGTAAGTAGGTGGAAAAATAGTATTACAAAATTACAGGGTTACTAAGTGACACAGCATAAGATGACCTTAATTAAGTCAATGCCCCAGAACCATAGAACTATCGCTGGCCTACGAGTGGCCTTATGGCTCATCAAATACAATCCCTTTAATTCAGAGATAAGGAAAGTGAGGCTCCATAGAGATTAAGCGACTTACTTGCCTAAGATCACAAAGATAATTACTGTCAGAACTAAGACCAGAGACTGGACCTTTTGACTCTATTGCCCTCTTCACTACACCACACCCCTCTCTTAATGAGCACCAGGAGAAGAAATTTATAGACATCATAAAGACATATTCCTTTTCACTTTTCCTAAGATTCAGCTGACACATTTCTGTCTAACTCAGGTAAATTGGTGTAACAGGGTTTGTGTAGGACATGTAGCACAACCCTCCCCTGTTGTGACACAAAGTCCATACCTGGTTAAGTGGGTTGGACTAAATGATTTCTAAGGTCCTATAAACTTCTGAAGCTATGATTCTACAAGATCTTAAAATCATCTCTACAAAGATTTTAAAAATCAATTGCATACTTCCACAAAAACCAACACTGAAGCCATTTGGACACACAATTATCTGAGTTGAGGAAGGGGGTACTATCAATTCAATTTTCAATTAAATTCAATTAATTCCTATTTTTAAAAATAAAGATGTAATTTCCCACTTTCTTCTCTTCTCCAGAACAGTGGTTCCCTAACTTTACTGTGAGTATCTTTTTTAACATTAAAAAATTTCATGGCGCTCCATTAAAATAGTTGTGCTATTTATTAGTACACATTTATTGAGAAAATACATTGTGATAATAAACTACTATGGATGCAGTAACACTTTTAAATCATTTACATTTTATAATTCATAAAAGCATCTACACACATTTTGGATTGTCATCATATATTCAAAACATTCAGTCTACAGCAAGCCTGTTTATTATGCTTTATAACACAATTTTGTTAGAGCTAAATAAAAATAAATTAACAATGCTGGTGTGCATATGGATTCCTTCAATACCTTCACAGCTCCTCAAAGGTCTGTAGGCTGGGAACCACCGCTCTAAAACACCCAGACACTAACATTTCCTATACTACCACATCAACATAAAAGTCAATCTGAAATTTTTATCGTGCTTAGAATCACAATCATTGAATCTTAAAGTTGAAAGGGATTTTACAGAACAAAGAATAATAAAACAGAGAAGACAAAGAAGTAATCTTAGAACATACACTGTTCAAGGTGGAAAGACCTCAGAAATCATTTAGTCTAATCCTTTCATTTCCCTCTAAGGAAGTGTGGGATAATGAAGACACTCTGATAAGTTAAATGACTTGTCCACAATCAGAAGAGGGTAGTGGTAAGGCCACAATTTGAACCTCCATCTCCAAGACAGCACCCATTTCATAACTTCTAAAATTCTTTTTTTGCTCTAATATTCTGTGACTGAGAAAAGTCTACTGGAAGAATGAAACCTTGATGTGGATGACTCTAGCCCAGGGCCAGTACTTACCTGCACCTTCATAGTTCCCCACAGCTCCTTCACCAGGACTAGTTCGTTTAATGGCATTCCTATATTTATCCAAGATATCCTCAGCAGCCTGGGCCTGTGCACTGAGTCTGGGGGCAGGATCATCTGAGAAATCAAGGAGAACATGCACAAGAATTGGTTCATTTCCATATGCATTGCCTTTGAAGTTAGTACGATACCAGTAACAAGAAAATCCCAAGGGCGAATTAGGAGGCAAATCTTAAAAAGAGCACATATCTCAATGTTAAGAGGCACCATGCAGCTGCCTACTCATCCCGATTTCTAATAATCAGAGCCTTGCTCAAGCAGAAAATTGGGATGAGCAGCTCCACATCTCATCATCGCCAGCATTCTACACAATGAAAGTTCAGTGAAGACTAGAGGGTGAGATGCATTCCTAAATAGTCACACCCAAATCAACTGGATTAGCAGGTGCATATTGAACGTCCAGACTTTAAATAAATGCGATTCTATATGTAGACTCCATTTACTCAGAGACATCTCCAGGCAGAGAGGGGAAAAATGTAAACTGTTCAGACCTCAGAATTAAGTTCTTTTTAAGAAAAAGAAAATACTTCCTCCATCCTTTATTTATAAATTACTCTTCCACACCACTTCTGAACAAAGCTGCCTCACATTCCAACAAACAGAGACCACGTGGCTGTTGAGGTACAGCATGATTGTACATTGAATGCTACTTGAGGTATTCTAAGATCAGCTGCAGATGTTCAAGAAATACTGTAAGTGCACCTGGTATGAATCTTATCATCAAATTGTAATTCTACTTACTAAAAGGGCAGTCATTTATCCAGCAAAATAAACCATTCTAAAATGGGCTCATAGCCAAAATGAAGGGAGGAGTCACTCATTAACTAATAATTAATTAAGAGATAAGTACTGCAAGTCCCTGGGACACAATACACCTTCAATGGTCACACTGAAGTATCCTGGGAGACCTGGGAAATGCAGTTAACTTTGAAGATCAATTTACAAGTAGGATCCCATTTTAATAAATTCAAAGGGACATCAGAATCATTATATTACATTAAATATTTAAAGGATCTGCAATTTTAGTTGTGCGGGTACTTTCTACCAATGTAGACTGCAACCCTTCTATGCCTTAGTAAATGGTTTAATACACTACAATAGCCAAAACAAAAAAAAACTACGGGAAACCAAACTTTAAACAAATAAAAAAATCTCTGGGAAGCCAAACTTTAAACAAGTCTATCCACACCTAGCTAGGATTGTCCTCCAATCTATACTTGAAGGTTTTCCAGCTTGGTAAAACTTGACAGTTTGTACACTGTTAGCATAGTTTTTGAGAACTCAGGGTGGCTAATTAGTAAAACACCGGAGGAGCTTCATGAAGGACATTAAACTCAGAACAAAAAAAAAAATTATAACAAGGCTACAGAGTTGGAAATTCTTTAATTTGAATAAAGTAAACACATTTACTGGTACTGTATCTGTAAAAAAAAAATGAGAAAGGGAGGGGAAAGGTAAATTTTTGTCTATTTCACATAATCTGAGCTGGAAGGGACTTACAACTCAAACCTCAAAGGTCATCTAGTTCAGGGCTACTTAAACTTTTCCCACTCACAACCCCTTCAGCACTTCTTAAATCCATATAGAGTAGAGACCCACAGTTTTAAGAAGCACTGAGTCCTGCACCTAAACATGAATCCCCTCCAAAACATCCTTCAAACCTCCCCATGAAGTCCTCCAGGGATGACAAAATCACTACCTACTGAAACATTCCCATTTCATTTTGTTTCACTTTCTGGACAATTCTGGTGGTTAAGAAGCTGTTCTTAACATGGAAATGTAAGCCCTATTTTTATGTATAGCTTTTTAGGTTCTAGAAGCCTGTGCCAAAGGACAATCTCTTTCAGGTCCTACCATCAAGTTGCAAAAGCCAAGTGACAAACCATTTGTCTATCAGAGAAAAACAAAGCCAGCAAGAAAACTGGAAAGAGGGGCAGCTAGGTGGAGCAGCGAATAGAGTCCCAGCCCTGGAGTCAGGAGGACCTGAGTTCAAATCCGGCCTCAGACACTTTGACACTTACTAGTTGTGTGACCCTGGGCAAGTCGCTTAACCCCATTGCCTAGCAAAAAAAAGAAAACTGGAAAGACTTTGAGGACAGGCCCAGTGGTAAACTATTTTGTTATAAATTAGTTTGCTATTGGAGGACTAGCCTACCTAAACCTACAAAGAGGCTTAAAATTGGTCACCAGGTGAAGAATAGTTTGGCCAGAGTAACTCATTAAGATTGTCTACTAAAGGAAAGAAGGGCCACAATACACCAGGATGGAGGAAGTACCTCTACTCATAAAATTACAGACCTTTTGAAATACAGCAGTAAAATAAATTCGTAATAAAATTGGACATTTTCCAAAATGTGTTGATGATTCTTTGATGACAAAAATGTTTTACTTTTGAAAAAAGAATACTTCTTGGCTTTTGGTTCACATGTTGATGAAGATTATAAAAACGAAGCACAAGTCAGCTCAAGGTGAAATACTTTGGGAGGAGCCAGTGTCAAAAAATAGGATTTGCAATCAGAAGAAAACTGTTTGAACCCCATTTTGCCTCTCACTAGCTGTGTGACCCTGGACAAGAGTCATCCAAATCTGGGGTTCACTGATGCAGCTGGTGGTGGAATGGATAGAGTGCTGGGCCTGGAGCCAGGAAGACTCAAGTTAAAATTAGGCCTTGAACACTTACTAGCTATGTGACCCCTGGGCAAGCCACATCACCTATTTGCCTCAGTTTCCTTAATTGTAAAATGGGAAGAATAATAACAGCACCTACCTTCCAGGGTCATTGCAAGGATCAAATAAGACAATATTTTGTTAAAAAAAAAAATTGCTCAGTAAAACGCCTGGCACATAACGGGTGCTATATAAATGTTTATTCCTTCCCTCCCTCTCCTCTTCTAGTATGCTTTTGTGAATCATAGAAGGTTAGAGCTAAAAAGGACCTTAGAAATCATCTAATAAAATTTGCTTTATTTTATAGATGTGAAAATGAAGGCCCAGAGAAGAAAATTGCTTGTCCAAAGTCATAGAGCTACTAAGCGGCAAATACAGGACTCAAGTCCAATTCTTCTCACCCCAAGCTAATTACTATTTCCTCTACTCTATGCTTCCTGGTACTACTTTGTGAATTACCTGACTATAAGCTTTGATACCTAGTCTACAAAGCTACTAATAGCAGCACTTCATTTTCCTACTAACCCAGGCACCAAGAGCCAGAGAATATTCTTTATCCTTCCTGCCCAATTTAAACCTAAAATCAACAAAATTAAATACAAACTCCCAAAGGCCATCAACACAATTTTAAAAATCATTTAACATTTTGTAACTATACATAATTACAAAGGTATTTAAATATAGGTACTGTGCACATACTTTATGACAAGGACAATATTAAATAAATTGTTGAATAGAACCATGACTTGGGAAAACAGGCTTTATAGGATTTCTCATTTAAGAGAATTTACCATATCCTGATCAACAAAGCAACTACTGATATGACCTATCTAATACAATAATTAAAAAGTCATTAAAATGGCAATCATTAAAATAGGATTCTACTTGTACCCAGGGTAGATTTTTTTTTCCAATCTAAACTATCCATTTTTAATTTTAAAAAATCATCATTCTAACTCAGTACAATTAAAAAAAAATTCAGAATGGAGTGAGAATAGATGTAAACTTACCCTAATTCTCTACAGCTACTGGAATAAATTAAAAACTTTCAAACTCCAAGTTAGTTAATTATATAGGCACAGCCTGCCTAATAACATCACTAAAGAGTTCTTAGAAAACACAATGGGGAAAAACACTGGGGGGGGGGGGGTATGAAGAGTTAAGGTTGGTTCCATAGGAACAATCAACCTCACAGGTGGTTGGCTGCATGAACCGACAAGAAAGTGTCTCAATATTCTCAATATTGTGGTGGGGTTTGCATCCAGTGTATTAATGACATCACTGCTAGGTGACATTGGCCAGGGCAACATTATGTGGGATACGCCTATATACAGACTCATTCATGGTCGGTCTAATCACTCAGCAAGTACTGCTGAAGAAAGGAAAATACTGAATCCTCAGTAAGATAAATATACTAAACTTATATACAGTGCAAATTAGGTGAAACATAAGCATATTTTACTAGTGTGTTATCTGCTACTTAGGCTGAAATTTCACTATGAAAATTCCAGTTTGACACAGCAATACTACACGAAGCATGAATAACTTAAAGGGCAAGCTATTGATAAAACAAATTTAGGGTTCTAA
Source organism: Vombatus ursinus (assembly GCF_900497805.2). NCBI lineage: Eukaryota > Metazoa > Chordata > Mammalia > Diprotodontia > Vombatidae > Vombatus > Vombatus ursinus. The sequence goes on along the minus strand of NW_020954564.1, from coordinate 15,011,472 downwards.
AATCTAGGTAGTCAGTCAAATATACGGGCTAAAGACGTGGTGTGGACCTTATTCTTGAGATCTGCTAGGGGTTTTTCCCAAGAATGAATGTGTCTTTTCTGAGAGATAACAATTTGTGTAAATGCGCCTAGAGGTTCAGTTTTAGAAATTCTTAATAAATTAAAATTGATGACGATGACGATGATGATGGTGGTGGTGGTCTGCAGCAAGAGCATACTAATAATCCACTACAATCTTCTATTAGAAGCTACGGAGCTATGAAGGAAATATTCCCCATCATTTCACACACATACAAACACATACACACACACACACACAAACATACTTTTCTACAGAGGTAACGTTTATGGCACCCAAGAAAAAGTGTTATGGAATATGTGCTCTGGGAATGAAGGAGCCAGGAAGTCCATGGGTCTACAAACCTGTAAGTGCTGAGAATCTGTCAGGACCCAGATCATCTTTGTCTTTTTCTTGTTTTTCTTTCTTTCTAAATGGTATAGGAGCTGGAAATTAAATAAAGTCAGTAGTGTGATATATAACATACTGCACTGTACTCGGAAGACAGTAGTCAGTCATTTTGGAGATACTGGTGTGCCAACAGTTCTAAATGAAAGGAGGTTTTAAAAGCTGAAAGCCTAAGAAATTATTTGTGTAAATCCTTTCCACAGACAAATGTTCTTAAAAAGAACTGAACTTGAGTTCTCAGAGTCTATTTGAAGATTCTCTTTTATAAGAAAGGATCAATTAAGAGGTAATCAGAAATTAAGTTGAATCCATTGCACTCTGAAACCTGCCAAAAAAACAAAAAAACAAAAAAACACCACATTCAAAGCTCGGAACACCATTCTCTCCTCAGCAAGAGGCCCTAATTACGAATGAAAGGGGTCATCCATAGCTCCGGAGTCCCAGGTTACTAAGGGGAGACCTGCAAAAGTGGCACCTGTTTTTACTCCTGGTGCTTCTCCTTTTCAGGTATAAACACATGTGCAAACTTAAATATTAACATCTCAATAATACCAAGCTGTTCACAGGAAAAGCACATGGTCTCATACAACTGAATTTCAATACCAACACACTAAGATATAAGGAATAAAACTCAACTTATCAAGATGAAAAGTTTAAATTTACTCCAGGTGTTCAAATTAATGTTGCAAATTCTAAAGATCAATCCCATAATGGGATAAAAATTTTTTTTTATTCAGTTTTGAAAAGTGATATTCCTGTCCAAAGGATCTTCAAGTGAACTTCAGCAGTATTTCGTATTTACACATCCCAAACGTACATATTTTCTCCTGGGTTTATGAGAAATCAACACATCATGGGTCGCAGAGCAGTAACCTTAACATCCTAAAGCTGTCTTAACATCCATCTAAGATGAGCCACTTAAAACACATTAGAAGTCAAGTCATAATCAAATTCCCACAAGACCTGGAATACTGACTTACTGAAATCAATGGACTCTATTTCTCTGATCCTAAACCATAGTATTCTAATAATTTTGTGAAATTACCTTTAGGCATAGCTGAAACAAAACGTTTTCTCCACCAAGGTTTGTTTCTGTCTGACTTCTCATCATCACTATCTTTTCGTTCTTCAGTCTGCAGAAAGATTTTTGCATTTTATTTGCAATCTAGATAGGTATAAAATGTTTTCAAAATATCTATGAAATATTTAAAAAATCCCTGGGATGGTTCACTAGAAAAATCACTGCAGACTCTACCTTATGTATAAAATTGCATTGACTACAAAGGTACGAAGTTTTATACATATTTTGGGATTCCATGGGGAAAGGAAAGGGAAGTGGATATGATGGGGAAAGCACCAGAATAGGAGTAAGGAGATATGGGTTCTGGTCCCCTCTCTATCATTAACGCATAGTATAATCTTGGGAGAGCTACTTTGCCTCCATTTAAACCTCAGATTCTTTATCTAAAAAGTTAGCTAAAATTAATTCCTCTGTATACCTCATGGAATAGGAAAGTGTTTTGAGAAAAATTTTAAATCATTTTTTTAAAAAAAGTTCAAAATACAAATTTAATGTACTATCATTAATAAGAGCTGAATTTTGCATCCACAGTCTGAGGATCAGATTTTGGAAAGGATCAAAGCCAAACACGTCCCGTGAGAGTTCTGTCCATAGAACCTCACAGGGGATGTGAACTGAAGTGTGGAGGAGCTATAGTCTGCAGGAGCAGCACCAGGAGAGTTCATGCTAAGAAAATCATGACTTTCAAAAAAGGCACATACTTACTTGTGGACATCTTATACCCTCTACTAGATTTTAAGCTTCTTGAGGAACAAACAGTGTCTTACTTCATCTCTACATGTTAGCACTTAGTATGTTATTTCATAAATATTTACTGAATTGACTTGTGGAATTTCTACCACTTCAAAAAAACAAACTGCCTAGGGATCCTGGGTGTCAGGGTATTTAGCATAATAAGGAAAAGTTTCACTAGATCAATGGTTCTCAAAGCGTGATCCACCAACCCTTGGGTGTCTCCATAGTTAAAACTATTTCCATAATAATACTAAGATGTTATTGGCTGATTAAAACACTCTTCACTTTTCCAACTTTGTACCTATATGAAGCCAGATTTTCTTTATATACTTCAACCAAAACAAAATATTACAATAAATTGAATGAAGAAGCAGATATAAAAATCTGGTTGTCTTCTATTGAGCCAGATATTAAAGGGATTTGCAAAAACATGTAAAACAATGCCATTCTTCTACTTTTTGTTTCGGAAAAGTTATTTTTCACAAAAAGTTATTTGTTCACATGTAATAGATTTATTATTTAAATGAATAAGTATTTTAAAATTTTATCAGTTTTAATTTCAAATACAGTAAATATCAATAGACATAATCCACACAAGCAGTGGGTTATAGACTCTACTACACAGCTCTTTGGGGTCCTTAATTTTTAAGTCTAAAGGAGTCATCAGACCAAAAAGCTTGAGAACTACTATCCCAGGTCATCAAATTAGACTTATTTACAGATATTCCCACCTCTTTGGTCAATGGACTCCATGTCAGTTTGAGAGGCCAACAGTACTAGCTGAGGTCATTCAAACCAACAGTTAACAAAATATTGCTCTACTAAATCTGGGGCTCCTCACCTCTCCTCTCAAGGAATCTTTACTAGGAGATGAAGATGATGATGGAGGTGCAGCCACTAAAGGAGATCCAATGGCAGTTGAAGGAAGCAGTTCTCTCTCTTCATTCCCAGGACGCCGATTCCAACTAGGATCACTCATGGGTCTCCGGGCCGAAGATACAATATCAGAACTCCTGCTGCGGACTAATCGCTCAGGATAGGAATGTCTCTGCTTGAATGCTTCTGCATCCGTTGGAATCAACACATGAGAGCCAAATCCTGGTAGCCTGGCTTCATTCCCTCCCATAGCTCCTTCCAGGATTGGAGGATCTGGTGGTGGGTGTGATGGTCTAGCATAGTGAACTTTTGGTCTTACTACAGCAGAAGCTCCTTGGATAAAGAAAAATTTCCCAAGATACAAATAATATAACAAAGGCTTTAAATTACACGATGAATTTTTTCTTTGGTTACAAATAACCTTAAAAGTCAAGGAACCCAGCAAAATTATAATAATCAAATTTGGCCCCAAAGAAGATACATGACAGGGTAGCTCTTTCAACTTCTCTGCAGGAGTGAGGGACTGAAGAAAGATGTGGAAAACTACATATAATTTTAAGATTTTTTTCAGTATGTCAGATATACTAAATTAGTTTTTTGTCTCTTCTTTCTCTCCCTTTGGTATAGAAGATGACTTTTTAGGTCTAGAAGGACAATGGTGTAGGGATACATTGGGAAATATAAGTGATATAAAAACAAAAGATAGCAATAAAAAAATTTTAGGTTAAAGATGCATATTTATTTTCTTCTTCATAATCATTTCAATCCTGTATTAAAGTTCTCTTTGAATGCTTCACAGTAATGAGTGAAGTTCCCTGGGTTCTTCCAGCAGAGCACCATCTCTCACAGGATCTATGTAGTAGGAAAGACTTCAAATACAGGCCTAATACTGTACTATGTGTCTACTGTCTGAGGACCAAACTAGCTAAGTTCTGAAAGGCTCAGCACCAGAAAATAAGAAACCAAGTATTTAATTTCTTTATCAGCTGTTGCCAGACACCAATGAACAATGAACTCTAAAGAGCTGAAGAAATAATTTCAATAACTTACCTTCATGTGAAGCCAATGGGTCAAACATTGCAAGCAAAGACTCTGATTGAGAGGGAGGAGAAGTCAGCTGGTGGGCTCCTGAAACACAATATGAAACTGAGTCAAAAATAAACATATTTTAGCACTTTCAGTTCCCCACTTGCTCAGACAAATATTTATTTACTTTCTGAGTACACTTCAAAGATCCAAAAAATTTCATAAACAATCAATACTGGAGAAATACTCTCACCAGCACAGTCTTATAGGAAAATTCAAATACATCTATGCTTTGACACTTTACTTTGCAGGAAAATTCTACCAAGCTATGAATGTTCAAGTGAGATACTGTCTGAGGGTCAGCTTCTAGTTAAAACCAGAGGAGTTCATCTCATGAGTTCCTAGGTAATAAATTATTTTACCCACTCCAATTGAAAAAAAAACAATAAAAAATAGACAAATATACATATGTATTCCTTCCCCTCTGCCTACTTCCACAATAACAACAGAAGAATGGTAGAAAGGTCCTAAGAACTACACATAATAAGATAGTTTTAAGGCCACCTATCAACATGTTAGTGTTATCAATGGTCTCCAAAACTAGAGGAAGACAGGCCAGGTAGAATGTGGTCAAGTTCTATAGCGAGTCTGTCATCAGATTAGGCAGATTAAAGGCACAAAAGCTGAACATGTCATGCCATAAAACAAAATGTGATGACCAGAAATATAACACACACAACAGAGGAAAAGTTAATAATGACTTGGCCACATATAAGTATGAATAATGTGAAAAGGAAATGTGGGAGGTAAAAAGGGAAAATCTCCAGACATATCAAATAAATCAGTTGCTGTAATTCAAATAATTTTATTCTAAAAGTGGTATCATCTTTCTACATGTATCTATTTTCATGAATTACTGCTGTTTTATTTTAAAATGTAAAAGGAAGAATAAAATACTTTTTCATTTTCAATGCTGAGAAGTAGCATAAATGATATTATTGAGATATATAACTGGAAAAGGAAATGTTCGAATTGATCTGATTCTATGAATTTATATTCTTTATGAAACTGCAAAAAGCTACTATCTACGATGTAACTTTAAAAGTCAGAATTGAAAGCATATAGCTCTTGAAAACAATCCAGCTGCCAAGCATGATGTGGCACCTCTGTGATCCTGGCTACTACAGAGGCTGGAGCTAGTGGATCACTTAAGCTTTGGAATTCTGAGCTTCAGTGGGCTAAGTCACATGGGTGTCCATACTATGTTCAACACCAATATGAGGAGCCCTTTAGATTTAGATTTGGAGGTGGCAGGAAGAAACTAGGCTGCCTAAGGAAGGGTAAACTGGCCCAGGTGGGAAAATAGAACAGGTCAAAGCTCCCATGCAGTGCAGCAAAGTGCCTGGACCTATGAAAGACCACCCTGTGTGGCCACTCTGCACCTAGCCTAGTGAAAGAAAAAACATAATCTTAAAAAAGAAAAAATAAAATAGTCTGGCTATAAGGTATGTACTCCAATTAAAAAAAAAAGGAAGATAAATGTAAACAAAAATATTTTTAACAGCTCTTTTTGTGATAGCAAAGAACTAGAAACTAAGAGAGTGGGAATGGGTGAATAAGTAATGGGATACAAACGTGATGGATTACGCCATAAGATGAAAGGGACTATTTCAGAGAAACCTGACAAGACTTGTAAAATAAACCGACACAGAGTGAAATGAGCAGAACCAGAACAATTTATACAATAACAAGAAAACTGTGAAGACCAATAACTTTGCAAGACTAAAAAACTCTTGTTTAATACAATAAACAAGGGGCAGCTAGGTGGTGCAGTAGATAGAGCTCAGACTATGGAGGCAATAGGACCTGAGTTCAAATCCAACCTCAGACATTTGACACTTACTAGCTATGTGACTCTGAGCAAGTCACTTAACTCTGACTGCCTCACCCAAAAAAAGCCAAAAAGAGCCAAAAAAAAAAAATAAAAAAAATAAAACCATGATTCCAGGGGACAAACACCCATGAGAGAGGATGGATTTATGCATATATGCATATATACATACATACAGGCATACACAGACACATATATTATACAGAGAGGTTTATATAAATATATATGTTTATATATGTACACACACATTTTTAACATGGCCAATGCAAGAATCTGTTTTGCTTGACTAAACATTTAATCAATATTAAATTTGTTAAAAGGACTTCTTTCTTTTTTTTTTAAAAGGGCAGTAAGAAGAAAAAAGTAATCTTTATTAGATGAAAAAAATTTTAAATGGTATTCTCACTGACATAATCAAAAATTTATCATTGGCTAGCACAAAGCTTATAACCGAAATTTTGTATGGACAAAACTAACTAAAATGTTTTGAGGACAACTTCTTTGTTATAAAATGTACATATCAATGTACTATTAATAGATATCACACATCACCACTGTCATGAATATAAAATTCTTTAAGTCTACAGATATATGGTTTTCAAATCAATTAGCCTCCTAACTGAAAAAAAGGTGACACCTCTGAACTAAAAAAGACAAAAGAAAATGCCTCCAGAACACTAGGTAGATCCCCTATGGAGTATTTGTGGGAAAATTCAAATAAAAGTCAAACAGAATTAGAAATCAGAGAGAAGCTGTTGTGCTGGTCAAGATAAAAAAGCCACACCAATGAAATTGTGTCTCTTTCACAGAATCAGGTATCTCTAGGTAACAAAGTCATGAAATGATGGTGAGAATAAAATTAAATAATGACATATCTGAGGCACCTGGGACAAGAGGTAAATTTATTTGCACACCTCACATACATTGGTCTTTCTTACCATGGACAACTTCATCCATATCTGGACTGGTGACTGAATCTTTGCCACCAAAGTCAGAACTACATTCAGATCTAAGGTCCTCAATCTTATTAGGAATATCCTCAGAGGTTGCACTGATGCCTTACAGAAGAAAAATACACACAAAAAACACAAGAAAATTATTAGAAAAGCCTTTAAATATTAACAAATTCTTTGTGTGCTGGCTAGATCTTATTAGTACCATTGCTTTTATATTTAGGCTTACATGTAGTGAAACTGACTTATACGACACAAAGAACTAACCTGTAAAGGCAGAATATAATAGCAGGCTACTGGGTATTTAGAATAATACCATAATAATAAAAACAACAACAATAATAATAATATGATACCTGACATTTGTATCTTTCTTAATCATTACAAAACATTTTACATTGATTCTCATTTACATTGTACCTTGTGTGTACCTGAATTATTTCATGTGATCACAATTCACAATACAATGTAATTTCCTCACTGTAACCCCAATAAGTAAGTAGTGCAATTACCATCATCTTTATTTTACTGATGAAAAAACTGAGACACAGAAAGATTAAATGGCCTGTCTGAGTCTACAGTCAGAAGTAGCAGAGTCTGAATCTGAACTTCAGTCTTCTGATTCCCAGACTAGTGATCCTTTCACTCTATTACACTGTCACTCATTAACCACCAAAGGACAAGGAAACACAAATATCAAGTTCAAAATTAAATGGAAAACTCATTGATTTAGACAGTGAAACCAGGCCACAGCCTGTAGGACCCCTTTAAAATCAGTTTTAATTTAAAAAAGGGAAATTTTCCTGATGCAACCCGTAAGTTAAAATGTCAGGGTGACATCAACAGAAAACTTACTGAAATTAAAAAAAAAACCTTAAAATACTTCTTCCATAAAACAAGATAGAAATACCTGAGACAACACTGAGGCCTGGAGTGCTGGGGCGGGAACTGACTTCCCGGACATCTGTATCATCAGATGTGCTGCCCAGTCCAGAACAGCTCTCCAGCTCTTGTAATCTCTCTTCCTGTTTGAGGTCTGGGGCTTCTGGATGGAAAACAGCATGTGCTCATATTAGTGCTTTAGTCAGTTCCTCCTGCCTTCAATTTCTATAACCCATATACAAAAAAGCCCACCTGAGGATTAATAAAACCAGTGTAAATAGATTTCTATATCTAGGCCAGTTATTTCAATTGCTTAGACCACTGTGTTAATGAAGCCAAGGTTAAAGATTCCAATCTTTTACAGGTCGGTTAATTGTGCACAGATGAAAACTGTTTCAAGACAATAGACTATGTCCCCAATTCCAACCAGTCATATAAAAACCATGTACTGGTACATGTACATGGAAGTTTGGACCAGGGTATGTGGATAACAGGGAGCAAACACATCATCACTAGTAAGCAATAATAAATCAAACTTCAATAGTACTGAAGGTCTACAAAATGCTTTCTTCACAATTACTCTATAAGAGAGGCAGTGCAAATACTTTTATCTCCATTAGACAGATAAGGAAACAGGCCCAGAGAAACTAAGTGACTTCCAATAGTCACATACATTGTAAACTTGAGAGCCAAGATCTGAACTCAGGTCTTATGAGCCCAAGTCCAGGGCTCTCTCCACTAAAACATATTGTCTTTAGAAAAACAACTCAGCATATGTCACTATAGTCAATTAGTAGCATAACCTACTTATAAAAATGACACTGGTATATCTGAATTTCTGAAAAGTATTCCAAAATATTCACATTTCAAAAAAAAAATCAATTGTCCCTTAATTAAAGGAATCAGGCCAAACTTTGGGTGAATGCAGTTTTACTTAATATTGTGATAACTGTCCTCTAATAAGAGACACAAGACATTCTGTAAGCGTAAAAAGGAAAATGTGATTCAATATGTAAACTAAAGTACTACATATGGATATACAATAATCCCGCATAAAAGAATTTCTGGAGGCCTATTGTTCAATTTCAAACTTTTTACAAAATGTAGGGGGGGTAACTCTTCCACTGACACAAACCTAGCCATGACTGCAGGGCACTGTCCTACTTAGCATCAGAAAGGCACTGCTAATCCTGTGCTGCATTTATGACGCTAGATTGAAAGACAGAAAAGTAATTCTCCCATCTTGAGTGATCCTAATAATAGTAATTGCTTTTTAAAAATCCAGAATTTAATCATTTAGGAAAAAAAAGCCTGCCCATGATTATTCAAAAGTTCCCAAAGAGTTCAAAATCTCAGATTAAGAACTGGGGGTCCTTTAGAGATCATCTTGTCCAAACCCCACATTTATGTTAAAGAAAAGAGATGCCAGAGAGCAGAGGGAATTGTCCAAGATCATACACCTAATAAATTACAAAATTGGGACTTGAACTTCAAGGCCTTCTGACTCCAATTCCAAGGTTCTCTATGTCATATTAATGGACAGAAAATGTCACAAGTGAAAATAGTTTGCTACCGTGATGAGAATATCCAGTTGTCCATCCCCTCTTTTTACTTTGCTTTATATTCAAGGCTATCCACAATCTAGTACCACCTGTCCTACCCAGCCTAATAACATATCACTCCACACTTAGGTCTGTGGAAGTGCACATGTGAGACATATGCACATATGCAAGATGTTCCTTCCAGGTAAACTAGACTAGTGTTTGCTTTCCCTCCTCTGTGCATTTGCTTATACTTTTCTCAATGCTTGGCATGCCTTCACTTTCCCTCTTTACCTCTCATATGTCTAATCACACTTTAAAACTTGAATAAGAATGCCACCTCTGCCAGGAAGAATCTTCCCTATTAATAAAATGTTCTTTCCCCTGGGATCTCACATAACACTTTGTTTTGTACCTCTCCAATACACTTAACTCTTAATAATTCAATGCACATTAAGTGTCCAATATGTGCAAAATATTATATGCTAGATGGAGAGAATAAAAAGGCAAAAATAAAACAATCCCTTCCCTCAAGGAACTGACGTTCTACTGGGAGGAAACAATTTGTACAAAGATAAATCAATACAAGTAAATACAATGCAGGCTGGGAGAAAAGGACAACAATGACTGGAGAAATAAGGAAAGGCCTCATGTAGAAGGGGGTACTCAAGCTGAATCTTGAAAGGAGCAATGTAATATATATGATGGGGGATTTTATCCCCCTACAAATAACTAGTGAGTTCCATGAAAAAAGGAACCATATCTAACCCAACTTTCAATCTACCCACTGCCAAGCAGAGTACATTGCACACAGCGGTTGATTGATAAATGTTTGTTAAATAAATGTACATTCAACCCATGTATTTAAGTAAATTGATTGCTTCTGTGCAAAGGAAAAAAAAAGAAAATGAGGACAGGATACTAACCTGAGTCACTTGGTAATACCTCTACACTCCAAGCTTCGCTGGTTGTTTCTGATATGGTAGAACCAGTGCAGGGGTCAAGAAGCACTGACCCTGAACCTGGCAGACACAGCAAACTGCCTAACATGTTCTCTGCTGCCGCACCTGTACAACCAGTGGAGCAAAGGGTTAACAAAGGTCTGGACGGAAAAAGCAGAGACAAAAGGAGAAAGACCCAACACGAGCCTTACAAAATTCTTGAGCCTATACTCAAGGGACTAAAAGAAAAGAAAGAATGCTTTGAACCATAATCACCACCAAAAGCAAGAGTCTGCTACTATAAATCATGGCAACACTCAAATTCCATGGACTGCTTTCCTATTTTTCCATACTTTTCTCTCCATGAAGTGAACACACATCATTCAAGTCATTGTAGTCAGCTGCCAATATTACTGATTCAGCTACGATGCTCCGCTTGCAACGTCTCTCTCCTCCAACATACACTCCTCCACAGATAACAAAAGCACTGCAGAGACTCCAAAAGTTCAAACTAAGAGACTCAACCTCAAAGGAACACATTGGCCAAATAAGCTTTCTTCTGGCACCTTAGCGAACCATGGAGTACACAGAGCGATAAAATGTATTTGCAGTAGAATACACACCTCCTCTACAGCAGTCATTCAACTGCAAATATAGCTTATTGCTTCATATATTCCAATGCCAGGAATAATACTCCTTTGGCATCTAGAACAGAGTAATGCAAGACTAATTAAGAAATCTATTTACACTATTTAAGAATACATGTAAAAAGACTCAACATTACTGAATGGCTCTATTAAAACATACAACTAAAAGAAGTTCCATGATTTTCAACTTAGTGTAATGAAAGAATTGTTCTAACTTTGGTTCATTTGGGAAGAAAAAACTTTACCATTTTTAATATGTGGCACTGATACATTAATACATCAGCATTGATCCAAAGATAAAAAAATTATTTTCTAAGAATAGAGAGAACACCTTTTCAAGCTGAATAACACTTTCAAAGGTGAATAAATTCTTTCTGAGATCCTCCATGCTGCAAAGTGCACTGAAATTTACATACTCAGAAAGAGTTAATTCACATCTCAATGATCTGAAGTTTACTCTTGGGGAGGAATTTACTAAAAACAGATGCCAGTTCCTAAAAATAAGAGGAAACTATAAAGTAATTCAGGAAAGTGGTTATTCTCTTTCAGGATAAAGTGCAGGAAGGGAGAACCTTGCCTATGTTTAAATAAATAAAAACTGTAGAAGAAAATGATTCATTTCAATATTAGGTTTGCATACAAGAAAACAATGCCAACTTTACCCCTAAAATGTGATACTTGTTAGAGCATAACAATGAGGGAACAACTACATAAACATCAATAGAGAGCTTACCATACACCCTTATCAGTTACCTGCAATCTCCTGTAATCGATCTTCATCAATGTTGGGATCAAAATCACTGCCCAAGACATCTGTGCTCCAGGTCTCACTCACTGTTTCTGAAATATCCCGATCATCGGTTAGCCCCATCATATCACGAATTTCAAATTTCCGCAGTTTATCATCAAGGTTATCCTGTGTCGTAGCTGTCAAAAACAATGAGAACCCCTCTTTATTATAAAATAGGTATCCATTTGGCTATGGCCAACTTAAAAGAATCTTTCTCTGAGTTACAAGTTAGAAATGTTTTTTCATTTATTCTGAACATTTTTAATTCATGAAAAATCCATTCTTCTCAGTAAGGTGAGACTACAAATTTTACTTACTGAAGAAACTGAGTGCATGCAAAAGAAGCATATAGCCAAAGGGGAAATTAAGTTTAATAGTTACCATATAGAAATTTTTTTAAAACTAAAATCGACATATATTTATTTATTAACTGCTATATGCAAATCAATGAAGGTCTCAGAGAGAATCAGAATGTGACACACTGAAAATCAAAAATATAATTTGATTGAATAAGTAATTATTAAGTATCTATATTGTAAAAGGGCTGTTGGAGGATAGAAAACAAATATGTAACATGGTCCCTGACCTCCAAAAGCTTAAAGCTGTTTTTTATACTTTGCAGTTGTTTTTATCTATTTCTCACCTTGTTCATGTTCCAAAAGCTGTAGAGCTTCAACTCCATTACTCCCAGAAGGCCCTGCTCCAAGTTCTGATACAGACTCTCCTTCCAGGTCCAGAGAAGATACCGAATTAGAACGATTTGAAGGACCTACAGAAATTTTTTTTCTGTTAGTGACTGTCTTTAAGCAAGACACATTGCTGAGCCACATGCAAATTTTCATGCTTTGATAAGTGATTAAAAACTGTTAAGATACTGCTCTGAGAATTAAATTTAAATATTGAATCTGCAATCTCAAAATTCTTCAGGGTAGCAGTCTTTTTTCTGATTCATAGAATGACCAAAACTCCCACTTTGAGAATTAACCATTCAATTTTTTCATTCATATTTCTGTTGTATGCTCCTGGATCAATGAGGTGTGTGAATGGTGCAGCACAACCTATCACTCTTTAATCACTTATATGCTAAATGTGGTGGACAGTACAAGCCTGGCAAGAACAACTGTGAGCAGTTTGTCACCTAGAGTTACAATGACTTAGCTCTACTTTAGAAAATACGTAAAAGCAAATTTGGAAGAAAAATGACATAAAATTTAAAACTATAAATGCTACTGAAACAAAATGCTGGTTTATTTGTTCATTCTAGTTAGACATGCATTATTTATGTACCTCTAAAGGAGCCATAGAGTCTAAAAGGCAAATACGTGGATGGCCATTAACAGGAAATACACAAAACTGCCAAAGACTGGCCACAAGAATATTCAGATTTTAATGAAGCAAACTTACTTCTCTTTTTTCCTCATTTCAACTTTTTAACAATCTCTTGCATATCAAATTTCAAGTATTTATCTTTATAACCAACTGTAGCACACTTACTAAAAGGCAAAGATGGCATAAGCATCCTTCTTAATAAAGCTCCTTTAAAGAAAACTACAAAATCTACTTGAATCACAATTCCTGGAATAAAGTAACCCTTCACCTTCAGATATTCCTTCCAGATTATCACTGCAGAGGGAAAAGCGCAAGGTTTTATCAGGTTTACCGTGGAGTTTGGTTTCATCAACAGGGACATCTCCTTGTCCTCCATCTGAAAGCTGCATGTTTAAGACCTAAGAGATAAAGTCATTCTGGTATTGATATTATAACAAGTGAAAATGAGATGGAATTTTTAACAAACAACAACAACCACCTCACACTTCTATAGTACTTTAAGGTTTACACTTTATTCTAATCAACCCTGAAAGGTAGACAGCACAGTAATTCTACCTATCTACACTACGGATGAAGAAACTAAGCTCACAGAGATAAAAAAAGGTTCAAGAGTCACACAATAATAATAATAATAAATAATAAGCATCAGAGCCAGGATTCCTATTATTATTAAGCTTTAAGCTGAAGGGACTATCTAATACAACCCCTCCTTATAACAGACCAGGACACTGAGGGGAAAAGTGACTTGCCTGTGGTCACATGGATAGTAGGTAGCAAAGCCAACATTCAAGCACAAGTCTTCTAACTCACAATCCTGTATTCTTTCTATTATACTGCAGGTCACAGTCTCCTAACATCAAGTTTAGCCCTCTTTCTACTATACAGTGATAGCACTATTTTAAGGTTTTTTTCCTTTTTCTTTCTTTTTTTTTTTTTTGGTCTAGGCAATGGATTTAAGTGACTTGCCCAGGGTCACACAGCTAGTAAGTGTAAAATATCTGGTCTGAGGCCGAATTTGAACTCAGGTCCTCCTGAATCCAGGGCTGGTGCTCTACCCACTGTACCACCTAGCTGCCCCTAAGGTTTTTTTCTTAATTAGAGAAATCAATTTTCAAGAGTCTTTTGGTACTACATAATTTTAATACTATTAGTATTTTAGTACTAATAAACTTATTATTTTATGACCACTTTCAGCTATTAGAATCTCTAAGGCAGGAAATGAAACCCTATCTTATAACTTCCCTAACAATTTTCCTTAGAAATGAACATCAACAGAAAGGCTGGGCTCCATGACACATCCCTGAAGTACTACTTCTAGGAAGGCTGAGAGGCCTGACTCCAGGGATTCTGAGCTGCTGCAGCAAGGTTAAAGTCTACTGGGTGTCCTCACTAAATCTGGTACCAAAGTGTGAGACTCTAGAAGCAAATGGCCACCAGGTTTGACTGAAGAGGGACGATTTGGCCCAGGTCAGAAAAATGGAGCGTTTAATTAAAGCCTCTGTGATGATCAGTATTAGGCCCAGAAGGGGCCACTGCACTTCCAATCTAAGCAATCTAGATAGTTGTTATTGTTCAGTTGTTTCAGTTAAGTATGACTCTTGATGACCCCATTTGGGGTTTTCTTGGCAAAGATAATGGAGTTGTTTGTTATTTCCTTCTCCAGATTATTTACTGATGAGGAATTGAGGAAAACAGGAATAAGTGACTTGTCCAGGGTCACACAGCTAAAAAGTATCTTAGGCCAGATTTGAATTCAGGAAGAGGGATCTTCCTGACTATAGGCCCAGAACTCTATCCACTGCCCCCCCTAGCTACTGGAACTAGGGAGACCCAGTGTCAAGTTGGATAAATAAGTACAGATAGCTCATTTTATGTAAACTCATATTACGCAAATTCAATTTTACAAAAAGAATTCTGAAAGGTATGGGAAGATCAAACAGAAACATGTATGAAGAGACTTTGGAAAAAAGCACGGATTTGACAAAGATAAAACATTCAAGGAAGTTAGTAACAAGATTATAAAATTAGCATAAAAACTGGAGCTAGAAGTAAATGAGAATGATGTGGAAGAGTTGATTCAGTCTCATGAAGAACTGTCAAATGGTGATCAATTGAGCTCCTAGCTACGAAGATTACAGAAAAAGAAAGGGAAGTTATGGAACCTGAGGTTAAAAAAAAAAAAAAGGCTCACAAAAAAATAGGTGGCAGAAATATTTCATTATTTGATTTATTTTTTTTCTTGTATTAAAATGATGGATCCCAAACACTTCAAGATTTTCAAAAGTTAAAAGACTAGTTAAGGATAATATTGCTTGCTATTGTCAGATATACAAGGAAAAAAAAAAAGAGAGAGCCCCTGTCCAAATATCTCTCAATAGTTTCATAAAAAAAATTGCACAGCCAGTGGACAAAGGCTAGGCACAGTGGGTGGGGACGAAGCAACATAGCACACACCTGTGTTAATTTTACTGTGCTATACTGTGCATACTTTATAATTAACTTTACCTTTCATTTCATAATCCTGTCTATTATCATGGTACGGTAATATGTCTGCATTTTAGTACACTTTGTGACTTCCATAAAGGTATTATGTTGGTGTATGCCTTTGTTATATAGGCTAAATAAAGTGGGTGAGTAGGGGCACTTGCATTACATCAAAATCACTTTATATAGAGGTCTGCTGAATGGTCCACTTATGTTAAGAGAGATCTGTCTGTGAAATAAAACTGTAAACAGGAAAGATTATATTTAAGCAAATTATTTTTCTGTGATTCTCTTTTTAAAAAGAATTGTTGAGATATCATAAAATTTTTCAAATTTTTCCTTGGAAACAGAAAGCACTGTAATTTAGTGTGAGTTGAGCTTGCACTTAACTTTACAGGATCTGGTCACATATGAAGGCTCAATATTGCTGCTAACCCCAGCTCTTAATCTCTCAGTGTTAATCAATATGCATTTTACAATGTCTTGTATTTGTAAAGCACTTTCAAAATATTTTTATTAGTTCTCACCACAGTCCTCCTGACTCATCTTTGAATGAGATGTCCAATTTTTTAAAAGATTAAATGACCTATTCAAAGTCAACCAGCACATTAGAGGCACACCAGGAATCTGAACCTTAAATATCTTATTTTCCAGGCAAATGTTGGAAATATGTAGGAGAAAGGATATCACTTTACCCCATAAACATAAGAAATTTCAATCCATAGAAAGGTCATTTTAACATCTATATTTAAATAACTAATTGTTAATAGTTTAAGCACCAGCACATTATAATGTCAAATATAGTATAAACAATTACACTGTACAAATTTTTTAAAAATCTACTTGAAAATATATTTATCCATACAAACTAAGTTGTGCAGTAAAAGTTCATGTTGCTACAATACTTTAAGGTTTATGAAGAGCTTTCCTTACAACAACCCTACTGGGTGGCAATGTATAAATCACTGTCCTCATTTCAGAAATAGCGAAACTAGGGCTCAGAGAAAACCACGGAGCTGGAGAGACCTCCAACTTCCACATCCAAAAGGCCCTGCTTGAAAACTCACAGGAATAAAAAGCTGCTACTGCTCTCAACGTGACCCTTCCACTTCTTTTGCTGTTGTTCCATTGTTTTTCAGTTGTGTCCAGCTCTTTGTGACTCTATTTGGGTTTTTCTTGGCAGAGATACTGGAGTAGTTTGCCATTTCCTTCTCCAGCTCATTTTACAGATGAGGAAACTGAGGCAAACAGGGTTAAGTGACTGCCTAGAGTCACACAGCTAGTAAGTGTCTGAGACCAGATTTGAACTCAGGAAGATGAGTCTTCCTAACTGCAAGCCCAACACTCTATCCATTGTACCATAGTCATTCTACTAACTAGAGTCAAAATGTAAGATCTGCCTCAATTTATGCTATACTAGGTTCTAGAAGGTCATACCAGTGGACAGTAAGTTCAGGCATGCCCTATATTATGTTGTAACAGTTTCATAAATGCCTGGAGACAGATCACATGTCTGCCTACAGATAAACCCAGTCAGTTACACAACTACAAAAATCACAAATCTTTTTTAAGAATAATAAATTCTTAATAAAAATTCATGAATAATATGCTTTACCTGCAAAAAAAGAATAATGCCTCTTGCCTATCTGTTCAAGTGCTCACAGAAGCTTGAAAAGGACACCAGACATTCAGAGTAACTTCAAAAGATGCGGTTGGTATAATGGAAAGAACCTTAGTCTTGAATCACAGAAGCTTGTCCCACACCACAAAGCCAGTAAGTCACAGTTATGACTCAAACTCAAACTTGGGCCTTCACATTGCTAACATCAGTACTTTTACTTGCTATATTTACAAAGCATCCTGAATTGTCAAAACCATCAAAGAAAGATCCTTATAATAAATAACTTCATGAAGAAAGTTCCTCCTAAGGAAAACAGATGTGGAAAGAAAGAATATAAAACAATTACACATCACAGTGAAAAGAGTAATGAATTTGGGGTTAGAAAATCTGTTTCAATTTCTACCTTTAACACTAAGTGACCACGGGCAAGTCATTTTACCTAAGAACTTCAGTATTTTCAGTAAAAAGTGATAATAATCCATGTACTGCTCAGGCTATTTCACAGGATGACTGAAATAAAAGCATTTTGTAAAACCTGAAAGCACTACAGAAACGGGAATTTTTATTACTATAAAACTGAGGACTATATCTAACATTCAGCAAAACAGCCATACCTCATTTTCTGACATCATGCCTGGAGTAAGCTGGGGGCCTGTCCCCAAAGAAATGACCAACACTTCTTCTGGCTGCACTTCCTGAATCGTCTCTTGGGATAATCCATCATGGTCTGGGTGCTGGTCAATTAGCATATTGGTACGACTTCTGCTCCGAGTTGCTAATAAAAAATTTCAGATACAACTTTTGAGGAAATTTTTTAAATGACCCATAAATGGCTCACAGATGAGGGAAAACTTAAAAATAACATAAAAGGCTCACAAATAAAAAGTCAAAATAAACTTAACACAGAATGCTTGCACATGCACAAAAAAAAGAGTGGACAAAATACAGAATATATTTATGGACGACATAAAAGTAGGACTACCCTGCTAATCTACCATAACATTACTGACTCCTTTTTCAAGAGTTCAACTATAAATTTCTAACTATACAAAATGGAATTCAAAATTAAACATCCCAGTACAAAAGACAGAAATACTATGTTAACTAGCATGCCTAAAATAAATATGAAATATGATCTTCCTCCCTCATCTCTCACAAGGCACTCAGTCAAATATTACTACATAGTACAATTATTTCCACAATATGTCTTAGCCTCCTATGACAGCACAAGCTGTGTGACAGCAAGGCCCAAAATAACACCAGGAAATATTATAGTATGATGGAAGGAGTTTTGGACTTGAATTCAGAGAATGTAGATTAAGATGCCAAGTCTGCTACTTTCCACCTAGGTAATCTGTGTACAGTCAGTCATTTTCCCTCTTTGAGCCTTAGTTTCTGTTATCTATAAAGCAAAGGAGTTGGACTAGATGATCTCTAAGTTACACTGAAGTCTCAAACTATCACTATGTCTTATTTAAATTCTGTATTCTCCTTACATCAAGCATAGAATTCTGAACACAGTAGGTGATCAATAAACGTTTGTTAACCTGAAATGAGTAGATTTGTTTCACAGCCAATGTGCATATGGGGTAGTAATAAAAGCACCCTCTCATCAGGTCTTATTTCCTAAAATATGAACATTAGCTTCCTGTAGAAACTGATGAATAAATAATTCCGTTTTTACAATGTACAGAGCACTGTATGCTAGGCTAGGAGAGACAGAAAGATTAGATGCAGTCGTGAAGCTCAGACTTTAGGAGAAGGATAAGACACAAATAAAGGTAATGATAATACACAATAGTCCATGGTAACTAAGAGACTGCTGTTGAGGATATGAAGGGGAAGATCATTAACTAGGCTCTATTACACAAATGAGATAAACTTTAGGTTAAATAGTATTGTGGAGAAAGAGCATTAGAACTGGAGTCAGAACAAGGTTCATGTCCTAGCTCCATCCCGTTAGGACTGTGGCCATGGGCGAGTAACTTTAAAATTCAGTATTCTTATCAGTAAAATGGAAATAACAATCATGTACTACTCCCAAGAGCTACTGTGAGAAGATCACACTGTAAATTATAAATAAGGCATTACAGAAACAGTAACTATTCGAACTATTTTTTCAAATTCAAATTTAATAAGAATTTGTTAAGTGACTACTGGGTGCCAACCATATTCAGAGCAACCAAAGATTTGGAAGACAAAAACAAACACAGTCCTTGCCCTCAGCAAGCAGTGAATATTCTGCTGATGGGAAATAGCATGTACACAGATAAGTAAATAAAAAATATAAGCAAAATCAATACAAAGTATTATCAGGAGGGGTAAGCAGCATCCTAACGAACGAGGGAATCAGGAAAGCCTTTTGTAGGAGGTGGTACATAAGCTGAATCTTGAAGGAAGTTAAGGATTTCAGAGGTCAAGGTGAGGAAGTAGAATATGGAAGAAGATGAACCAGGAACTAGGTCAGTTTTGTGGAAAAGAATTAGAAGTTAGGCTTCCACAGCAGAACAAGGGAATTCTGAGGAGAACTTCCAAGATCTTGTGGATAGTCCCTCAACCAATCAGAAAGTGCCCCAGACATTCTGCAAAACAACTAGTTCTAGGGGCAGCTAGGTGGCATAGTGGATAAAGCACCGGCCCTGGAGTCAGGAGGACCTGAGATCAAATCCAGCCTCAGACCAAACATTTGACATTTACTAGCTGTGTGACCCTTGGCAAGTCATTTATCCCCAATTGCTTTACCAAAAAAAAAAAACAAAACAAAACAAAACAAAACAAACAAAAAAAAAAACAACAACAAACAACTAGTTCCTTAAAAAGAACTCTGGAGGCTAAACCAGTTGTAACCCGCTTACTTAATAATCTTATTGAATACTAAGTGACACAGGGGCAGCTAGGTGGCACAGTGGATAGAGCACCGGCCCTGAAGTCAGGAGGACCTGAGTTCAAATCCGACCTCAGACCAAACACTTGATACATACTAGCTATGTGACCTTGGGCAAGTCATTAAACCCCGATCGCCTCACTTAAAGAAAAAAAAATATTAAGTGACACACCCTGAGGGTGGAGATAGCTGCAATTTTTGAACATGGGACATATGAACTGGGAGGGATTAACATTACAAGGAGGAACATGGGATGGGTGGTTCAAGAAGAATGTAACTCAGTTAAGCTGGTTCAATCCTAGCTCTGATGGGAGGAGCAGGATCATACTAACAGTATAAAAGCTGGCTCTCACTTCTGTATGGTGTGCCTCTTCCACCAGGGGGTGCACACTTCTTGCAAGAACTGTAATAAACAATTCTTTCACTCTGGACTTAGTTTCATTACCGAGCAAGACTCCACTCAGCATTGCAAGTGGGAAAGCAACGGACTGCAAGAGCTTGCCTGGGCTAACTTCCCAACCCTGCTGAGAGGGTTCAAAGGGCTCTATTTCTAACAGTTTGACTGAAATATTTCATGTGTAAGAGGAAGAAATGTGTAAAATCAGCCTGAAAAGAAAGGTTAGAGCCACATGGTAAGGGAGTTTAAACATGAAATAGATGAATTTCTTTTTTGTCCTAGAGTAAATAGGGAAGCACAGAAGCTTCTTGAGCACACCAGAGACATAATTAGACCTATGCTTTAGTAATAAATTTTAGCAGCTGTGAAGTGGATGATGTGAAGAGGGGAAGACACTTAAGGCCAGAGGTTATTGCAACAGTCCATATAAACAGTGATGAGGCCTGAAACAAGACAGTGGCTGTATGAATGGAGGGAAGGGACAGAGGTAAAGGATGTAGTAGAAACAAAATCAAAAGGACTTGGTTACTGATAGGACATAGGAGATGAAAGGGCAAGAAGAATTATGCGTGACTCGAAGGCTGTAAACTTGTATAACAATGGTGGTGCTTAAATAAAGTCAAAAGGAGGGATGAGTTTAGAGTAAGGAAAAATGCTGCTCTGGATATGCTGACTTTTTATATGCCAAGAGACAACCAGGTGGAGATGTCCAACAAGCACAAAGTGACAGAGGGCTAGACTTCAAAAGAAGCCTGAGTATATAGATTTAAAGGTAATTTATGCAGAAATGATAGCTGAATTCATGGGAGTTAGAGACCAAGGAGGAAGAATTTAAAAAGAGGAGAGGATTTCGGAGAGAGCCCTCCTCTGTCCCTCTCTCTTCATAAATTCTCTTGGAGGGCTAATCAAATAGCCTAATGTACAAAAATATAAGCAGGAAATTTTTCTTATGTTTGAATTTAAAGATTGTGCCTTCTTGTCAAATTCAAGCCTTTAAGAAGGATCTGGCTACTATTCCTTTTCCTTTCTCCCTCCTATAAGCCAAAAACTGACTGGCAGCCCATCAAGTAGGCTCCCAGAAGTCAAACCACCATCTATTCTGCTTCTAGAGTTGAAGAATCCAATGGTTCTTTTGAAAATTACTGGTCAATATTATAATGTAATCGTAGAATTTTATGAGTTAAAAGGACCCTCAGAAGTCATCTAGTCCAACCTTTACCACATCATTAACAAATATGGTCACCTATCCTCTGCCTATCTTTGGTGATGTGAAATTCACTGACCTCAAAAGAAGTTTTAGAGGATATCAGATGCCAAACTTATGAACTCTACTCTTCCTAAGATAATGGTCAACCTTCTTTCAGTGAACCATAAAATTAAACATAAGTATTAACTGTAAACAAACAAAAACTCCTCTTCCAATGCCTAATATATAGTACAATGAAACATAGACAATTGGAAAAACAAAGGTTTTCCAATATCCCTTTGATCAAAAGCCACCTTACTTCCAGGATAAGATGGAAGGGAATGGAAATAAAAATAAACTAACTTATTATATTGCCACCTTTTAGAATTAAATATTGACAAAATTAAATACACTCTTTTTTGTCACATGGAAAAGGGATTCTACTGGCTCATCTCCACTCTAAAAAGATGAACTAGTAGCAAAATGCAAGCTGCAGAGAGACAGATTTTTGGCTCCATTTAAAGAACACCTTCCTAACAAAGAGAGCTATTCAAAATCTGAGTGGGCTATCTCTGGAAATAGTGGATTCATTTTCAAGCAAAACTCCAGATGACCTCTTATTAGGAATGTTGTAGAAAAGATTTCTGATTAAGTACAGGTTGAAGTAGATGATCTCTGAGGTCCTTTCCAGCTCTGAAATTCTGTGAAATGCTTTAAGTGTAAAGCTTGATTAAGGGGATAAAAAAAAGCACTTTCTATTTCAAAATTCAGAGTACTTAATTAACAAAGCAAACCCTAATTGTATTTCAATTTACAAGAAAGCATAACACATAGCCTATGTCAACATTCAGTGTACAAGAATATTACAAAAATTGACTTAATTATCTAAGTAAACCCTGTTTCTCTTACATGTACTGTGTCACAATTGATAAATATCATAAGACAGTATCGTATTATTTTATAAGTAAAAGATAAATCTTGACATATTAACAAATAAAAACTTGTACTATAAAAGAAGGCAAATTCTCCTTTGGTTACTTATTTCACAAAGGTGCAAAATAAATACAATGACATAGAAAAAAGAATTCAAATTATATACATTCCTTAGACCACATGTGTGAATTTTAAGGGACAAATGCCCCAAGGACCTTAAAATATCTAAATCTCAAACACCCATTTACACAAAACAAGTAAGACATGCACATGAAGCATAATTTGTGAAATAATTTTTTAAAGTAGAAGAAAGAGAGCCTATTACCCACCAAATGGGGTTACTAGAGTAATGTGAGCTGTGAGATTGGTGGCTGAGGGATCCCATGCAGTGATGGCTGCTAACTGTTGTCCTGGGGTTCGACAGCATTAAACAGAAAGAAAATCAACCCTTTGAACAACAGAAACATTTTTAGAAATGTGAAATAAAACGCAATGATCTGGTATCAATTTCATAAAAGAATTATGGGGAAACATTTAAAAATTATTTTCCATTAGTTTTAACCCTAAAATAGTTTCAGAGTATAACAAGAGAAAGCTGTTACACTGAAATAAGCTATGGACATGAATAACTCCAAATTAATAAACATCATTTCTTTCTTCCTTTTTAAAGAATAGAAGCCCTTGATATTTTAATCTCACATAAAGTACAAATGCAATATAACAATATAGCAGAAGAAGTAGGTGATTCATTTAGATAATAGAAGTTCCATTATTTAGTTATACTATATGCATGACATTAGGCAAATCACAGACTCATTTTCATTTATAAAATATAACATATGCACTACACAAACGATTAAACACTATACACATAAGCAATCATTACTATTATTCTACTTCAGTAATTTTCTAATGCTTCCAGCAACTTGCATGCTGATGTCAACACAAGCTCCAGCAAGGCCAAACCACTTGGAAGGAGTCAAAAAATGGGATCGATAACAGACTTGTATCTACCATGGTGAGGCCTATTACCAGAAGACTGGCCATCAGGAGATGATTTTTTCCCCCACAACCATAGTGACTCAAGAAAACAATCCACTAAATCTGCTGAGGTTAAGATCTACATCAGTAGAAGGAAAACTCACACCAATGAAATCAGAGTTCTCTGAAGTATTACTATTACTAATATTATTTAATTTGAAAGATCACATGATGATATTAGTTACTAAAAAGAATTAACACACTAATATTCCTAAGATTCAACACAGCAAAGCCCTGAATTGGCCAGAATTAGAATAAAAGTCAAAATGAAATACTAAGACATTATTCAATAAATGAGCTGCTTTAGAATGAACTGTCATTTTACTTTCGGCCTCAGAAAATCAGATTTCATCAGTATGGCCTTTCCCTCTACCAACACAGATAACAGCTGTCCACCCCATGGTGGACAAGGTGATAAGACCAAAAGTAAGCAAACAAAACATTTATCATCTAGAGGCCAACTTTCTGAACTTCAGAGAGGAGGTCCTTCATCCTTAGCTAGGTTAGCCTTGGACTGCAGATACATAAAGCCCCAAGGAGAACCATACTTAAAGACGTTCCAGCTTATCTGTATCCGCCAAACCTTATGGCAAACTACTCTTTTCTGACTCCAGAATCAGAGTTCTTTTCACTACACCACAGCTATAGCAAAGACAACAGCTAAAGAAGAAATACTAAATAAAAACATTGTCATACCTTACCATCTACTATTTTAGTTTCAGGTATAATCCCACCTAACACTGTTAACTGGTTTAGCAAAAAAGAAATAGTGAGCAAAACAATTAAGGACCATTAGTTCCAGAGGAGTAATATTAAAAGGAGGACAGGAAACACTGTCACTCAGGTGACTTAAGGACAATGAGGTTCAAATGCTTAACCTCTATACTGGATAACTACAAAACTATATAATGGGATTTTACAACATCACAATAGGATTTTGTTATAATTAATAAGTACAATTGGTCAGGGAATGCCTAAATGAGTTAGTTACAAGCTACCTACTACACCAGGGGTGGGGAAACAGCAGCCTTGAGGTCACATGTGGCCCTCTAGGTCCTTAGGTATGGCCTTTTGACTGAGTCTAAGTTTTACAGAACAAATCCTTTTATTAAAGAGATTTGTTCGGTGAAGTTTGGATTCAGTCAAAGGACCACACTTGAGGACCTAAAGGACCACCTATTTCCCAACCCTGCATTTGATGATAACCATTTTGTATATACAATGCCACAAACACCAAGCATAGTGACTTCCAACAAAGAAGATGCTCAATAAATGTCTGTGGAACTGACCTGAAGTTAGAACAAAGCTGGGCTAGATGCAGTTCCTCACTAACCTATACTCACCTAAGGGTAAGCGATTTTTTTTATTAGCTGGAGTAGCTGCAGGAGACAACTGAGGAGTATTATACGAAGTCATTTCCAAACTGTTACTTTTTCCTGGCTTGGCCTGGGGTAGGTTTGCCAACAAGTTTTCAAGAGCCATTCGATCTTCTCTCAGTTGGTCACCCAACATGACATTTTTCATAAAACCAACCTGCAAAGAAAATAAGTCCTTAGTCAGTGTTCTAATACCTAGCTTCTTTTTCACACACACACAACCATATAAACTATAAAACACTGTCCCCACTAAGACCATTTTGCAATAAAGTCATTAATACACTATAACCAAACCACACTACAATGTCTCAAAATCCTGCTATAACATCTTTCTGCTGAGAACCTGAGATACAAAATAATAGCTAATGACACTTCCTTGACAATCCAAAAAACTTATCTTCAAAACTCATTAAGGGGGCAGCTAGGTGGCACAGTGGATAGAGCACCGGCCCTGGAATCAGGAGGACCTGAGTTCAAATCTGTCCTCAGACACTTGACTCTTCCTAGCTGTGTGACCCCGGGCAAGTCACTTAACTCCGATTGCCTCACCAAAACAAAACAAAAAAAAAACACATTAAGGCTTACTTGTAGCAAGCTGCCTCTGGTCAGGAATAGTCCCTTTCTGATATCTAACATCTAACCCCTTCCACCCATCCTCTCTCACAACTTCCATACTAAATGCTTGCTTTCTTGATTTAATTCACTGCCCAATCCTTTGTCTCTCCTTGCCTGTGAAATCAGAGGTGGGAAAGTGACCAGACACACATGAGTGATAACCTCTCCCTATCTTGTAAAACTTATGGTCCTAGTCTGAAAACCATGCACCTGACATGACCTGCTCCACAAACTTCCCCCACCAACACAAACACACACTGATCTTTGGCAAATGAAAAAGTTGTATCTGACCTCTCCTCTCTGAAGATGAAGAGGAATGTATCCTTCACCCTTAATCTGTATTTCTCCACTCCTCTAGCATTTCATTCTAAATCTTGGGCCTTCCCTTGTATGAGTTAAAAGCATACCATAATTAAGTCCTATTATATTATGCATTACTCACCTCTCTGACTTTTTTGGAACAAAAAGTTCTAAAACTGCTAGGACATTGATCTTAAACTGTCTTTTCATGGAATCAATAAAGGATATCGACTGGACGATTCCTATAATTACCTATGCCCATTTACTTTTTTAAAAAATGAATTATTTCTTGGACGGGACTTATAATCTCATAAGTATGGGAAAACCCTAGGACAAAAACTCCCTTTACTAATGAAGAAAGGCACCCCCTCTGCAATTCACAGCTTCATAGAGTTGCCTAAGGCACCAAGAAAGTTAACTGACTTGTCCAGGGTAATGTAGTCAATAAGTATCAGAAGTATAACTTGAACCCAGGTCTTCCTAATTCCAAAGTCTACTCTCTATTCATTATATAACACTTCTGCTAGAAGGAGCTAGTATTAATATTCATTAGAATAGTTAACTATCTGAACACCTCTCAAATCCACTCAAAAATCTTCAATAGCCCCCTATTGCTTCTATGATAAAATACCAATTCCTCAGTATGGCATCTAAAACCCTCCATAATCTGGCTCCTGCCTACCTTCCCAATCTTATTTATCATTACTCCCTTTCATATGCTCTCTATTCCACTCAAACTGGTCTCCTCACTGTTCCACAGACACAACATTCCATCCTGTCCTTTTGCACATATCTGGAGTGTGGACTTCTTCTCCTCACCTCTGTCTCGTAAACTCTCTCACTTCGTTCAAAGCACAACTCCAATGCCATCTTCTACTTTGGGCTTTCTCTGATGTCTTCTACCCCCGACTTCTCCCTGCCCAGTTTTCAGTGGGCTCTCCATCTTGAAATTACTTGGTACTTATTTGTGTGTTTACTTAATGGTATACAACGTGTTAATCTCTCCCACAATAGAAGGTAATATTCTTGAGGGAAGTGATTTATCTGTACTATCTTTGACTCACCAGTTTCCAGCACAGAGGAGACATTAAATAAACACTAGATGAATTAAGCTAAATTTCATAAGGTTTGTAATTATATTATAAAGTATTTCAAAAACATGATACCACAAGAAGTTCCAACAAAGAACAAAGCTATTACCAGAGTGATGAGCTGGCTGTAGGTCATATACACCACAGTTCTACTCAACCCTTCTAGAAGGTTAACTGAAGACATTGGGGGAGTCTCTACTGCCCGGCCACCAATTACAACATCAAGGAAAGCAGCAACACAACTCTGTTGACAGAAGAAAAGAGCTCAGTTAAATACTAACACCATAATTATAAAACAATACTTAGAGTAATGGCACAAAAGGTGCTTCTTCAAATGGTTTATAAAAAAACTAAAAAATGTCATGTGTCAACATATGAAACATATGTAAGTTACGCTATTATTTGTGCTTAACCTTCCTATATACAATAAAATGGTAATTTCCTTTTCATAAATCAGGTTCTTTTATATAAAAGAAAAGTTTTATAAAGACCACTTTTATGAATCCATTATCTTCCTTAAACTGAATAAATTTAACTCTTTTTACATAGAAGAGCAAGAAACTTTTTAAAGTGATCTTTTCCATTAAGGATCTTTTCTATCAGTAGTACTAACATCTAAATATAACCTAGATCAGATACAAATAAGAGAATCATTTACTACAAAAATAACTTATAAAATCAAAGGATTAAATGTCAAATGAGACTTCTCAGACTCCTAAAAATAATAACATCCACATTTATTCTTACTTTGTCAAATTTACCAAGGCTGCTCTTTGCTCGAGGATCTCCATCCTCAGAGCCAGTCATTGCTAGCTGCTGTAAAAGGCGGCCAACCTGCAATTAGAAACAATATTAGGGATATATATTTTATAACAAAAGATTATCCACTAATGGATCTAAACTGGCAAATCACCAGTTGTGTGACCTTAGACAAGCCACTAATCATATCTTCGCCATAGTTTTCTCACATATAAAATAAGAAAGTTGGATTAAATTATCTCTAAGGTGCCTTTCAACTCTAAATTTTATGACCTATGACCTTGTGACAAATAAAAGACATAAAGAAATACAAACCTTTATAAAGGAAAATTAAGAAAATGGAATTAGAAATGCCTATACATTGACTGTGAATTGAAGTCAACTTGACAGGTCTTTGGTGGAATGCACCAGAGATCTGTGTGTGGCCCTTTGCTTTTGAACATTTTTATCTAAGAACAGAATAAAGGCACAGGTGACACGCTCATAAAGTGTGAAGATGACAAATGAAGATAAGAAAGGCTAACATACTGTATGATAAAGCCTTGATTAAAAAGAAGATAATGATAAACTGGAGCATCACATCTGAATCAATTAAAAGTAAATTAAAGTCTTAGACTTGAGTTCAAAAATATCAATTTCAGAGAAAATATCTTGGAACCAAAATGGCGGATTAGAGGAAACCCAGATGAACTCTCTCAACATTCCCCTCCAAACAACTTTAAAATAATGCTTCAAATCAAATTTTGGAATACAGCCAACAAAAGGTCAGAGTGACTTTTTTTTTGCCTAAGAAGTTTGTAGGAAGTTCACATGAAAAGTTTGTAACACTGGGGGTAGAAGCTTGTCCAAAGCTTGTACAACGTGGCAGAAACAGCAGCACTTTCAGAAACTCTTGGCCCAGAGATGTTAAGAGGCTTGGACAACTTGACAATAATATATTATAGGGCACCCTATCCTGGTACTAGGTACACAGCTGACACTGACTGGCAATACTGTTGCCCATATGCAGTTCTGGGTTGCAGTTCCAGGGTGGAGAGGAGCATTGGGGGTTGGTCACAAGGCAGCAGGGGCCCTAGTCCCAGTTCTAAGGCAAAGAGAAGTCAAAAGTGCTGGTGCTTGTGGCTACAAGGGAAAAAGGGCCCTTCCTAGACAAAGACTAGAACACAGACCAGGAGATCAGTGACCATACCTCTCCCAAGATCATACCACTTTGGAAGCACCAAAAACTTTCAAACTTCTAGAGATAGCTCTGAAAACAGCAACAGGAAAAAGGCTGAAGCTTGGGACAGGGTCTCACCATCCCCAGGCGAGCAGAACCCAATGTTAACATAAAGTTCAAAGTCAAGAAACAGACTAGAAAAATGAGCAAACAACAAAAAAAGAATTTGACCATTAAAAAGCTACTAAGGGGGCAGGGAAGACCATGACATAACCTCAGAAGACAACAATGTGAAAATAACTATTAAAAAAGCTTCAAAGAAAAATGCTAATTGGACACAAGCCCAATAATAATTCCAGGAAGAGTTAAAGAAAGATGAGTGGTAGAAGAAAAATTGGGAAAAGAAATCAAAGTGACGCAAGAAAATTATGAAAAGAGAACTAACATCTTGGTAAAAGAAGCACAAAAATCCACTGAAGAACTCCTTAAAAAGCAGAATAAGCCAAATGGGAAAAGAGGTACAAAAGCTCAATGAAGAAAATAATTCTTTAAAAATTAGAATGGGGCAACTGGAAGCTAATGACTCCATGAGACATCAAGAAACAATAACACTAAGTCAAAAGAATGAAAAAATCAAAGAAAATATGAAACGTCTCATTGGAAAAATAAGTGACCTAGAAAATAGATCAAGGAGAGAAAATTTAAGATTAGATGAGAAAATTTAAGAATTATTAAGACTATCTGAAAGTCATGATCAAAGAAAGAGCCTAGTTATCATATTTAAAGAAATTATAAAGGAAAACTGCCCCAATATCTTAGATCCAGAGAATAAAATAGAAATTGAAAGAATCTTCTAATCACCTCCTGCAACTCAAAGGAGAAAGAATCCAGAAATACCCCAGGACTATAAGTGATTATTAAAACTAAACTATTACCAAAAAAATGCATAGACAAAGGAGAAAGAATCCAACCACAGAGAGCTACTATGGGAATAGAGAAGATCTGGGTTCATCTTCAGAGCATACTGAAAGAGATCCCAAAAGAAAAATTCCCAGGAATATTAGAGCCAAATTCCAGACCAAAGAACAAAAAGAAAATACTTCAAGCAGTCAGGAAAAAAAAACAAAAAAAAAAATTCAAATATTATAGAGCCACAGTCAGGATTACACAAGATTTAGTAGTTTCCAAGTTAAAGAAGCAGGCGCAGCTAGGTGGCGCAGTAGATAGTGCTCAGACCTTGGAGTCAGGAGGACCTGAGTTTAAATCTGATCTCAGACTCTTGAAACTTATTAGCTAGGTGACCCCGAGGCAAGTCACTTAATCCCGATTGCCTCACATACACACACACAAAAAAAAAAAGTTAAAGGAGCAGAGGACTTGGAATACAATATTCTGGAAGGCAAAGGAGCTAAGATTACAACCAAGCATCACCTCCCAGCAAAATTGAGTATAATCCTGCAGGGGGAAAAATGGATATTTAATGAAATAGAGGACTTTCAGGAAAGGATTCTGGAAAAATGGAAAAGTAGGTCAGAAAATTTCAAGCTCTCAAAATTTTCCTCTACAAAAGAGATAAAAGTAGCACCTCTGGGCAAACTTAGATCCCTGAAAACAAATAAGAGTAGGCGGAAAAGAGGGGTCCTCTTGAGACAATTAGAGAAGATCTGAAGAAAAATCCCAGGAAGAAATTAACACCTCCAGGCTATGGTCCACTTTAACAACAAGCAGCAAGCCCTGGAGTTAGCTGGTTTGAGAGGCTGCCTCGCCAGCTACAAGAACTTTTACCCAGGGACAGTGAGGGGAGTTGGGTGTCTGACCTGGGGGAAATCCCCAGATCAGAATTGAGGGAACCTCTGCTGATGGGCAATGCCAGACCCAGCTGTGCTGTGGAGACACAGTGGGAGCGAGAAGGAACCAGCACATGCCTGGTAAATGCAAAAGCAGTGGGGCAGGGACCCCACTGGCTGTGGGCACTTACAGGGGGCTGGAGTTCCTGGTTTGAGTTCAAGGTCAGAAGGGAGAACTGAAGAGGATCAGAGGCCAGAGGCACCATCCTCTATACCCCAGGACTATAAGTGATTATAAAAACTAAACTATTACCCCAAAAAAATGCATAGACAAAGGAGAAAGAATCCAACCATAAAGAGCTACTACGGGAATAGAGAAAATCTGGGTTCATCTTCAGAGGATACTGAAGCAAAGAAACCCTCTTCTACCCCAAAGAGTAATGTCAAATGGCCACCTGCCCAAAAAGAATTTAGTGAAGAACTTAAAAAAGACTTTAAAAATCAAATGAGAGAGATTGAGAAAAAACTAAAAAGAAAAATAAGAATAATACAAGAAAAACAAGAGGATTATGAAAAGAATGTCAATCAATCAGAAACAGAGATCCAGCATCTTAAGGAAGAAAATGACTGCCTGAAAATCAAAATTGAGCAAGGGGAAACCAGTGAAGTTGTAAGAGATGAAGAAATGAAAAATCAAAATACAAAGAATGAAAAAATAAAAGAGAATGTGAAACATTTCATAAGAAAAACAACAGATTTAGAAAACAGATCAAAAAAAGAAAACATAAGAATAATTGGACTACCTGAAAGTTCTGATCAAAAAAAGAATCTTGATACAATAATACAAGAAATAATTAAAGAAAATAGTCCTGAAGCATTAGAACGAGAGGAAAGTAGAAATAGAAAAAAATTCACTGATCACCACCTATAAGAGATCCCATGAGGAAAACTTACAAGAATATTATACTCAATTTCCAAAATTCCCACATTAAGAACAAAATATTACAAGCAACAAGAAAAAAACAATTTACATACAGTGGTACCACAATTAGAATCACACAAGACCTAGCAGTGGCAACACTAAAAGATCGCAGATCTTAGAACACTATATATCAAAGAGCAAAAGTACTGGGCTTTCAGCCAAAAATATCATACCCAGCAAAGCTAAGTATAATTCTAAATGAAAAAAAAAATGGATGTTTGATCAATTGTTAAACTTTCAGGTCTTTGGGGTTTTTTTGTTTGTTTGTTTTTTCGCTAGGCAATGGGGTTAAGTGACTTGTCCAGGGTTGCAGAGCTAGTGTTATGTATCTGAGGCCAGATTTGAACTCAGGTCTTTCTGACTCCAACCTGGAGCTCTATTCACTGCACCACCTAGCTGCCCCTTTCAGGTTTTTGTTTAAAAAAAAAAAAAAAAAAAAAAACCTGAACTCAATAGAAGACTTAATATACAAGAGCCAAGAGTAATATAAGGTACATACCAACGACCAATTATAAGAGATTAAATAAGGATAGAAAGTTTACCTTTTATGTATGAAAAAATGTAAACCTATGTCTAATTATGAAAGGAAGACTGGAGTAGACCTGAGTATGATATATGATATGACTTCAACAAGTAAAACCACTCAAGTACACCTAAAAGAGTAATCATCTTTTACAAATGAGATACAAGAGGAAGAACCAATACAAAGGAATTAGGGGAGAGGGGCTGTTAGTTCTGGAAACCTACTCTCATTGGGAATGAGTTTAAGAGGGGAAAATACATATACATTTAGAAGAGTATAAAAATCTTCTAAATTTAGAAAGAAATAAAACTCTAAAGGGATAGGAAGGGGGAGAGATAAAGGAGGAATCTTTAGAGAGGATGGTGTGGGAATAGGTTAAAAGGGGGATCTAGAAAGGGGTTTAGACTTAGGGGAATGGGAGAATAAGGGAGGGACTGTTGGAGTAGGGGTAGGTTAAGTAATAGGAGGATAAGGTAGCAGGTAGAAATAAGGTAGAGTAAAGAGAAATAGGAAAAAAGAGATATGCACAAACACAAAGGTAAGGACTAGAATCTCTTAAGGAAAATATATGTTTATGTATGTATGTATGTATGCATAAGTATGTATAAGTGTGTGTATATATACATATATATACACATACATATATATAAATATATCCAATGCTCAATTATAGCCTTGGGGTAGTGGGTAGGGGGGAGAGAGGGGGAAAAAAAGAACAAAGTAAAAAGTGTACAGCAGAGAACAAAAGAAAACCTACAAGGAAGCAAAGAAAAGATGGACAGCTTTCAACATAATGCACAGTATTTAATATATAGACTTTCTCAAAATGAAAAGTTATTGCTATATATTTTGAATCCTCTCCTATGTTCTACTGTACACATGACTTTTTTGTTTTTTCTTATTTTATATTTAAGTTTATAACATTTCTTTTTCTTTTTTTATTATGTATCAAGTTTTAGTATTTGTCTAAAATAAAAATTTTTTAAAAAGAAAGAAATAGAGGACTTTCAAGCATTCCTGGTGAAAAGCACAGAGCTAAATAGAAAATCAGACATTCAAACACAGGACTCAAGAGAAGCAGAAAAAAAATGAGTGAGAACTGATAAGGGACTTAAAAAGGTTAAATTGTTTACATTCCTATAAGGGAAGATAGTACATGTAATTCCTAAGAACTTTATCATTATTAGGGCACTTAAAATAAGTTTACACAGACAGATGGCATGGATGTGAGTTGATTATGTTGGAAAGATCTCCTAAATAAAATGAAAGGGTGAGAAACAGGGATGCACTAGAAGAAGGGGAAGGGATAAGTGGAATAGGGAAAATTTTCTTACATAAAAGTAGCACATAAGGAAGACCTTTTACAGGGTAGAGGAAAAGGGAGAGGGGGCAGGCAAGACATGAACCTCACACTCATTGGAATTAGTTCAAGAAGGGAAGTATATACACTCAGTTGTGTATAGAAGTCTAACTTACCCAATATGGAACTAAGAAGGGAAGGGGATAAGAGAAAGGGGGAAGGGGAAGAATGATAAAAGGGAGGACAGATTAAGAGAGACAGGGGTTAATAAACAGACTTTTGAGGAGAGACAAGAAAAAAAGAGAGAGTAAAGAAACAGAAGAAAATGAGATGGAGGGAAATTCACAGTTAGTAATTCTAACTGTGAATGTGAATGAGATGAGTTCACCCACAAAATGGAAGCAAATAGCAGAACAGATTAGAAACCAGAATCTAACAATATGGTGTTTACAAGAGGTACAGCTGAAAAAGAAAGACACTAATAGATTTAAAATAAAGGGCTAAAGCAGAATCTAATATGCTTCAGCTGAACTTTTAAAAAAGGCAGGACTAGCAATCATGATCTCAGACAAAACAAAAGCAACAATATACCTAATTAAAAAGGATAATCAGGTAAACTACACTTTGCTAAAAGGTACCATAAACAATGAATCAAAATTTTTCACAGCAAGTGTCTCTGATAAAGTCCTCATTTCTCAAATATATAAAGAGAACTAAGTCAAATCCATAAGACTACGAATCATTCCCCAATGGATAAATTGTCAAAGGATATGAACAGGCACTTTTCAGAAGTAGAAATCAAAGCTATCTATAATCATATGAAAAAATGCTCTAAATTACTATTGATGAGAGAAACGAAAATTAAAACAACTCTGAGGTACTACCTCATACCTATAAGAATGACAAATACTAGAGGTGATGAGGGGAAAAAAGGTATACTAATGAAATGTTGGTGGAATAGTAAACTGGTCTAATCATTCTGGTGAACAATTTGGAACTAGGCCCAAAAAGATACTAAAACTGTGCATATACCCTTCGACCCAACAATAACACTACTAGGTCTGTATCCCAAAGAGATCAAAGAAAAAGGAAAAGGACCTGTATGTACAAAAATATTTATAGTAGCTCTTTTTGTGGTGACAAAGAACTGGAAATTTTGGGGATACCAATCAATTAGGGAATGGCTGAATAAGTCATGGTATATTGATTGTGAAGGAGTAATATTTTGTGGTAGGAAACCATGAAGTTGGTGATTTCAGAAAAACATGACTGACACAAACTGATGCAAAGTGAGGTGAGAAGAACCAGGAGATCATTGTGCACGGTAAAAGCAAAGTTGTAATGACGATCAATTTCGAAAGACTTGGCTACTCAGATCAATACAATGATCCAAGACAATTCCAAATGACTTATATGCTCCTTCAGAAAGAGAACTAATAAACTCTGAGTGCAAACTGAAATATAATTTTCTCACTTTCTGTATTTTTCTCACTTTTTAAAAAATATGGCTAATATGGAAATGTTGTACATAAGTTCACATATATAGTCAATATCATATTGCTCACCTCAGAGTATGGGGGAAGGGTGAAGGCGAGGAAGAGATTTTGGAACTCAAAATTTAAAAAAGAAAAGAATGTTAAAAACAAATAATAAGCTTAAGAAATTTTTTAAGAATTTTTTAAAAATATCAATTTCACAAGAACATGATAAGAAAGGAATGATGAGATGACAGTTTACCTAAAAAAAAAAGTATACTGGAAACTTAATTAATCGATGATATGATATAGCAACAAAAAAAATTTAATATATCCTTAGGATACATTAATAGAGGTACAACCGCCCTGGCTCTTCCCTTATACACAAATCTCTTGTCAGACCACACACAGAGTAATTTGCCCAGGTCTAAGTGTCACAGTGTAAGAACAATGATAAGGTATAGCGTTTCCAGGAAGGCAACCTGGATAGTTTTTCACAATAGGGGATAGTCTATTGTGATAATGATCTAAGTCACAGAATTTTAGAGTTGGAAGATCCTACAGGAGAACAAAGAATGTGAGATCTGGACAGTATCTTATCACACAGGACATAATAACCCAGGATCAAAAATTCAGAGCTAGAAAGGACCTCAGAAGTCATCTACTCCAATCCTCTCCTTTTACAGATGAGCAAAATGAGGTCCAGAGAAGTTAATGACTTGCCCAAAGAGGTTAACATTTACTAAGTGTCAAGAGCCAGTATTTGAAGCCAGATCAAGACCTATAGTGATGGCAGTTAACTACACTGATGAAATCACAGCTCTTCTAAAATATAATAAATAATCAACTGGGATAAAATTTAAGGAAAAGAGATGACAAGAGATAATATTGTACCTCAGAATATTGCGAAATAAATTGTACTGATTTCCTATATCACAACATAATAAGGGGAAAAAACAACCAGATTTGAAAGTAGAAGACCTGTGCTCTATTTCTGAGCTCTTCCACTTATGTGACCGCCTCAGACACTTAACAGATGCGGTCATTTAATTTCTCTTGAACTGTTTCTTCATCTGTCAAATGAGGATAATAACAGCACCTATTTCAAAGGGTTGCTGTGAGAGTCAAATGAGGTAATTTATGTGCAGAGCTTTGCAAACCTTAAAACACCATATATAAAAGCTACCTATTATTTTAATGGTTAGAGTATAGACTTGAAGTCAAAAAGACCAGTTTTCAAATCCAACCAGAGACACTTAGTATTTGTGTAACCCTGGACAAGTCACTCAGCCTGTATGCCTCAGTTTCCTTATGTGTAAAATAAGGATAATGATAGCACCTATCTCCCAGAGTTGTTGTGAGAATAAAACAAGAAAATATCTGTAAAGCACTTTGAAGACCTTAAAGCACTGCATAAATGCTAGTCAGCTATGTACCATATAGGGCTAGGGTGGACAGTAAATGATAATATATGTAAAGCACTACAGAAATATCAGTAGTTGTCATTATAATTTTTTCATAATTCTTAGAAATAATAATGTCAAAAATCAATCCACGTAAGACCACATGTCTTATTAAAATTATCAGAAAATACATACCTGCATCAAATTAAATCTTGCCACCTCATTTATGGGAGCATCAGAAATAATTCCATACTGTTCTGGGTTGACAATTGCAGGGCAAATGAAGCAGGCCAAGAGGAGATCAGTACACATTGCCCTCACTTCCCCTACATCAAGCCGATCTACACAGGAAAGTGTCTTATACATTTGTGATACAATCCACCGCAAACTATGGGGAAAGCAGTATGTATTCTGCTTGAGATAGCCAATAAATTTGTTCACCAAAGCCACTAGTTTGGATTCATTCAAGTCCACCATCTCTTGGACCTTTTGTCTGAACCTATCTGAACCTCTCTCTCCAAAAAGCTTTTCCTGCTGGGATGGAGAGAACCTCTCAATCAACTTATTTGGATCTGTTTCCAGATGGTCTTCATCTTCAACCAGCAACTGCATGATTGGCTCATGTAATGTTGCTGTGAGGAACAGTTTGGCAGAAAAGAGTCCTTCAGAAAATAGCTTGAATAAAATGCTGAATGCACAAGTTCCTCTCCTCAAAAGACGCCTAGGGTTGTCACTTTCTTTGAGTTCAAATTCAATCAGATATCGCAAAACCTGAAGAAGGTAGCTCTCATCTTCTTGCATGATACAGTTGCCATAGAGAGAGGTAAAAACTGTGTGGATAACACTCTGAGTGTTATCCTGGTTCAGTTTTTCTCCAGCAACCAAAGAGGAGGCAATGAGTCGAGGGTTTTCCCTTAACCTATTTAAGAATTCTCCATAATAAGTCTCTTGAAATCCCAGCTGCTTATATCCATCAACAAACTGTGTATCTTCCAAGATCTTGGCATGTTGGCAACATTCAGCAGGAGAAGCTTCAGCACTAAAAGACACACATAAAATACACAACAAATCTCATTAGAATAGGTGAATAATGCTTTCATTTATCAAGGAATATCATCTCAAGTTGTTAAACCATTTAAGCCTTTGAGCAATTGAATCAGTAAGATCATACACAGTAAGATCATACACCCAACAGTGGTGGGGTGGAACTTGCATGTTATCAAGTGTGATTTAAAAAGAAAGAGTACGGAGCACTGGCAGCAACTTCGTTATAAGTGTTCTCTCCGATATTAGCTGAATTTAAATCAATCATTAGTCAACCTACAAGCATTTTATTAGTTGCCTAATATAACACTGGACATTAACTAACACTTATGAAAAGTAAGATTATTCATTCTGCTATGTGTACTTAAAAATTGAAAGAGACAGTTCAAACTAGGTCCATATGAACTTTTATTGCTGGTTTTTTATTGTTATTTCTTTTAATTCTGAACTAGTTGAACATCAAAAAAGGAACATTCCTACATACAAAGCAGAACACATAAACTTGCCAACAAGCAAAAATCCCACACAGCAAGTACTGAAGGAGAGGTAAACATCTCAAAATGTACAAAAAGGGTCATTTTTTAATCTGACAGTATAAATGCCAATATCTGAAAATTCCACTCTCCATGGTCTGTGAGCAATTTTAATCTATGATGAATCAAGCATGTGTGTTACAGCAATGGCTCAAGTCTCCAGGGGAGAGTAAAACAGAAGGGCACAAGTTCTAGGCTGTTGTGGAACAACCAGTTCTGCTGGAACCCTCCTGATACTGACAAAATATCAGTGACATATCTGGAGCATTCATTTGGTATGCCATGCAATTCAGAAGTAGAAGAGAATTACTGTGTGTCATAAATGTTAAAAGCTCAAATACATTTATACCTTGTTATGATAAGCCTGTCCAAGTTAATTCTCTGCTGCTTGGCAATCCATGCTGTTCGGTACAACTTTTCAGCAGTCTTAAGCACATCTGCATTTAGCCTCTGGATCAGCTGTTTCTCCGAATTCACATAGAGTCGTTCCTGCTTAAGGTGATGAGCCAAAGTGTGAATATCCAGCTTCACCATCTTCAAATGTGAAAGAAGTACACAGGTGAACACTAAAGAGAAAACAGACATTTTTTAAAAATGTTAAAGTGCCATTTACAACTTTTAGCCAGGTCATACTTCTTACAATATATATAATGTAGAGAGGTAGCCTAACGGAGCAGAAAGAGCATTGAATTAGAAATCAAAAGACCACAGTGCAAGTTCCACCTCCACTGCTTAATGACCTAGTGTATGTCACGTAACTTCTCTGTTTATCAGACTTAGGTGATGAATTGGCTGGTTATGCTGAACTTCTTGTTCTGTTTTTTTATTCTGTTACAAGGCATGGCTCTCACAGGTTAGGGGATAGAGGAGGGATATATTCAGAAATAAAAGGGATATAAAAGCAAAAAGATCATTCAAATACTTTAAGATATTAAAAGTTTTATAACAACAATAAATGACAAATTTGCTTAACTTTTCCTCTGTGTTAAAAGAAAGAGTTTCATGGAGGAGAATTTTTTTAAAAACCTGTGAACTGCACCTAGAGGCAGCTAGGTGGCTCAGTGGATAGAGTGCCAGGCCTGGAGTCAGAAAGACTCATCTTCCTGAGTTCAAAGCTCAGACACTGGTCTCAGACACCGACTAGCTGTGTGATCCTGTGAAAGTCACCTGACCCTGTTTGTCTCAGTTTCCTCATCTGCAGAATTTGCTGGAGAAGGAAATAGTAAACCACTCCAGTATCTTTGCCAAGAAAACCCCAAATGGAGTCACAAAGGGTCAGACACGACTGAAACAACTGAACAAAAAGAGCAACAACATGAATTGCAAAGAAAAGAAAAGAAAAGAAAAGAAAAGAAAAGAAAAAAGAAAAGAAAGGGGGCAGCTAGATGGCGCAATGGATAGAGCTGCGGCCTTGGAGTCAGGAGGACCTGAGTTCAAATCCAACTTCAGACACTTGACACTTACTAGCTGTGTGACCCTGGCTGGACAAGTCACTTACCCCAAGTGCCTCACCAAAAAGAAAAAAAGAAAAGAAAGAAGACCAAAAGGAAAAAGACAAATAGAACAGCTTTGAAAGTTACATGACTTTTTACATACTTTTAAAAAATTAAGTCTACATAATAGCTTCATGTACAATCCTCTTTCTCTGTTCTACTATGTATATAGAAAAATGCTCATTTTATTTGGTGCTTAAGTTCTGAATTTTGTTACAAATTCCCCAAAAAAGAAAAGCTTTTAAAAAGGGTAAAAAATTAAATTAAACCTGTGAACTAAGCTCTATATCTTAATACTGCAAATCACAGAATCTCAGAGTTGGAAAG
Organism: Vombatus ursinus; assembly: GCF_900497805.2. NCBI lineage: Eukaryota > Metazoa > Chordata > Mammalia > Diprotodontia > Vombatidae > Vombatus > Vombatus ursinus. The sequence continues at coordinate 14,971,602 of NW_020954564.1, read as the reverse complement.
TTTGGTTAGATCCAAAGACAAATAAATCAGAGGACTTGAAACCAGAAAGGTCTTTTGAGATTATCTAACATAACCCACTTTACAGATGAGTAAACAGAGGCCCAATGATTATGTAACTTGCCCAAGGTCATAGATTAAATATATATTAGAACCAATATTTGAATCTGAATCTTCTGACTATAGCTCCAATGTTCTCTTTCTACTATGCCATAATCAGGGTTTACTAACTATGCAGGCTGTGCCTGCATAGAGCTACAAGTTTTACCACATGAGTGAATCAACCAATCTAATTTGTTTTGGCTGCTGTCTAGTTGAGGCAGCTCATAGTACAATGGACAGAGCAATGGGTCTGGAGTCAAAATGACCCTAGTTCAAATTTGGTCTCAGACACTAGTGCGATCCTAGGCAAGTCACCTAACCTCAGTCTGCCACTATAAAAGAGAGATAATAATAGCACCTACCTCCCAGGGTTGTGAGGATCAAGTGAGATAATATTTATAAAACATTTTAGCACAGTGTGGCACACAGCAGGTGCTTAATAAATAATTTGTTGCTTTCCTTCCTTCCCTATGGAGCAATGATGTGGGAGTCAGAAAACCAGATTCAAGGCATATAATACCTAGACATCACAAATCACCACTATGGGTAATTCACATGACCTCTTAGTAATCCCAGCTTCTTTATTTATAAAATAGGGATATTTGCTTATATATTCACTTCTCCCTTCTTCATGCCTCAAAACCATTCCACAACTTCATAGATCACTTCCTCTTTTAGTCCGTATCTCACACACCCTTCTCCCAGCCAAGACAAATATTTTCATTTCCTTCTGGAATTTGTCCAATCAGTCACTGATTCACTCTCTAATTTTCAATCTCTGCCTATATACTGGCTTGTCCTACACTGACCACAAATAAATTCAAGTCTTTCCTATACTTAAAAAAAAATTCCCTTGACCCTGCCATCCCCACAAGACATTGTCTTGGAATACTTCTCAACTCCTACCTGGAGTAATCTATACTTACTATTTCTACTTCCTCACTACCTATTCACTACTCAATCCTTGCAACCCATCTTCCAACCTCTACTTCCAAGAAAATTCTTGGATTAAAAATCACCACTTCTTCTTGATTAAAAATCACCACTTATTTTTTCCCTGCTCAATCTCTTAGTCTTTTCTCAGTCTTCATATTACCTGACTTTTGTGTAGCATCTGGAATGACCAGTGACACCTCTTGGATATGTTCTCAGCCTCACGCTACCTAAAGACATCATGCCCTGAATTTTTTAATGGGTCTATTGTTTTCCAATAGTTAATTTTGTTTTTTTTTTTAGTCAATACAATTTATTTTAACATAGCAGATGCTTCCCTAGCCCCTGACCAAGTACATTCCCAAAATGTTACACAACACTGACTAAAAGAATAATTGTGAATAACTGAAGTTTACTTATTGTTGCTAGAAAGTAAGGAGATATGTATTAACTTTATTCATTTCATATTAACATTGTCTGCTGTATTTAACTTGAGCCTTATTGCCTTTTACTGCTGGTTGTACTTATACTATTGCAGTCCCGTGTATTGTTCTTTTGGCTTTGCTTTCTTCACTCTGCACCACTTCCACAAATTTTCAAAACTTCCTCTAAATTCTTCATATTCATCATTCTTTGTGACCCAATGACTTTTCAGTTTGTTCATAACATAATTTGTTCAGCCATTGCCCTATCATTGGGCACATATTTCAGTTCTAGCTTTCTGTTATTACAAATAGCATTATTATGAATATTTTCCCTATGTTAAGGGTCTAAACCCAGTAATAAGATCTTCTTTCTTTTTCCATCTTCCTCCCTTGACTTCACCTGATCCTATGAATCCACCAAGGTACCCAAAATGAGGGAAATAATAGTCCTGTGGTCCAGATTAGATCACAACTGAAACTCAGCTCTGGGGGACATATTTTAAAAAGGACATCATTAGGCTTAGAGACATTCTAAAAGAGAGTAACCAAGATGGTAAAAGGAGTACATGATAACTGTTTTCAAATGTATAAAGGGCTATCACATGTAAAAGGTTTAAACAACCACAAAACAACTAAAAATGGATAATGCAAAATTCCACAGAAACTTGGCCCCAAAGAAGTGGTATGAGAAGACACCTCCTTTCTCTCCCTAAGCAAGCCTTTGCAGAGGTTATGAGGCAGGAGAAAGATCTATGAATGAGAAACACTGTATACATTGTCATTTTTTTTTCACCATACTGATGAGTGTTGCTGATTTTTTGTTCTTCTTCCTCTTTTCCTTTTTGCTTTAAAAAAAAAATCTTTGTTATAAAGGATAGTTCTCAGAGGAAAAGATAGCAGGAAATTCTGGTAATATAAAAACAAAAATATCAATAAAAATTTGTCTTCAAAAAAAAAGGAAGAAAAGGGGTTAGTAGAACCAAGAGAATATTGTATACAGTAACCACAGTACTGTTTTAAGAACAACTTTGAGCAACCAAGGCATTCTAACTATTATAAGTACTCAAATGAAGGCAGGAAGATGCTGTTTGCATCCAGAAAAATAAATCTCTCACACACACACACACACACACACACACACACACACACACACACACACTTGTGTCTAATGGCAGCCATCTCAAAATTGGGGGGGGAAGCTATACAATAACTTCGTTGCATATTTGAAAGAAATAGCAAGTTGTACACAATGGATCTGCAATTTTACATGCAATCCTGTTTTTCTATTCCACTTTGCTTTGGAAATGCTTGTTTTATTTCTTAAGTTCAGAATAAAATAAATAAATTTTAAGAAAAGAAAAGGGGTTGGGAATTTGTTCTGTTTGTCCTCAGAGCTAAGAAATAGGAATAACAGGTAGAAGCTGCAGAGGCAGATTGAGGTTTGTTGTAAAACTTGACTCAAAACAGAACTCCCTAATCCATCCTCTGAACAGCTGCCAAAATAATATTCTTAAAGCATAGATATGACCATGTCATTCCCCTGCTCAATAAACTAGAGTGCTCCCTATTCTCTCTAATATAAAAAACAAATTCCTCTGTCTGGCATTTAAAGTCCTTCATTGATTGGTTCCATCCTACCTTATTATACATTACCCTTTTCCACACATCCTACAATTCATTCAAACTGGCCTTTTTACAGTTCTTCACACACGACATTACATGTCCTTTCTCTGTGACATTGCACTAGCTGTCCCCCCTCCATGCCTTGAATAAATTCACTCCACATCCCACCCTCTTTAAATCCAATTTCCTTGTAAGCTCAGCTCAAATACTACGTGAGGCCTACCTGAATTCCCTCCCCTATTTACTGAATAAGTGCAAAATTACTTTTTATTTGTTTTATATGTATTTTGTATACCCAGAGAGACAGCATAATATAGTACAAAAACTCAGAGCCTGGCAGTTTTCAGATGAAGAAATCAAAGCTATCTACAGTCATATGAAAAAGTGCTCTAAATCACTTCTGATTAGAGAAATGCAAATTAAAACAACTCTGAGGTAGCACTTCACACCTATCAGATTGGCTAATATGACAAATTAGGAAAATGATAAATGCTGTGAAAATTGGAACAATAATGCACTGTTGGTGGAGCTATGATCTGATCTAACTGTTCGGGAGAGCAATTTGGAACTATGCCCAAAGGCAACCAAACTGTACATACTTTGATCTAGCAACACCACTACTAGGTGTGTATCCCAAAGAGATCATAAAAAAAAGGAAAAGGCCTATATGTGCAAAAAATATTTACAGCAGCCATTTTCATGGTGGCAAAATATCGGAAACTGAAGGGATGACCAACAATGGGGAGTGACTGAATAAGTTGTGGTATATGAAGGTAATGGAATACTATTGTACAGTAAGAAATGATGAGCAGGCAGATTTCAGAAAAACCTGGAAAGACTTGTACAAAGTGAAATGAGCAGAACCAGGAAGACATTGTACACAGTATCAGCAACACTGTGTGATGACCCACTATGAATGACTTAGCTCTTCTCAGCAACACAATGATCCAAGACAATTACAAAGGACTCATGATGGAAAATGCTACCAACATCCAGATAAAGAACTAATGGATTCTGAATGCAAATCGAAGCATACTGTTTTTACTTACGTTATTTTTTTTGTGGTTTTTTTCCTTTTGATCTGTTTCTTTCACAACTGTGACTAGCATGGAAATGTTTTACATGATTGCACATATATAACCTGTATCAAACTGCGTGCTGTTTTGGGAAGAGGGAAGGGGAGGAAGAAAGGGAGAAAAATCTGGAACTCAAAATCTTGTAAAAATCTTGCTAAAAATTGTCTTTGCATATAATTGGGAAAAAAATACTATTTAAAAAAAGTGAGAGCCTGGGTTCAACTCTCACTCCAGACAAATACATAATGACTATGCAAACACACATCAGGCAAATCACTACACTTCTCAATACTTCAAGTAACTTATATTATAAATTGCATAGAAGGTGCCAAATTGCATTGATAGAGGGAGTTTCCTCATCAAAAAATTATCTATACCACAGGTCCAGTCAGTCTCTATACCCTATATTTTGTATATACTCATCTGCATACATGTTGTTTCCCCCAACAGAATGCAAGCTCTTAGAGGTCAAGGACTCCTTCACTTTTGTCTATCTCCAGCTCCTAGGACAGTGCCTAGCATACAGGAGATGCATAATAAATACCTGCTGACTAACTGAGGGAAATGCTCCTATTAATTATATCTGTAAGGGGTGGTGCAGTAGATAGAGCTCCAGCCTTGGAGTCAGAAGGACCTGGGTTCAAATCCGGCCTGAGACACATGACACTTATTAGCTGTGTGACCCTTCGCAAGTCACTTAACCCCGATTGCCTCACCAAAAAAATATATGTATATATATATATATATACACACACATATATATAAAAGTGGAATAGATGCCTCAGGAGGTAGTGAGTTCCTTTTCACTACTGGCCCTTATTATTTGTCCTTCATTTCGAAGAGGATCAATGACATCATGGAATGATGCCCTGATTTGAATGTGAACTGAATTTAAGTGAAGCTGAGTTGCACTCACCCTCTCTTCCAGAATCATCAAAGCCCAGTAGCAAGACAACAGTGAGGATGACTTGCGATGGCCCGGAGATGACCTTGGTGTCTTTGAGGCATGACCAAGCTCTAAGGGCTCCACAGACCCTGCTTCAGCTGTCGCTGGAACAAATTGTTCTCATCCTCCCATTCCACTGGGGGAAGTCTTCACATGCTTCAGGTAGATGCCCCACTAACTCACTGACAGGTTTGTAGCATATAGGTTACCCTCAACCTGGTTTAACCCATCTGCCGAGATGGTTTTACCAGACACTATGCATGCTACAGCTTCATGGAGCCGCAGGCGAGAGTTGGGTGAAGGTGGACACCAAAGGTGGATGAGGGGCAGTTAGGTGACGAAATAAATAGAGCACAGGGCTTGGAGTCAGGAGGACCTGAGTTCAAATCTGACTTCAGACCAGAAATTTGACACTTACTAGCTATGTGACCCTGGTCAAGTCACTTAACCCCAACTGCCTCACAAAAAAAAAAAGAAAGAAAGAAAAAGAAAGAAAGAGGTAGATGAGCTGCCCTGAAAAGGGCTCAGCAAGCCCTCACACCAGAGGCACTAAGTTCCCCCTGAACACCCCATACAGGCCTTAAAGCCAATTCTAGATGATGGCTCATTGGGTATATTGAAGAATGGATTCTTGTTTGGGTACAGGTTGGACTGGTTTCTCAGATCCCTTCAAATTGTAAAATTCTGCAATTCTATGACTCTTCTAATTATATATCCAGTCCTAATTTCTTTCCTGATATTCAGTCCTACATGTCTAAATGCCTACTAGTCTCTTCCACATCAGTGTCCTCCAAGCACCTCAAACAATACATTCAATCAATCAGCACTTACTATTAATTACCTATTATGTACCAGGCAATATGCCAGTGACAGTCTCTGCCTTCATGACCTCATTCTATTTGGAAGATAAAATATGTATATGGATAAGCAAATATGAGATATATGCATGCTAAATAAATACAGAATGATGTTACAGGGAGGAATAACTAGAGTAATCAGGAAAGGTTTCTTGAAAGAGGTAGCTCTTGAATTGAGCCTTAGAGGGAACGAGGGGTTTTAAGAGGCAGAGATGAAACGGAAGAACATCCCAAGCATGAGGATAGCTGTACAAAGGGACTAAGGTAGAAGAAAGAATATGATATACAGGGAATAGCAAGTACGCCAGTATGACAGGAACATTAAAATGAGTAAAGGGAGCAAATGTGTAATGAGTCCAGAAAGTCAGACTGGAACCAGACTGAGAAGGACTTTAAATGCCAAAGAGAGCTGGTTTGTATTTTATCCCAGAAGCAATAGAGAGCCATTAAAGCTTGAGCAGTGTAGTAATACGTGCTTTAATCTCAATATGGCAATTATTGATGGATTTTAAGAGCAAATAAGATGGAAGCAGAGAAATTAACTAGAAGTCCAAAACTGAACTCCTCCTCCCATAAACCTGCCCTTCCCACAAATTTCCCTACTTCTCTTCATGGCACTGTTATCCTCCTATGCACCCAGACTCCATCCACTAGAATCAGCTTAAACTCCTCTCTATCCCACCTCTCCCCCCTTTCTTTCTCTTTCTCTCTACCTCTCCCCACATCTAATCATTTGCCAAATTCCAATTATTCTACCTCTGCTTGCATTCTGCTGCATATGCCCCCTTCTTTCCACTCATGCTGCCAGCCTAGTCACAATTCACCAGGACGACTCAATAAGCTCATTTACTTGTCTTCCTGATTCTAACATCTCCCCAATCCAATCTACCCTTCACACAGCTGCCAAAACTATCTTCCTAATTTAGATCCCTAACCATATTACCTTTCCCGAAACTTTCCTTCAGTGGATCTCTAATTGCTTACAGGATAAAATACAAAGTCCCTATCTTAGAATTTTAAGGCACAATTGTCCAACCAAAATGGACAATGAACTACTCCCTGAATTTGACTTGCCATTGCCCACTTCCATGAATCAATGCAGATCACTCTTTATACTTCAAATGCAGTCAATTCTGCCTTGTAAAATCTCTCAAGGTTCAGCTCAAGTGTCACCTCTTCTACGAATCCTTGCCCTAATTTCCTCAAGCTAAAATGGCTCTCTCCCATCTCAAACTTTCCTAAATCATTTTGCCTGGATCTCTTCCTTTTGCCTTCACACTGAAGCTTATCATCCTTACCCATGTACAAATTACAGGGGGGATCTCCCTGATCATGAAATTCCCTCTACCAACATAGATCAGTATGTTCTCTGCAACTTACTACTGTATATATTACTATCCTCTAGAACAGAAAATAAACTTGCAGGGAGGTTTTGTCATTTTTTGTCAACAATACATACCACAGAGGCAGCTAGGTAGCACAGTGGATAGAACTCTGGCCTTGGAGTCAGGAGGATCTGAGTTCAAATCCGGCCTCAGACACTTGACACTTAGTAGCTATGTGATCCCAGGCATGTCACTTACCCCCAACTGCCTCACCAAAAAGAAAAAAAAAAAACCCACCACAGTACTGTAAGTACAACATGGATGTAATAAACGTTTGTTGAATTGAAGGTGGTTGACTAATGGGACTTATCTTGGTATTTTATGTACACATGCTACACTATATGTATGTGTGTGTGTTTTTATGCATGTCAGTGTGTGTGTGTGTGTGTGTGTGTGTGTGTACATATATATATAGCCATGTTAATGATAAACACAGACACCCTGGATCTATAATTTCAATTGACATCTCGACATTCTCTTATCTCATTATAGCATTAAGGGACCACATTTATTAGAGCCATGGCTCTGAAACTTTCTACTCATATAAGCCTATAGTTTAAAAAAAAAAAAAAAAAAAAAACCTTCGTAAGCCTCAGTTTCCCCATCTGTAAAATGGGAATGATAAAATTCATACTACATACCTTACAGAAGTGTTAAAAGTGCTTTGTAAACTACAAATCACTTAGAGTAGGAGTTATTATCTCTTCCAAAGCCCTTGATAAATCAGAAGGCAAAGTTAATTAAAATTAAAAGATAAAAAGCAAATAATTTACCTCTTTGCTAACATCAACATTGGCAAGAAACTTAAGTGCCTACTGTTTATAGATCACTTTGTTAAGTGCTGGAAGAAATTCCAAATTTGAAGGATCTGAGTGTGAAGATACCTTGGAAACCACCTAGTACAAATTAGTGTAAGTACTAGAATGCCCTCTTTATCATCCTCAGCAGTTTAAATATGGCATATTATTTCCAAGGAGTTTTTGATCTAGTAAGAGACAGGTCTTAAAAATAGAAATTAAAGTCATCTAATCTCAATTTGTTAGGAGTATTAACATACCAATACAAATACACCTAAGTATAAATGTGAGCTTGCTTCTGACATTTTAATGAAGTATGCAACAAGCAAATGAGATGCCTTTCACCTGACAGGGCAAAGGCAAATATTTTATATTTGTTCCATCCAAAACTAGCATCCAAACTAATAAGAATTTGCTTCAGAGAGATACAATATAAAAATTCAAAGAAATGACCTCAGACATTGTAACTTAATGTTTCCTAACAATCATCAGTTAGAAATGTAATTCTCACGCTTCTCATCTATTTGCTCTGTTAACCCATATGGTAAAAGATCACAGCCTAAATCAAAGAATGCTTTCTTTCAGTTCCACGTTAACTTGTCAGAATTCAAACACAGTAATTTTTGTCTAATATAAAACTACCTCAAATCTTCTACAGTCACAAGTCTTCCCCAGAAAAGCTGATTAAAGCAATACATAATTTGTTTTGTGTATGAACATATACGTGTCCCAAAAATATTAGTTTTTATACATACATACACTTACATATGTACGAAGGTATGTATCTTTTCATCTTAGAAAACTCAAATTAGGCAAGTGGGAGATTATGAAATTTTCATTTGACAAAACCTAGGAAAATACAACTAAAACATCAGACGACAGCCTCAAGATTCAAAAGAGTATGACACACTAGACCAGTGGGATATCTATAAAATCCTGGATTTGAGTTTTAAAAAATAAATTTCACATATAAAAGATGAAGATATGTCTGGTAAGTAGTTTGAGTGGAAAAAAAATATCAAAAAACACCTCCATTCTCAAAGAACAGAGCACATGTCAACTATGATAATAATAATAGTTCACATTTAATCAGTGCTTTAAGGCTTGCAAAGTATTTTACATACATCACCTCTTTTATGTCTCACAACAACTATCAGATAGGTGTGATTATTACCATTTTACTGATGGGGAAACTGAAGTTCAGAGGGGTTAAGTAACTTGCCCAAGATCACCCAGCTAGTAAATGTCTGAGGCAAGAATGGAACCCAGGACTTCCTGACTCCCAAGTCCAACACTCCATCCACTATCCCAAGCTGCCTCTCAGTGAATGAGCACGAAGGGACAAAGATTCCTGATAAAAAAAAATTTAGAAAAAAAGACTAAAAAAAGTATTGATGCTTTATTTGTTGAAATTAATTAACATTTAAATACTTAATGAACAGCTTTTTATTAATGTTCAGTTTTAAATTTTTAATAAAAAACTGATTTTTAAAATACGAGTTAGTTCTAGTCATTTGCAAGTTCACTATGAGTCAACAGAGACATGGTAGCCAAAAGAGATAATGTTATCTTAGGTTGCATTAAAAGAAGATCCAATGTAAGAGAAGTTAGTTAAACATCTCTCTAAGTTTCAATTTCTTTAACTGTAAAATGAGGGGATTAAAAGTAGATAGTCTAAGGTCCCTTCTGGGTCTGACATATGATTCTATAATCCCAATGTACTCTCTGCCCTGTATCTGAAATACACTGTACAGTTCTGAACACCATGCTTTAGTATCGGCATAAACACCTGTAAAGCTTCAAGAGAAAGGTGACCAGGATTAGGAAGAGCCTCAAGATCATGCCATCCTAAGACTGGTTTAAGGGACTAGGAATGTTTAGCCTAGAGAAGACTTAAGGATGATATTTACAGCAACTACAAGGCCAGATGAAGCTGACCAGGAGCATTCTTCTGTTTATGACTACCAAGGACAAGGTACCTTGAACTAGACTCTATCTTGAATAATGGGACTGTATCTTAAAATACACTTATGTGTATTTTATGTACACATGCTACACTATATGTGTGTGTTTTTATGCATGTATGTGTGTGTGTATGTATATATATAGCCATGTTAATGATAAACACAGACACCCTGGATCTATAATTTCAATTGACATCTTGACATTCTCTTATCTCATTATACTTACAACCTATCATATTAAGAAATTTCTTTCTTATATTATGGTTAAACACAAATGGAGACTATAATTTTGGGTTGACACAGCCTTCCTGAGTTGGGATTACTCTAAGTGTATAAAGAGTCTCCTTCAGGTTGTTTACCTCTGAGCTCAGATTTTCTGACTCCATCATGCATGATTCTCTGGCTTAATAAGAATAAACAAGTACATTATAACACATGTAAGCCTGATTCTGTTTGTTCCTTGTTCAAACGTTTGGTAAGGTGAACCCCATTCTCTTTGTTCTTGAACAAACCTTTGGGAAGGGGGAACCCAATTCTGTTTGTTCTTTGGACAAACCTTCAGTTAAGAGGGAACCTCATTGTATTTGTTCTTAGGACAAATCTTCGGTTAAAGGGGAAACTGATTCTGCTTGTTTCTTTGGACCAAACTTTTGGTAAATGGTTGACAGGTAACCACAACAAAAAATGGCAAATGTTGGAGGAGGGAAATGGCATATTGATGTTAGTGGAGCTGTGGAGTCCAATCTTTTTGGAAAGCAATTTGGAATTGTGTACAAGAAGTTACCAAGCAGCGCTTTGACCAACTACACCACTGTTAGACCTATACCTCAAAGAGTGCAAAGAAAGAGGAAAAACTTTTATGTACAAAAATATATACATACATACATATATATAAATGTATACACACACATATACAGAGAGAGAGAGAAAGAGACAGAGAGAGAGAGAGAGAGAGAGAGAAGCTCTTTTTGTGGTGGCAAGCAACTGCAGACTAAGAGAGTGCCCTTCAACCATAGAATGGCTTCTAACAAAATGTTGTGTATCAATGTATTGGACTTACTATTATGCTATAAGAAATGAGAAAAAAGACAGTTTTAAAGATACAGGAAGACTTGTATGAACTGATGCATAGTCAAGTAAGCAGAACTAGAAAAACAATTTATATTATAATTGTCAATATTATAAAATCAATTTTGAAAGATTTAAGAACTCTGATTAGCTAGCAGTACTTGTAGTAATAGCTAGTTTATATAGCACCAACTACGTGCCAAGCACTGTGCTAAGCACCTTATACATATTATCTTATTAAATCCTCACAACAACCTGGGGAGTGAGGTAATATTATCCCTTTTTTACAATAAATGATCAACCACGACTGCAGAGAACTGATAAAGAAGAATACTGCCATCTTGAAGACAGACAGATAACAGACTAGTAAGTAGAATGAGAAACGTATTTTTTTAACATGGATAATGCAGAAATATGCTTTGTTTGATTGTGCTTATGGGATACCAAGGTTCTGTATTTGTTTCTTTTCATTGGGTGGAGGGAGGTGGGAGGGGAGAAACGAATATTTGATAATTGCAAAAAATAAAATAACTTTTTGGTAATTTTTTTTCTCTTAAGTTTGAAAAAGTTTATTGCTAACATTAAACTATTATTACACTACTCTAGGTAGTAATGATTCTACCCAGGGAGAAATTCCCAGTACACAGCAAAATTCATCTAGATGGTATAGTATATAAATGGTATAGTGACAAAATACACGAATTTGGATACAAGATTTGGGTTCCATGGCTAGCTATCTACTTGCTGGTCTAATATCACTTGCTAGCTTCATCAATGTGAGCAAGTCACTTCATTTATATGAACCTTAGTTTCCTCATCTATTATAACCTTTGATTGGTCTTACCTCACATGATTGTTGTGCAGAAAGCCTTTTGTAAACTACAAAGTGGTAAATAAGTGAGTTATTACTATTACTCACAGAAAAGATATCCAACACCATATAATTATTAGATTAAAATCCAACACAATTGCAAAAAAAATAGAATCAGTCAATTAAATGCACTCAAAATATTTGAATCCAAAGATGTTCACTATATAGAAGTTATATTATTATCATAACGCCCTAAAATGATTCAACTACTTTGTGACATTACAAAAATGTATTTAAAAAAAAGATTTAAAGACACAATGTAAAGGACAGAGAGATGAGAGTTGCATAGCACTCCTCTCACCAGACCACGTATGTAGTATTGTGTTTAATTTGGAGCATCATATTTTGGGTAAGCCACTGATAAGCTGGAGAGTATCTAAAGGAGGGCAACTATAATGGTGAAAAGTCTCAAGATCATGCTATATAAAGATCATGGATTAGGTGAAGTACTTAGACATACTTAGCCAGAAGGAGGACATGATAGTTGCCTTCATCTATTTGAAAGTCATATAGAAGAAGAATTGGACAACTTTCAGTGATTCCAGAAGTCAGAAATAGAAACAAACGTAAGGAATGGTTTCCTAATAAGTAGATTTATTGAAAAGCAGAATGTGATGCCTCAAGTAGCTGGACCACCCTCACTAAAAGAATTCAAAGTTTGGCTTACTACTTGCAATTGCTGTTAAAGAGGGTTCCTGTATGGCCTCCACTGTTTCTTCCACGTCAGAGATTTTATGTTCTGTGATTAGACAAATATTTGGTCAGACCATATGATTTAAACATAAAAGACACCTTAGAGATCATCAAATCCAAGTCCCTCATTTTACAAATGGCAAAATGGTAAACCTGTACCAGTACGGTCTAATGAGGGGGGGGAACCCACCAAACTAGGTGTTAGGAGTAGTGGTTTCCAGTCCTGGCTCTTATTAACTTACTGTGTATCTTTGGGAAAAATCATAATCTTTCTAGGCCTCAGTTTCCTCTTTTCTAAAATGAACTTAATAACAGCAGCCCTACCTAAATCATGCAATAAATTGGAACAATACAACTTAAAAATCCAAGTGTATACACTGAGAAAATTAAGATTGCTATCTAAATGCAAGGTATTATTTTGCGGCTAGTTTTTGCCTACAGGGTGGCAAGGGCTATACCTACACACTGACAATTTAAGATGACTCACCGTAATGAAGTTTGCATTCCCTGAGTAAATGCCAAGTATGACCTACAAGTGTGTGGAGTGACAGAAGGGTAACAGCCCAGACTTAAACAGGTAGTGCAGCAGATAGAGTGCAGGGCCTGGAGTCAGGAAAACTTAAGTTTAACTCTGGCCTCAGACACTAGCTGTGTGACCCTGGGCAAGTCACTTAATCCTGTTTGCCTCGGTGTCCCCATCAGTAAAATGAGCTGGAGAAGAAAATGGTGAACCACTCCAGTATCTTTGCCAAGAAAACCCCAAATGGGGTTATGAAGAGTTGGACACAAATAAAACGACTGAACAACAAAAAAATATGTGTAGTAAAAAGAACACTAGATTTGGAGTAAGAAGTTTAAAAACCAGCTATCTGTAAAATCATGGTAAATCAATTAACCTCTCATGGCCTCAGTTTTCTCATCCTTAAAGTGAGAGGGTTGGACTAGATGACCTCTGAGGTCATTTTCAACCCTTCTTCTATGCAGTTCAGAAAGGGGAAGTGACTTTCCAGTTAGAGTATTTGGGAAGGTAATATTTCATAGTGTTCCTGCAAAGAGAACAATGATGAAATCTCTTGACTGTGAATAATTTTAAAGGGCAAAACAGAAAAATATGCTTTACTCCTTTAAAGAGTCAGAGGGAAAAAAACACTAAGAACTTTAGAGTCCTAAATAAAAAACCTTAACCCCTTTCATTACATTCAGAGTGGGTGTATTGGCACTGTGCAGGATTAAGGCCAAGCAAGCATTTGTCATAATGGACAATTTAGGCTAATGAACAGGCATTCTACCTTTGCTTTACTAGTAAAACTTCTTTTAAACTCAAATAAGAAAAGCCCTAAAGGACACTACCTAAAGGAAAAATATGTTAAAATCATAATGCCAATGCTCTTCCTGGTGTTGCCTAACATGGCGTGGAAATACAAGTGTTCACTGGACATCACTCAACTTCCTATATAACAATGAATCCTAATAAATATTTCTGTAAAAAAAGGGTTAGACAGCCAGTTCACATGACCAACAAGATGAAGGACTCAACATTTTCTCTGATCCTTTCGACCTCTCAAACCTTTCTCTTCAAAATAGAAATTATGCACAAAGATAATGTAACTTCAGTTGTCTCCATGGTCTAGGACACCTGGAAAATTAAAGAATATTTAAAAAAAAAATGTACTGATGCCTACCCTGAACACACACAGCACCCCTCCCTCACTGTATCACACTACTAGCAGCAAGACTGCATTAGCCAACTAAAAGACCCAACACACAGACTTGCAACAAAATCCAACCCTACAACCTGATCCCACCTTTTTTCCAGTGCCATGGAGATCCCAGCACCAGGATGCCACAAAGAGCACTCCAGGCTGCATGAGTTTGCTGGACCCATAACAGATATTGCATTAGTAACAGCATTCTGTTTTGTAAAACGTTTCTGCAGGAAAGTAGAAGAACAGGAAAAGGGGCAAGACAAATCTAGACTTGAAATAGATCTCAACCCCACATCCCATAACATCCTCCTCCTAGAGCCATGGAGACCCAAACTACAGAAATCAGTACCAGAATACTAGTGTGGCAGCTCTCTGACCCGCTGGTATTGTGTCAGAGAACTAAGGAACAGAGGAAACGGGACATCATGGTTGTCCCATCAGGGTGCTGTGCAGCGCTCCATTAAACATGAAGTAAAGAACTTAACATCCAGATAGGGACAATTCTGCCCACACAGACAAAAGTCATTTGGGGCAGAGACCTAGGCTGGTGAATTGTGAATTGCCCAGCATGAAAGGAGGCTGAGACACTTTGAGATCTAGCCTCCAGCGAAACCATCGGCAGAAAGTATGGAGTCAGAAAGTGAGCAAAAGGGGAAAACAAAGAGGAAAAGACTGAAATTATCAAAAATCACAGGAAGAAAATTCAAAAACATAAGCAAACAAAGAACATAAGCAAATAACCAACAGGGAAAACATTAAAAGCAGAAGGAAATATGGCCTCAAAATCTAGTAAACAAGTTCAGGCATTTACACTTGATGAGAGAGAGGACTCTGTAAAATGTGAGAACATGAAACCACAAACATGCCGTTATTGAGTGTTTTAAAACAGAAATGAAAATTATGATAGTAGAATTTATGGCCAGCATAGCAAAAATAATTGGCAAAATAAAAAAGCTTGAGTTTGCAATGGCAAGACTCACCAAAGAAACAAAACAGAAAAATAGACTGCAAATGCAAACACACAGAGGTGACAGCCAATATAGAAGAAGAAAAAAAAATAACATGTTTAAAAACCATGCTCACTATCCAAGCAAAACATACTGATCTCAAAGACAGGATGTGCAGAGACAACTTAAGATTCACAAGTCTCCCAGAAAAATAAGACAAGTCAACAACCTTAATGAAGGAAATAAGAGAACCGTACAGAACTTCTAAACACAAAAAATAAAATACCAATTGAAAGAATTCATAAGTTGCCTTTGGAGGAAAAAAAAAGATTGCAAAACTCCAAGACATACAGAGGTTAAATTTAAATTTTAATTCAGAAATAAGTTGTGTAGTCAGGAGAAATACTTTCAAATACAAAGGAAAGGAAATTTGAATAACACAAAACCATTCAGCACCCACCAGAAGATACAGAAGAGAATAGAATAATGTGTTCCAATGAGCAATGGAGCTCAGGATGAAGCCCAAGGTGACCTACCCAGCAAATATGTACTTAACTGTATGTGAAAAAAAGATGGGTGTTCAGTAATAAAGGGACATTTGAGTGGACAGAGCTCCGGCCTTGGAGTCAAGAGGACCTGAGTTCAAATCTGCCCTCAGACACATAACATTCACTAGCTATGTGACTGGGCAAGTCACTTAACCCCAATTGCCTCACCACCAAAAAAAAAAAAAAGAGAGAGAAACATTTGAAACATTCTTATAAAGAAAACTAAATTGAAGAAATTATTTGCTTCTTTAACACCATAGACAACAGAAATGCAGGAGAAGTGAACAAATGCAGCAGCCAAGGACTACAACAGCAACAGCTAAGAGAACAGTAAGGGACTTCTTTCCAAATGTATATGAGGAGACAGAAGCAAAGGTGAAAGTGAGATGGAAAACAGTGAAGAGACAGGCTTGGGATATTATGGATAGAATCTGGCAACACCTTAAACACAGGTAAATTAACCTTTTTTTTTTTTCCCATGGGGGCTACCTGCCAAAATGGGAGGGTGAATGAAAGGTAGGGAAGAGAAAAGGTGGAGAGAGGGGAGAGTGGAACAGACCCAGGTCAAATCAAAGCCAACAATGGAAGGGAAGGGGAGCCAACCCCTGTGGTCTCAAGAAGAGGGTGAGGATGATAGTGAAAGGACTGAAAAGAACAGAGGTGGAAGAAGTAGGCCTTACTTTGGTATCAGGAAGGGATTCCACTGATGAATGCTTCTATGGGTGAAGAAAGATGTTCAGCAAAAAGAAATGGATAGATTAGGTAAACAATACACAGTAGCAAATGACTATAGTAATCTAGTGTTTGATAAACCCAAAGATCCAAGCTTTGGGGATAACAATTCACTATGTAACAAAAACTGCTAGGAAAACTGGAAAGCAGTTTGGCAGAAACTAGGTATAGACCAACATCTCACACCATATACCAAGATAAGGCCAAAATAGTTACATAATTTAGACATAGAGGGATGATAACATAAGCAAATTAGCAGAACATGGAATAGTTTACCTGTCAGATCTATGGACAAGGGAAGAATTTATAATCAAACAAGAGAGAGAGAGCAGGATGTAAAATGGACAATTTTGATTACATTAAATTTAAAAGGTTTTGCACTAACAAAACCAATGAAACCAAGATTAGGAGGAAAGCAGAAAACTGGGGGGAAGGGGGAAGAGTTACAATAAGTGTCTCTAGTAAAGGCCTCATTTCTCAAACAGACAGAGAACTAAGTCAAATTTATAAGAAAATAGATCATTCCTCGATTTATAAATGGTCAAAAGTTAGGAACAGACAACTTTCAGAAGACATCAAAGCTATCTATAGTCATATGAAAAAATGTTCTAAATCACTACTGAATAGAGAAATGTAAATTAAAACAACTCTAAGGTACCACCTCATATCTATCAAATTGGCTAATATGACAGAAAAGGAAAATGACAAATATTGGAGGGTATATGGAAATTTGGGACACTAATGCACTGCTGTTCACTGATCTAACCATTCTGGAGAGCAATTTGGAACTATGCACAAAAGAATATAAAACTGCATATGCTTTGACCCAGCAATACCACTAACAGGTCTGTAACCCAAAGAGATTAAAAAAAAAAAAAAAAGGAAAAAGACCTATATGAACAAAAATATTTATAGTAGCTCTTCTTGTGGTGGCAAAGAATTAGAAATTGAGACAATTGGGACTCAACAAGTTGTGGTTTATGATTGTGATGGAATACTATTGTGCTATATGAAATGACAAGTAGGATACTTTCAGAAAAACCTTGAAAGATTTACATGAACTGATGAATAGCAAAGTGAGCAAAAGCAGGAGGATATTGTAAACAGTAACAACAATACTGCATGATGATCAACTGTGAATGACTTTGCTATTCTCAGTAATAACAATGATCTAAGCCAATTTGGAAAGACTCATGATGAAAAATGCTATTCAGAGAAGAACTGATGGAATCTGAATGCAGATGGAAATATATTTTTTTTGTTTTATATTTCTTGGGGGGTTTTTGTCTTTTTTTTATAACATGACTAATATGAAAATGTTTTGCTTGATTGCACATGCATAACCTACATCAAATTGCTTGCCTTCTCAATGAGGGGGGAGGTAGAGAATTTGGAACTCAAAATTTTTTTAAAAATATTAAAAATTTGTACATGTAATTGGAAAAAAAATTTAAGTACAACAATATTCAGAAAGAGAGAGAGAGAGAGAGAGATGGGGACCTTGTGGTAGATGTGGTCTGGGAGATTTGATGCTTAAAAAAACTACTCAAGTTACCACAGGAGGCAAGGGGCTGGAACTCATGAGGGCAAATAGTACCTGGGGGAATGGGAGAACATGAACCCAGGGAGGCAATTTTGAGGCAAATGGGGAAAAGAGGGTAACCCAGGAGTAGGTATAGATCAGTGATGGGCTGCGTAATTAGGGATGTGGTTGCATTGTCACCCACAGGAATTGGAACTGTACTGGGAGTGAGGCACTATGGAAAAGGGGAACCTGCAGGGCAAGCTCTACAAGACAGTGGCAGAAACTGCCTAAAGGAAAGAGCCCAGAATAAATATTTCAGAAGTTTTGATTCTATGAGAAATACAGAGAAAAGAATGAGACCTGACAATTACAGTGGTCATGAACCAGAGAAGGAGAGTCTGGAAGAGTAGACAGAGAGAGAAGATGGATAATGAAGAGAAAAAATTCTTGGAAAGGGGCACACAGAAAAAAAAATTTAAACTAATGAATAAATTTGAACAGGAGGAAAGGAAGAGGGAATCTACTTAACTAACTGACAGGAAAAAAGGGGGGGGGGAGGGGAAGAAATAAATAACCAGATAAAAGCAGGAAAGAAAAAAGGAACTGACAACCAAAACCTCAAAGAACAAGAGGTAACGAATGGGAGGCAAAATAGGGAAGAGGGAAAGAGAGCCAATGGGAAGAAAGAGGGCCACCATAAAAAAAGAATAAGCTAAAGTAACTTAAGTAACATAGTATCGTGTGCACCACAGAAGACGGGGAAAATCATACTTGAAAAAAACCCAAATTAGGGGCAGTTAAGTGGTGCAGCAGATAGAGCATCGGCCCTGGAGTCAGGAGGACCTGAGTTCAAATCCAGCCTCAGACACTTGACACTCACTAGCTGTGTGACTCTGGGCAAGTCACTTAACCCCAACTGCCTCATAAAAAAAAAATTAGAGACAAATAGAGGAAAATATAAGTTAATTCTCATAACTTTAAATGTGAATGGATTACGTAATCTAATAAAGTGAAAAAGTGGCAGAGTAGATAAGAAAGCAAAATCCTACAATATGTTACTTACAAAGACCACATTTAAAAATAAATAAAACTGAGGGGATGGAAAAAAATTAACTATGCATCAAGGGAATCCAAAAAAGCGGGAGTTGTTATCATGCTGACAAAACAAAAACAAACATTTAAAAATAAAAAGGGATAAACAAAGGGAACTACTTTGTGCTGAAAGCAATCACAGATAATAAATCAATCAGTAATAAACTCATATGCTCCAAATGCTAGCATCCAAATTCATAAAGGAAATATTAACTGAGCCACAAGACACAGACAGTAATACAATAGTGACAAGAGACTTCAATATCTCTCTCTCTCTCTCTCAGTTTTGGATAAGTCTAACAGAAAGATAAATAAAAGGGTAAATATGTAACTGAATAAATTGCTAGAGAAACTAGAGTTAAAAGACTTACCTTGTCTTCTAAATGGGACAGCAAAAGAAATCCAGTGTTTGATAAAGTGGAAAATATAAACTACCCAGTTAAAAAAACCTCCTTATTTGACAAAAACTATTGAGAAAACTAGAAAACAATCTGGAAGACATTAGGCTTAGACCAATATCTTACAGCATAATCTACAATACATTCTAAATAGATACATAACTTTAGTAATAATATTTTTTTTAAAAATTGAAGTAGATTATATACTTCTCATAGCTATGGGTAGGAAATATAAATTCACTGTGGGGCTAACAAAACTCCTAAAACAGGCCCAATCAGATTAAAATGTAATTGGGAAATATTCAACAAAATAAATACAGCATAAATAATGTTAATTTGTGGCCTTCTAAGTCAATAAGCTACCATCCTTTTTATTTGAGTTTGACACCACTGTTCTAAACTAAACAGATAAAGAGGCAATTACAAAAGATAAAATATATTACTTCGATTATACTTAATTGAAAAGCTTCTTCACAGACAAAATTAATGCACCTAGAATAAAAAAGAAAGTAGTCAAATGGGAAAAAATTTTGTATTAAATTTCTATGATAAGGGTTTGGTATCCAAGATATATAACTATATGTGTATATAAAACTATAAAATTATATATATATGTATATAAACATACACATACATATATAATAATAGCTACTCTTCAGTAGATCAATTGGCCAAAATATATGAACAAACAGTTCTCAGAAGAAAAATTGCAACATATCCACTACCACGCAAAAGAATACTCCAAATTACTAATAACAGAAATACAAAATCAAGACAACCCTGAAGTTTCACCACACAACCTGCAAGCTGGCAAAGATGACAAAAAATGACAATACTCAAGGTTGGAAGGATTGTGGACTAATAAGCAAACAAATACATTGTTGATGGAGCTGAGAAATGGTACAACCTTTTAGGAAAGCATTTTGGAATTACACAAATAAAATTACTAAAAAAATTACTAAAATGTCAATACCCTTCATACCAGAGATTCCATTACTGGGCTCATACTCCAAGGAAGTCATCAATAAGAAGAAAGTCTCCTTATACACCAAAATACTTATAACAGCATTTTTTTTTTTGTGATAGCAAAGAATTGGAAACAAAGCAGATGCCCTTCAACTGGGAAATAGCTAAACAAATCATGGTACATGAAGGTAATGGAATATTACTGTGCTGTAAGAAATGATATATGTAACAAATACAGAAGCATGGAAATATCTAGAAGAACTGGTGCTGAGTGAAGTAAGCAGAGTCAAGAAAATATTATACACAGTAACTACAATCAATGCTTGATTTTCATAAATACACCAAAAAAGTCAAAAGTGAATGTAACAAAATCATAAAAATCAAGCATAACTCGAATGAAGAAATAAAAAATAGTATCTTCAACACACTCCTTTGTAGTAGCAGAAGATCCAAAACTGTTACACATTGCATATGTTTTCAGACTTTTTCGATGTATCAATTAGTTATGCTGACTTTCTTTCCTTTTTAAAAAATACTGTTCTGTTTGTTATATAGGATAGCTCTATGAGAGGGAGAGTGGCAAGGTGAAGACTACTGGATTTAACTAAGATAATGTAAGAAACAGAAAACATCAATAAAAATTTATTTTTTTAAAAAAAGGAAAAGAAACTGGCTATTCATCTAAATATAAAAGCTTTATTTAAGAAGTTATTACAACTCATTCAAACACAGGAAATCATAATTTATAGTAAAGAGTTCAAAATACAGTCTCAGCCTATTAATCACAGAGAATTAACCTTGATGTCTAAGCATCCTTCTGAGAGGTATATAAAATACAGATCTGAATCAGTAATATTCCCTCCTAATATAAGAAACATATCAGAACTTCCACAACTAAGCTATGTTAGCTATTTTTCAGAGTTGAACTTATAAAACAAATCCAACTTCAAATGCAAGTCTGGGTAGCTCAGAATTGGAATTATTGAAAAGCCAACTACATTTAGAGTCAAAGGACCCAAGTTTTAATCTCAATCCTGCTATTTATATCTATCTGACTTGAAGAAATAATTTCTCTAAAACCTCCTCAGTTTCCTGTAAAATGAAGATTTTAGATTAGTCTCTAAGGTCCCTTCTAGTTTTATTTCAATGAGAACTATGCAATGAAGAATTGAAACCACTCCATTTTAGAAAAAAAGTTTCCTAATAAGACAAATTTTTTCAAGAATGTCTCTGAAAAAAAAATCTAAGTTTATAATCCAAATTTAAATTTAAAATCCCAATGCAAATGCTACCTCCCCATGAAGCCTTCTCTGATATCCTACATCCTCTTTTCTTCTCTTCCCCTCCATGAAGACCATTTCATGTGTCTTCCACACAATCCTTTGCTTATACCTCTCTAATATACTTGTGAGTTCTTGTTATAGACATCATATTCATTTGTGTGTACATCTCATTCCCTGACTATACTTCAAGATCCATGAAAACAGTCATTGTTTCTATGCCTCCCCCAAACTTTGTCTCTTCCACTCATAGCCTGGTGCAGTGCTCTATATTCAACAGATAACTCCAGTTTGCTGAATTGAATCAATCCATGTTTCCACAAGCAAGTTAATTCCAAAATCAACCAACTAAATTAGTTTTAATTAAATTTTTAAAACGAAGTCTTTCTGAAATAAGGGAGAAGAGATTTTCCCTTAAATCTCTTAAAGTTTAAAAGAAAACTACACACTTGGGAGGGAGGAAGGGGGAGAGAGGACCTAAGACTGGCTCCCTGAGGAGAAGTCCTTGAGAAAATAGTCCACTAAAAAGTTCTGCTCACCTTCATGACTACCAAAACTAAGAATTCTGGAAAAGAAGGAAAAAAAAAACGCTAAAAGGGCATTCTTTTTTACAAATAGGTCAAAACTTGTCAAACAAAGTAATTTAAACCTAAGAATGTTATATTTTTATTGGCCTCAACTTCCCCATCTGGCAAGAGGCCAGACTAAATTAACTATAAAGTTACTTCCACTTATAAAATCCTACAAGTCTAAATTGAGAGTTAGTTTTGACCAAATAAAAAATGTCACCTGTGTAAAAAATTCGATGTTTTGTAGATACTGGTATCTTTTAGTTCAAGGCAAAGAACTGACAAAGTTTCTTCAAAAATTTCTATGCATGGTTCTGTGAAAGAGGGTGAATAGGCAGACCTTTGGCTATAATATCACAGTGCACCCTTTTCCAAGCATATCTTTACCTAACACTTCTACTACACTCAAAAATCTCACTGTAATGTTCAGAAAACAAATAAACTGAATTTTTTTGTCCCCTACTGGACTAGCAAATAAAAGTTGCTTAAGGTTTATAAAAACAGCTCCAAAGATAAAATGTTGCAAATTATTTAAAGTTAAACTCTAATTCTTAAATGTTAGTACCAATACCCTTCTATGGTTTCATTTATTGAGGTCAAGATACTGGATGAACTTCTATGGCGCCTTTTAGCTCTAAACCTATGATCTCAAGAAAAGGATACAATGGAAAGAAGGCATTGTTTTTTGTCTTCCTAAAGGTAACAGAGCTTTGTATGGTGAAAAAAGAGTACTGGATTCGGAATCAAAAGATATCAGGGTTTGACCTCTGGCTCTAACACTAGTTGTGTGACCTTGAGCAAGTAACTTAACCTGTTTGAGCCTCCATGTCATCTATAAAATTAGATGGTTGCTCCCAGATCAAGTTTGAACACCTATGATTCTATTTTCCTTTTAGCAAACAGAAAATAATTCAGAGTTTATGGTTTTATGTGTGATTTTATTCCATATCTGATGGTTTTTCTTCAGATGATTATATTGGTAATCAGCATATCAATGACCAGTTAGGGAAACAACAAGCACTTAAGTGAGAGTCAACAAGACTCCGATACAAACACCAGATCTGCCACCTACTTGCAGTGTGATTTTGGACAAGCAGTTTTCCACCCCTGGGACTCATCTTTTTTTTTTTTAAACAAAAGAGTAAGCTCTGGTCCAGTTGAACAGTCTATGATTCTAGTAGCCAAGATGTTTTAGGACAGGCATAACACATGTGTAAGTTAAATAAAACATGGTACAGTAGAAAGAATGCTTGATCTGAAGACTGAGGCCCTGGGTTCATCTCCTTACCTATTTAACACTGGGTAAGGTTACTTAACCTCTTCCAGCCTCAATTCCTCATCTAGAAATTGAAGAGGTCGGATTAGATGAACTCTAAAGCTCCTTCCAGCTCTAAGTCTATGATACTATGATCTTAGCTCAGACATGATAGGATTTAGAGCTGAAAGTGATCTTTGAGATCACTGAGTCAATGGGTTTTTACCTCGACGTCCACGGGTCCACGGACCCCCAGCAGGTCCATAAATAGATTTTTAAAATGAAGTACCTGTCCATGAACTTGGATGGGAAAAAATTACATCTTAATTTTTAACTAACAGTGAACTAAAATTTTAGCATTTCCTTCAATCATAAACATAGGCAATAAAACATACTTTGAGAAGAGCTCCACAATTTTCACCAGATTGCCAAAGTGGTTAATGACACAAAAAAGGTTAAAAACCTCTAAGGCAGTTCAAAACCCCATCATTTCACAAATAAAGAAATGGAGGCCAAGACAGGCAAAAGGATTTACCCAAACTAACACAGCAAGTTTAAGTATCACGCTCAGGCATACATTTCAGGTTCCTTGACTCCAAATCCAATGCTCTTCCCACTATACGTCTTCTACCCCTTCATTTCCAAGTCTTTAACTGAATCATACAAGGAGCAGCTAGGTGGCGAAGTAGATAGAGCTCCAGTTCAAATCCAGCCTCAGACACTTCACACTAGCTGTGAGACCCTGGGCAAGTCATTTAACCCTAATTGCCTCACCAAAAAAAGCAAAATAAATAAATGAATAACTGAATCATACCATAACTGGAAGATAACAATCATCTAAACCCACAATACAGTAAGCCTCTCATCTAACAGTGACGCATAAGATTAGCTTCCCCAAACCAAATTTCCATTAAAAGCACCAGGTGTCAATAAATATGTAAAATGAATAAAAATATTCAAATTTCAACCTGTTAAAATATTTATGGAGAAAGAACAGTGATATATTTTGCTTACATAAATAAAACATTAGGTCTCAGAAAACCATTTGGCTCTATTCACTTCAACAAACATTTATTAAGCAATTATATAAAGGGTACTGTCTGTGAAGTAGGTAGTTCAACTATTATAATCCCCATTATGTAAACTAGAGATAAGATGTAGTCTCTCTCCTCAGATAACTCACTCAATATTCAATTGTCTGAATCACATACAGTAAAATTCTATTCTATCACCCATTTCCCTTTTCTTCATGAAGAATTAGGTTCACTCTTTTTCCATCATTATTTTTAATTGGGGGGGAGAATTATCACACAAGGTGTTAACAATTTTTCTACTAAGAGGTACAACAGTAAAGTCATCCAGATATTGAGAAAATAGTAAGAGTTATTTGCTGGTGAGAAGGTTGATCCCAACATGAAGCTGAAAAACAATAAAACTTTAGAGAGGTTAGAAGGGAATTTTAAGAGAATGACTCACCAAACCTATTTACCTTCAAGTTTGCCTCCTTACTGAAGGGAAGGCTAACAGCAAGACAGATCACACACTTTTTGTTCTCAATAAAGAATAAGCATTCTGTCTTTGAGAGTGGTAGTATGGGTCCGTCTATAAATCAGAACATTTAAATTAAGACTAACATACTAAAATTTTTCTGCCACCAACTCCCAAGAGGGCTTTACAAGCCTCCCATATCTCAGAACCAGAGGGGGCTTCAGCATAAAATCTAAATGCCACAAAGTCATCTTATTATCCTCTTCAAATTATTACCCTGGCTTACCACTGTAACCTAGTATATTAAATGTATGTTTTATGCTAGCCTTCAAAACTGTAACTTGGCTTCGACCTAAATCTTTTCCTTCCTCTAATTAGCAAACTACTGTGGATGTTGAACCCCTCCTTTTAGTCATTTTATGATTTGTATATTCTTATTTACTAAGTTATAGACAGGTTGCCATCTACCTTTGTAGAGAAAGATTTTTACAGTGAAATAACAGATCCCATATACACTATATCTTAAGCCAAGTATCTTGAAAGAGTTTCTTTCTACTCAGAACTCTTCTTCCCAGAAGCTTTCCAAAATTTCCCTAGGTCATTCCAAGGACAAAGTTTCTTACTAAGCTCTTTCTTGATGTAGATGACAATATGTCAGGTGTAACAGAATGACTAGCTCTGACTATGCTCCTCAGAACAACTGAAACAACACGTCTTAGTATTCTAATAACTTAAAGGACTTCAAGTTTCCAAACCATTTTACGTATATTTGAATCTACAACACTGGTAAGGTAGTACTACAAGCATTATTATCATCATTATACTAAGGTTCAGAGAAGTGGAATAACTTTAACATGTTCATGGTCCCACATCGAATAAGTGTCACAGGCCAAATAGAAACCCAGAATTTCCTAACTACAAGTGCTAAGAGTTTGTCTCCAGTTTCTACTAGAGTGGAAAGGAAATTATGAATCCACAGGCATCAGTTCATGTAGGCACTGACCTGGAAACAGGATACCTGGGTTCAAGTCCTGGCTCTGATACTTACTAGCTGTGTGACATCCGTCAAATTGCTTTCCTCTGGGTCTCAGTTTCTTCCTCTATAAAATGAGGCCACTGGACTAGATAATCACCAGGGTCTCTTTCAGCACTAACAATCTATGAAACTTGTAGAAAACAAGTTCAGTCACAGCAATGGCTGTACTACATGAGATAGAAGCTGCACCTTCGTTGCCCTAACCTCAGAAATCAAAGCTTCTTTTTATTCCCACAGATCCTAACATATCCCTATAATATAAAACACTCAGACCCCAAATGAGGTCACAAAGAGTTGGACAGGATTGAAACAAACTCCTCTGCCTTTCATTAAAGACCCTCCAGAGCCCAGTTTCAATGTGCCTTATTAACCTTATTTCATAATATTCCTCTTCATGCACTCCTTCCAACCAAAATGTACTACATACCTCCTATTCCATCCAGCCCTCTTCTGCCTCTGTACATTCACGAACCAAGCCCAGAAAACACTCTCTTTACATCAAGGCCTGCTGAAATTCTACTCTGCCTTCAAAGTCCACTTGCGTTCGACCTCCTTCACACAAAGCTTTCACTGCTTCCTCATCTCCACTCCAAATTCTCCTAGAGCAGTCTATCTATATCTCTTCTTTACCTCTTTCACACACTCTCTTATAGCATGCTCATGTATCTAGGTTGTATCCCTCTGTCAAATTTCACCCTTGTAAACCCACTGCACAAAGTAATCAGGCAGTCAATAAACATTTATATAGCGCCTACTATATGCCAGGCACTGTGCTAACTACACGCTTTACAATTATCTCAGTCGACCCTCACAACAGCCCTGGGAGGTCGGTGCTACTTAAGAGAGGGAGGAGGGGAGGACTACAACACGAAAACCAACTATGTGCCAACAAGACGCGTATGGAGGATAAATCGGAGATGATCAGAGGGAAGGCCCTAGAATTAATGAGCGTCTACAAGGGCTTCCTGTAGGGGTCGATGTCTATTTCTCAAATGAATTACCAGTTAGGGGCGTAAACTTCAAGACCCCCTGCCCGCCCCCCGCCTCCTGCTGGCTCCACCTGCTCAGTCTTGTTTATTTTCCCCAAAGCCCTTTCCTCCCTCCTCCCTCGGCCTTCCCTTCCTCCATCCCTCCCCCTCCCTCCCTCCCTCCCAACGCTTCCCCGGCCTCTGCCTCGCCACGCAGGCCGACCTCCTCCTCGCTCTGCCGGGCTGGCTCTCCCACCTGGCCGCCCTGGCCCCGGTTCCTCTTTCCGCCCCCTCCCCCCTCGCTCTCCCCCTCCCCCCCTTCCCCTCCCCGCTCCTGGCGCGTCCCCACCCCCACCCCCGCAGCCGCAGAGGGCAGGGCCTGGCCTCGCGGGGCCTGGCACCGGGGCCGAGGGTCCGCATTCCAGGCTCCGGACCGGCAGTGAGACGCCGGCTGTGGGCCTAGGCCCAGGTGGCCGGGACCGGGCCTGGGAAGGGCGGAGGGGGCCGAGGGGCCAGAGGGCCGTGAGGACCCACACTCACCGGCGGAGACCAACGCGGGCGGGCAGGGACAGTCTTCGAGCAGGGGCTGGGGCTGGGGCTGAGGCGTCGCCTGTCGCTGCTGTTCGTCCGGCCGCCGCCGCCGCCACCGCTCCCTGCTGCCTTCGCTGCGTCCAAGGGGCTGCCTCCCCTCACTCAGCCGGGCCACCAGCCTCCGCACCGATGCGCATGCGCAGAGCGGGACAGCCAGCGTGGCCGCCGGGACTTGTAGTTTCCGGATTGTCTTTTTCTCCGGGTTTCCTGCCTGGTGATAGTTAGATCACAGCTATTACGACCTTGGGCGTTTCACTTTCTCTGTGCCTCAGTTACTCCATCTGTAAAACAGATTTTCTTTATGGTTCGAACCTATGTTTTCATTGGTATTGGGATCTTCTGGTGAAGAAATTTTCTCTACCAATGCAGATGGGCGAATGGTAAGTCAAAAATCATCTATGTGGCAGGCACTGTGTTCAGCACTAGGCTGTATCTCATAGTGTCAGAGTTACCTGGCGTATTCAGAGTTTAAGTGATTTGCCCAGCATCAGACAGCAAATAGGTGTAAGGGCTGGACTTGAACCCAGGCCTTTCTGACTCTGACTGATGCCAACTCTCTTCACTGCTCCCCTCTGCTTCTCCAGCATAATAATCCTCCCATGTGCCCTGTGTAACACCTCCACCCACAAGAATCATTGAATCCTAGCTCTGTGACCTTGAGCAGGTCATAAGATCATAAATTCAGATTTGGAACATAACCTTATAAATCATCCAGGCCAGCACCCTCATTTTACAGATGAGGAAACTGAGGCCTAGAGAAGAGAAGCAACTTCTTTTAGTTAACACCAGTAGAAAGAAAAGGAGGAATATGAACCCAGTGCCTCTGATCCTATATCGGTGAACAACACAGATGTGTCGGGAAAAAGTCAAATTGTGTGTAACAGGTTTTTCCCCCTTGCTTTCTCATTGAAACTCAATGTTTTGTTTGTACCAGGAGTTTTTCCTTCTTGCTTTCTCCCTGCAAAGGTGGGGGGGGGTAAGAATGAAAATAAAATAAAATTAATTTTTAAATAAAAAAGTAAGTTAATGTTTAAGTGATCTCATCTCATACTACTGCCATTCATTTACTACAGGTTCCTGCCTTTTCCCATCTCAGAATGTTTTCTCCCACCATCTACCTATAATTGAAATAAATATAACAAGGGATGTTGTGAGGCTCAAATGAGATAATAGATGAAAGCACTTTGCAAACCTTAAAGCACTATATAAAGGCCAGTTACTATTATTATTTGCCAAATTCAGTAGGCCTCCAATTTGTTGATGACTTCATTCCCTTTCGGGAAAATAGATAGATAGGGGCAGCCAGGTGGCACAGTGGATAGAGTACCAGCCCTGAAGTCAGGAGGCCCTGCGTTCAAATCCAGCCTCAGACCAAACACTTGACACATACTAACTGTGTGACCTTGGGCAAGTCACTTAACCCCAATTGTCTCACTAAAAAAATAAATTATTTCCTGTTCAAATATAGAAAGATAGACGGACAGATACATAGATATACTTTTAAGTTTAATCTGAATTATTAGCACTTTATTAAGTCCAAACAATCAATAAAATAATAAATCAATCCCTGATAATGCACACATGAAATTTTAATAATGGGTTCTTAGAAGCCAGTTAGAGCTTGCTCCAGCTAACCTCTGTGTACAGCCACCATAACTTTAATCTTCTTATCTACTTTTCATCTCTTGGAGCCCTTCCCTTCTTAAAAACCCAGATCAGGTGCTATCTTTTTCTTGAAATTGTCTCAGAAGCTCTGAGTCTCAGAGTTGGAAGGGACCTCATGGGTTATCACATCCAACTCATACCTGAACAAGAATTCTTTTTCACAACAACAACCTGAAGAAATAGTGATTCAGCATCCACATAAATCCCACCCCACCCCAAACAGATTGTAGAGCCCCAGATTGTCAATATATTTCCTTAAAGGTGACACCTAGAACTGACCTCAATATTTCGGATTCTGACCAGGACAGAAGGAAGCAGAACTGCATTTTTTAAAATCATCTTAGGATCTTCCAGGCTTTGGGGGACACAGTTTCTGCCCAACAGGGCATTGGAGCTGCCACAATTTATTCATCCCGAGCTTGCAGTCCATTAAAAATCCCACATCTTTTTCACAGGACCTTTAATCTAGTCATGCCTAACCCAAGCCCTATTCATGAAGTAGTTTTTTTTTTAAGCCAAGTATATGACTTCACAGTTATTTATATCAAATTTAAGATTTTTACACTTAGCACTTCATGCTATAGCCTGTCAAGATCTCTGAATTCCAACTGTTATCATCCAACATGGCAGCTAGCCCATTCAGCTTAGCCCACCCAAATCTGCAAATTTGACAAGCATGATTCCTATACCTTCAACCAAGATGTCTGATGAAAAAGAAAAAAAAAATTAAACACCACAGGACCAAAAACAGGTTGCTGGGTATCTTTACTAAATATTTACCTCCTACATTGATATTGACTCACAGATGACTATTTAGGGAGGTCCAATCATTCAACACGCTCTGAATCCACCTAACTGTTCAATTATCTGGCTGGTCTTTCCACCTTATCCAGGGAAGGGAAGGGGAATAAGCATTTATATAGTGCCGACTATGAGCCAGGCTCTGTGCTAAGCATTTTTTTCTTTACAAATGTTACATCATTTGATCCTAACAACAACCCTACAAGATAGGTGGTATTATTCTTCCCATTTTACAGTTGATAAAACTAAGGCAAACAGATTAAGTGTCTTATCCAGGGTCACATCCACTATGCCACCAGATGCCTATCTGTACACCAGGAGAACATGAAATACTTTGTCAAATATACCACTATAATCCAGGTATATTACATCTAAAGCATTTTCCTGCCAGTCTAGTCAAAACCCTGCAAAAAAGGAAATAAGGTAGCCTGGCATAACTCATTCCTGTTGGAATCATGCTGACCCTTAGTTATCTCTATTTTCCTTTATTATGTTCCCAATCCATCCCTTTAATGATGTATTATGGAATTTTATGGGATTAAAATTTGTTGACCATTCCAATCTCCCTTTTTTGGAAAATCTGGACAAAGTTTACTCTTCTCCAATCCTGTGACTTCTTTCCAATTCTCCAGGATCTTGCAAAGCTTACCATTGGCCCCTCAGCAATTCTAGGACCTGATGAATTCAGTTCATTAAATGCAATTAAACATCCTCTTATCATCTCCTCATTCTTCTAGGGTTTTAGTTCTCTCTTAAACGCTTTTGCTCTGTCCTTCCTAGTGCAAAGATCATTCCCCTTAGCAGTGAAAATAGAAGCAAAGTGAGAATTGAGTAAGTCTACAATTTCTCTACACTCTGTTATTATTATCCCATCTGATCTGAACATGGGCTGTATTCCTTCTTTGATCTTTTTGTCCCCCACGCTCAGGGTACCTGTGATTTCATCCTGATGTGAGAAGTCTCCTACATAGATCTCAACCCACTCAGGACTTAGTAAATGAGTCCTAGGCATTTGCTTGAAGCAAATAAATGTTAAGAGACTTATCCTGAGTATGGGAATTAGTTATTCCTCTTACAGAAGAGATAGAGTTTATTGTGAGTTCCTAACATCATTTTTAAAAACAAAAACAAACCCTTTTGTTGTCCTTAACATTCATAAACAGCTGCTAAAGTTCATGTTGAATATAAGTGCTCCTAGCACTGTTTTCCCAGGATCTTACTAATATTTTATAATCATCCTCCACTACTGAGGAGGATGATTACTTCTAGCTTTTGTGTGACTTTCAAAAATCTGAGTTGGTAGATCCATTCCTTATAGGCCTACATTGGTCTTTTAAACAAGTTCCTTTTTTTTCCCCCCACAATCAGAATTTTTTTAGTTTAAAAACTTAGTATTTACTTGTTTGTATATTTACCCTATCACTCCATCAGAATATAAGCTCCTTGAGGACAGGGACTTTTTCTGTCTTTGTGTCCCTAGCACTTAGCATGGTATCTCCCATGTGTTTTATGCTTAATAAATGCTTGATGAATTGAATTTTATCTTCAAAATTTCTTTCTTGAACACTTTCCATTCTTCTTTGGCTGACTCTTCACATAGAATTTTAGGCCATGGAATCCTATCTAATCTTTCTCTAGCCTCTTCAAAATCTTCTCTGCCAAAATTTATCATGTATATCAGACTATACCCATCAATCCTCTCCTCTTTCAAAAAATCCACAGTGAAGATGTATCATCTGCCCTTGAAAAACTTCTTCCTTATTGGTCTGAATAAAGTTCAAAATAGTGATTCCTCTTTTTTCTTTGTCCCTCTTTTAAAGAATAAAATTCTCATTAAAGCAAATCAAGAGTGAACCAGCTGTTCTGCTTTTAGCACATATCTGGGTAGTTGAAATCCCTCATCACTACCCTCTCATACTTTCGTGTCAGATTTCTGAGCTATTTCTATTGACTCCTTCTGTCCTAGTGGTCATATTTCTATGACAACATGACTTCTTTTTCTTCTTCCTTTGATCCCAGTCAAATACATTCCACCAAGGTTCCCTCTTCAGGTTCCTGAAATTCTTAGTATGTATATGTAGCAATAAGTCTCCCTTGCCAGGGATCACCCAGCTAACAAGTGTCTGAGGACACATTTGAACTCAGATCTTCGATCCAGGTAAAGCAGCACTTTATCCACTTCACCACTTAGATGCTAATAAGTCTCTTTTTTTTTTTTTTTAAACCTAGATATAGCAATCCCATGGGTGAGGGTGTGAGTGTGTGTTACAAGGTGAGAGTAACATTTCTAAGGTGCCACAGAGGACAAATATGCCAAACTCCACCTTCAACCTGGTACTTGACGTTAATTCTTTCATATCAAGTTCATAGGCAATCAGTACTTTTTGATATTTCTTTTAAAATTACACTATAATAACAATAAGAAGGGTTGCTGGGCCCAGGGAGCTGGAGCACTGCACCATCTTTGACTCTACTAAGGGTCTGCTCTATTCTGGACCCATGTGCTCTGACCAGGTTCAAACCTGAGGGATCCTGGCCTCTAATGAGAAGGGTAGGCTTTTTTTTTTTTTTTAACCTCTTAGAGTTTAATAATAGCTTAAAAGGCCATACTGCACATACTAGAAATAGCAGAAGGAAAAGCAAAATTATAATATCTGCTTATAATTATTTGTATTTAAGATAAGTATTTAAAATTTGTACACAGATAAATTATGGTAAAATTATTTTTAAATTCTTGCATCGTTTAATCTGTATAATATTAAGATATAGTAAATCATAGTAAAATATTTAAAATTATTCTTTAAATTATAAAAAAATTATTGTGACTGTTGATGTGCCTGGTCCTTCTAGCATTAAAAGCCTTGTGACTTCCCCAAATGATAAATAAAAAATTACTTAATGTAAAATATAGATCAGGTATGTTATCTATTTCCTATATACCAGCATTTCTCAAACTTTTTGGTATCAGGACTGTTTTCTTTTTTTTTTTTGGTAAGGCAATTGGGGTTAAGTGACTTGCCCAAGGTCACACAGCTAGTACTTGTCAAGTGTTTGGTCTGAGGTCGGATTTGAACTCAGGTCCTCCTGACTTCAGGGCTGGTGCTCTATCCACTGCGCCCCCTAGCTGCCCCTCACGGCCATTTTCTTAAAATTTATTGCAGACCTTTCAAAGAACTTTTGTTTATGTGGGTTACATCTATTGATATTTACCATATTAGAAATTAGAACTGAGAAGAGGGGAAGAGAAAAAGCATTTACATAATGTTTACTATATGCCAAGGCACTATGCTAAGTGCTTTGCAGATATTACCTTATTTGATCCTCACAAAAAAAATGTTCCTAAGTAGGAGCTGTTATTATCCTCATCTTAGGAAACTGAGGCAAGTAGAGGTTAAGTGACTTGCCAGGGATCACCCAGCTAACAAGTGTCTGAGGCCACATTTGAACTCAGATCTTCAATCCAGGTAAAGCAGCACTTGATCCACTTCACCACTTAGATGCTAATAAATTTTTAAAACATTTATCAAGAGGCAGCTAGGTGGCACAGTGGATAAAGCTCCGACCTTGGAGTCAGTAGAACCTGAGTTCAAATGCGGCCTCAGACACTTGATGCTTACTAACTGTGTGACCTTGGGCAAGTCACTTAACTCTGATTGACTCACCAAAAAATGAAATAGTAATAATAAAACATTTATCAATTCATTTAAAATAACAATAATAGATTCATTACATGCTAACATAAATAACAATTCTATGAAAAATAGCTATATTTTATGAGTGTCATTTTACTCGGTTTTGCAAATGTCTTTCATGTCTGGCTTAATGAAAGACAGCTGTATTCTCATATCTGCTTCTGTATTTAATCTATTGCAATAAGTTGGTTTGATCAAAGTAAATGAAGAAAATCCAGCCTCAGATATATAGGGGGAAAGAAAGGAATAATAGGCAAATAATATTTTCGTTTGTAAGGAAAATATTTTTTACCTCAAGGACCCCCATGAAAGGGTCTTAGGGAAGCCCAGGGGTCAACAGACTACTCTTTAAGAACTGCTGCTCTACACAAAAGAAATGGCTAATCCCCTAAGTATGCTGTGAAAGCAAAACTTAAACAAGCAGCTGCGACATAACTACCGTTATACTCTCCCAAGAGATAAATATATCAAACATCAAGATGTGCTATTGTTTGCCAGACTGATGAAGAGGCATTTTACATTTTGCCTTGGCTCTGCACCATCCAAACAATTTCCTCCAGATCCCAGTCTTCTGGCAAGATGAGTCAGGAGTCTAGCTCTTCCTTCTTGTCAGTGAGTATCTCCTCCAATGCATAATAATAACTATAATAGCTACTATTTACATGGCATTAAAGTTTGCAAAGCATTTTATAAATATTATCTCATTGATCCTTGCAACAACTCAGGAAAGTACTGTTATTACATTTTACAGGTAAAGAAATTGAAACAGACTTGACCAGAATCACAGAGTTAATGTGTTCAATACTGGATTTGAACACAAATATTCTTGACTTCAAGTCTAGAACGCTGTCCACCATACTACCTAGGTGCCTGTTTTATTTATAGTATAAATACTCCCTATTTCTAGTCGGTTCTAACCAAAAGACCCAGGATCTCTGAACTTGTGGAACTCACAAGGATGCCTACATAGATATAGATGTATATTTATGTATAGATATAGATATAGATATCTTCTTCTGTAACATGTGTTACTGCTGTTAAGTAACCCATGCTCAGGAAAGGAAATACAAAGCAGAAAAGGCAGCATGGGAACCCAAGGTGTTCCAAGGTGAACCAAAGCAAGACTTGCCTAGTCAAATAGGTGGCACATGGAAGCATTCCCTGTCCTGCTAGGGAAGGACAGTCCCTAAATCCACTGATCACAGGAAGCCCAGAAAAAGTCTAAGAAAAAGCTGGAACCAGAAGTTCTCTTTCCTTTTTAAACTTAAGGGCAGTCTCTCAGTCTCTGTCACAGGGCTAGTGGACCAATAAGGGATTGGTTTTTGGTTTATGGAGGGTTTTTTTTTGTTGGTTGGTTGGTTGTTTTGTGTTATTTTTTCCATCCTAAATAGAAGAGCTCTTCAGCATTTAGTGTTTATTTTTCTAGTTGTGGCCAGGACACAGATTCATGATTCCATGGGAAATGCCATAGTTAGGACACTTATTACTAGAAGTGGCCAGAGCTCAAAGCCTATCTCCATGAATGGTCCACCATTGGCCATCATTACATTATTAACAGAAAAACTGTATCATTAATTAATTAGCTCTGCAGCCTCCCATCCTAGTTTATTAAATACTCTTTTTCCGTAAGCTTTCTGTTTCTCTCTCAATTTCAAACCCTACTCTCTCAAACTTCGACAAGCATCAGTGTTACTGTGCTTATAATTTATTAATAGTAATAAATCATATGAAGATTATAAATTAATGTTTCAACAATGTATTTATTGGCTTTGAGAAAGGTAAACAACCAGAGTCACTTCTACTCATGAAGTCAACTGCTAACTTTTTTTTTTAGTCTAGGCAATGGGGTTAAATGACTTGCCCAGGGTCACACAGTTATTAAGTGTTATGCGTCTGAAGTCGGATTTGAACTCAGGTCCTCCAGAATCCAGGGCCGATGCTCTATCCACTGGGCCACCTAGCTGCCCCAACTGCTAACTTTTGTTGAGTTTTTTCCCCCAAGGCAATTGGGGTTAAGTGACTTGCCAGGTAAGTGTCTACCTCTGTGTTTGAATTCAGGTCCTCCTGACTCCAAGCCCAGTGCTCTATCCACTGTGCATGCTAGCTATCCCAGCTGTTAACTTTTAGAAAACACAAGAACAATTTAGTTCTCTCAGGATGGCAATTAAAATCTCTCAGGAATACTTCTCAGAGTATCTTCTCCACAGAATGAGTTAAGCTCAGTCCTCTCAAAATGTCTTTTCAGATTTTCTCGAAGATAGCAGTTAACTTTCACTCCCCAAGAGTCTATTCCCTCTGTGTTGTATATAAAGGAACAACATCCAAGGTTTGTATGAGAGGGGCTATTTAAGATAGGGTCACATTCGTATTTGTAGCTTCTAAAAAATGTACTGCACTACAGCATGGCCCCTTTTATCTCTTGTGTTATTTTTGATAATGTATATCCTTTTAGAGCCATGTAACAGTCTTCAGTACTCTCCCATCAAGCTTCAGTGATATCTGTGAGTTCCAGTATGCCTCTCTTCATTCAGATCTCTAGTTCACTGTCTTTATTACCCTTCCTTGACACATCTCTGCATAGATATATGAAGCTATGTTTTTGTTTATTTTGTTGTTGTTAATTACTAATTCTCTTCTAGGACATTGCTGCCTGCAAAATGTGCTAATCTTCCCTACTGATTTTATTTTTTCTATCCTGTTGCTGCCATCTCTTACTGTATCTATCTTACTAGATCTATGCAGTTTAGGGCTTTTTACTTCTTTTGCATCAAGGACCCCTTGGGAGGTCTGGTGAAGCCTACAGATCCTTTATCAGAGTAATGTTTTTTAAGTAAGTGAAAGAAATTTCAGTAAGAGGTTAGTGAAAATAAAGGTGTAATTTTTTTCTCCCATTCAGCTTTCATGGACTCCTTCAAATCTATCCATAAACCTCTTAGAGTTAAGAACCCATGATGTAGGGAGTTTTTTCCTTCCTTTTCCATTTTCATAATAAAAGTTCCTTTTTCTGATCAGATTTTTATTGGCTCTCATTAGGTACATTCCATCCTTGACCAAGAGCCCTGAACTTTTGAATGGAAATTATCTTTTTTCTCTTTTTTTTTTTGCCTGTATTTTGAATTTTCACCTATTCTAATTCTTCCGTATCAGTTCAGAGGATCATACAATGTTAGAACTGAAAAAGTCTTTAGAGATCATCTACTCCTAATTTCCTCATTTGCAGATGAAATAATGTTTTTGGAAGTGTCTCCCAATCAGACCCTATCACAACTAACACCGTCAGACTTAAAGGTCCTTGAGATCAGGGTCTGTATTATATTACTATAGTCCTATAGTCCAACATATTGCCTTGAATATAGTAGGTCTTCAATAAGTGTTTGTTTAATTTAATCTAATCTAATCTAGAGATTTGGGTTTCAAGAGAAATCTTTTCTTCCTTGCCAAGGACTATATTTATCTTCAATATACAGAATGCAAAGTATAGAGCAAGAATGTTAAGTAGGACAATCTTAAACACTTAAAATACTTAAAAGTTTGTGTTATATAACTTTCACTTACCCATAACCACATTTTTTCATGGATACACACATTTTCTTAATGAGTCTTATAAACCATTCTATTCAATATATAAATGTATTAAGTGCCTACTATGTGCCAGGCACTGTGCTAAACTCAGGGGCTACAAACAAAGACAGTCCTTACCCACAAGGGGTTTGTAATCTAATAGGGAAAAACAACACACAAAAGGAATCTGGAAGGTGAAGGGGGGAGAGGAACCAGGTGCATCTAGTTTGGGGAAATTGAAACCTGGCAGGGCTGCAGATACAAAGTGAAGTGGTCTGAAAGTCTAATTTCTGCCCTCAATAAAAGAGAGCTTTGGGGGGAATTGAGTCCTCCACTCTTTTGTTGTTGTTCAGTCCTTTGTGTGACTCTCTGTGACCCAACTGATTAGGGGTTTTCTAGACAAAGATTTCCTTCTCCAGCTCATCTTACAGATGGAAAAACTGAGACAAACAAGATTCAGGGACTTGCCCACAGTCACACAGCTAGTAACTGTCTAAAGCCAGATTTGAACTCAGGCAGATGAGTCTTTCTGACTGAAGGCCTGGCACTCTATCCAATACACCACCTATCCTGTCCCCCCACTAAAAGGAGAGAGGAGGTTGAGGGAGGTGTATCAAGGCTAGAATTTGCAGCATGGTGATGAGATTAGAAGAGAAGAGCTGGGACGGGCATCTTTTTCCTTGGAAGTAGGTTGGATGGCTTTAAGTCTTTCAATTCCAACATTAATCCAGCTCCAAGATTTCCTATTTTTATTTAAATTAAATTTCTTATTGTAAATTCAACCATACATTAATTTTAATTATACCTAAACAACCTTTTCATTAAAAAAAAATCAGCTATATTCAGAGGTCACAGTAACACACAATGATGACAGCTAGGAGACAAGGACTGGACCTGGGATTTCATTGGTATAGAGAACTCCCAGATAAGGAAATATACCAATATAGGTTGGCACTTTTTCTTGTAGTCTTATACATTGGCACTACTTCTTACAGTCTTAGAGAGTTGCCTAAAGCAGAGGTATCAAACACTCTGCCAGCAGATACATGTAGCTAGTGACACTCCTGAGTGTGGCGAAAACCAGATTAAAATATAATTGGGAAATATTTAACAAAATAAAAAAACAATCAAACATAGATAATGTTAATATGTGGTTCTCTGTGTCAACACACTGCCCACAGTTAGCCTTATGTACAGTTTAGTGGCTTTCCATTTCTCTCTGAATTTGATACCACCAGCCTAGATCACTGAAAGGTTAAGTGAACTTGCTTAGAGTTGTATAGTCAGTATGTGTTAGAGGTGGGACTTGAATTCAAGTCTTCCTGAATTAATCAATCATTAATTAATGATTGATTAATCATTAATTAATTAATTCCTTGCCTTTCAGAAAATCAGAGTTGGAAGGGACTTAGTTTAATTTCCCATCCAATACAGAAATTTCCTCTATAACATCCAGGGATGTGCTGACACCAGCTTAAAGCAGCTCTCCAGAGCCAATTTAAGAGATTTTTCATTGTAAGCATTTCCACCTCAGAAATTGGCAAACCCTACAAATCAGGGTTGATTTATTATTTTGTTGATTGTCTAGACTAAAGAGAGGGATAGAGAGAATGTTAATAGTGTTGCTTAAACTTAAAAGTATATCACATGTACATTTTGGGGTGGGGCAAGCCAGTTGTTAAACATTTGCCAGTACAACCCTGATAGCTTCCCTAACATGTGGCTATCTGGCCTCTATTTTAGTGTTTCTGGTCACAAGGAGCTCATTCCTTTCCTAGGCAAACCATTACGTTTTTGGATTGCTTTAATTATGAGAAAATTTTCCTTTATGTTAAACCAAAATCTTTCTCATTGTAACTTCCATTCAGTGGTTCTAGTTCTGCCCTTTGTGGCTACTCAGAATATATGCACTCTTTCTCTCATATGAAATCTTTTAAATAAATATTCAAAGATAATTAAACACATTGTTCCTATGTAATCTATTCTATAGGTGAAAATTACCTTGTTTCTTCAATCCATTCTCATTTAACATAATTTACAGAACTTTCACCATGCAAGTCATCCTGTCATTTTAACTTTTCAAAGTAATTTCAGTTATGATTTTTAATTCTCATAATTCTATGAGATAGGCTCAGATTCCTTAAGAACCTAGCCAATAGCTCACAAATGTTCAGATTCCTTGAGTCTGGCCAATATGGTAGATCTTTAATAAACCTTATCTCTTGGAGCAGCTAGGTGGCACAGTGGATAGAGCACCAGCCCTGAAGTCAGGAGGACCTGAGTTCAAATCCGATCTCAGACTAAACACTCAACACACTTACTAGCTGTGTGACCCTGGGCAAGTCACTTAACCCCAATTGCCAAAAAAAAACAAAAACAAAAAAAAACCTTGTCTCTGGCTGAAAGAAGGCTTGGGTTGAATTCATTCAGGCAGTACCTACGTGTCATGACTTCGGGGTCCCAGCATCCCTCATCAATGTCTGACTCTTTGTGCCTTCATTTGGTGTTTTCTTGGCAGGGATACTGGAGTGATTTGCCATTTCTTTCTCCAGTTTATTTTACAGATAAAGAAACTGAGCCCAACAGGGTTATGTGACTTACCCAGGGTCACGTAGCTAGACTGACATCTGGGAGATGGTGCCGTGACATGCAAGTGAATTGGATTTAAATGAGGAAGGGCTGTATAAGGTCACCAGCCCTACTTTCTCCTCTGGAGTCATCTGTAACCAGTGGCAAGATATAGATCAGGACAATTGGAGATGGCCCCCATTAAAGCTGACATGAAGAAATCTCTTTAAAAGCATATTACCTTAGGAGCAGCTAGGTGGCAAAGTGGATAGAGCACCAGCCCTGGAGTCAGGAGGACCTGAGTTCAAATCTGATCTCAGACACAACATTTAACTAGCTGTGTGACCCTGGGCAAGTCACTTAACTGCAATTGCCTCACCAAAAAACAAACAGACAACAACAACAAAAAAAGCATATTACCTTATTGGGACACTAATGTACTGTTGGTAGAGTTGTGAACTGATCCAACCAATCTGGAGAGCAATCTGGAACTATACCCGAAGGACTATAAAACTGTGTATGCCCCTTGACCCAGCAATATCGCTACTAGGTCTGTATTCCAAAGAGATCAAAGAAAAGGGAAAAGGACCTATTTATACAAAAATATATATAGCAGCTGTTTTTGTAGTGGCAAAGGATTGAAAAACGCAGGGATGCCTATCAATTAGGGAATGGCTGAACAAGCTGTGGTATGTGATTGTGATGGAATGCTATTGTGGTATAAGAAATGAGTAGGATGGTTTCAGAAAAACCTGGAAAGATTTATATGAAATCTTGCAAAGTGAAGTGAGCAGAACCAGAATACTATACACAGGAATAGCAATATTGTGAGGATGATCAACTGTGAAAGACTTAGCTACTCTGATCAAGACAACGATCCAAGACAATTCCAAAGGACCCATGATGAAAAATGCTGTTCACCTCCAGAGAGACAACTGATGAACTCTAAATACAGATTGAAGCATAGTTTTTTTAATTTTCTTTATTTTTATTGTTTTATTTTGTTTGTGCTTTCTTTTGCAACATGGCTAATATGGAAATGTGTTTTGCATGGACTCACGTGTATAATTGAAATCAAATTGCTTGTTTGCCTTCTCAAGGTGGGGCGAAGGGCTAGAAGGAGAAAATTTGGAACTCAAAATTTAAAAAAAATGATTGTTGATTTTTTTTGCATGTAATTGTGAAATATTTAATGAAAGAAATACAATTATTTTTAAAAATAAAAAATAATTCCATGAGATAGATAATGAATGAATTGCTATTATTAATATTTTCATTTGATGAAAAAGGAAACCAAGCTAAACAAAGTAAAATGATCTTCCAGGGTAAGCATCAGAGTTAGGACTCAAATGTTGAGAGCATAGTTTTGGAACTAAATGACACCTTGGAGGTCATCCCAATCTTCCTCTCATTCTAGGGAACTTCAACATACATGTTAATGTTCCTTCAAATACCTTAACTTCCCAGTTCCTCAGTCTACTTAGCTCCCATGATCTCCTCTTCCATCCCATTTCAGCTACACATAGAGATGATCTTATCCTTGATCTTGCCATCATCCATAACAGTTCTGTTTCCATATTCAAGAACTCTGAATTTCCTTTATGTGATTATTATCTTTTATCTTTCCATCTCTCACTATGCCTCACTCCTCTTAAAGTTCTCCTAAACTTTTGTCCTCACAATAACCTATAATCCCTCTATCCCTCATGACTTTTTTTAATGAACAGAAATCTGTTTTCTTTCCCACCTACCCCCCACTCCATTTTAAAAAGACAATTAAAATCATCGTAACAAATACACGTAATCAAACAAAACAAATTCCTTCATTGACCAAGTTAAAAAATATATATACTTCATTCTGTATTCTGAATTCATCCCCTCTTTGTGAGGAGGTAGATAGCACACTTCATCCTCAGTCTTCTAGAATCCTGTTTGATCATTATGTATACCATAGTTCTTACAGCTTTTAAAATTGTTTGTTTTTACAGTGTTGTTATAGAAATTGTTTTCCTGCTTCTGCTCATTTCATTCTTCATCAACTTATAAAAGTCTCCATATTATAATATTGCGTGTTAGTGTAAATTGTTATTTTAGTTCTGCTTCTTTTGCACTCTGCATCAGTTCATGCAAGTCTTTTCATGTCTCTTTTTAAAAAATTTTTTTTCATGTCTCTTTCAAATAATCTATTTCTGGGGCAGCTAGGTGGTGCAGTGGATAGAGCACTGGCCCTGGAGTCAGGAGGACATGAGTTCAAATCTGGCCTTAGACACTTGACACTTACTAGCTACATGACCCTGAGCAAATCACTTAATCCCATAGCCTAGTCAAAAAAAAAAAAAAATCTATTTCCTTATTTCTAATAGAACAATAGTATTTCATCACATTCATATAACACAGTTTGTTTAGTCACTCCACGATTGATGAGAAGTCCCTTAGCTTTTTTTTATTTTTTCTTTTTTGCTACCACAAAAAGAGCTGCTATATTTTTGTACATACACGACCTTTTCCTCTTTTTTTGATCTCTTCTAGGTATAGGACTCAATACCATCATAGGTCATCACCTCTGCTCTGGCTACACTCTCTTTCCTTCCCAATCTTGACTCTTTGGGGAACCAGTTCAACTCTATGTTATTGCAATAGTGGAGTTAGAATAAATCAATCTCTACCACTCCTCTTAAAGTAACTAAACAAGGGCCAGTTAGGTGGCGCGGTAGATAGAGCACTGTCCCTGAAGTCAGAAGTACCTAAGTTCAAATCTGGCCTCGGACCAAACACTTGACACTTACTAGTTGTGTGACCCTGGGCAAGTCATTTAACCCCAATTGCCTAAAAAATAAATAAATAAAATAAAGTAACTAAATAAGATGTTACATCCTAATATGCCCTGATCAAGTGTCATCTTATCCAGCTCTTCATGACCCCATTGGGGGTTTTCTTGGCAAAGATACTAGAGTGGTTTGCCATTTCTTTCTTCAGCTCATTTTACAAATGAGGAAACTCAGATAAAGAGGGTTAAATGACTTGCCCAGGATCATACAGTTAGTACATGTCTGGATTTAAACTCATGTCTTTCTGACTCCAAGCCAGGGTGGCATTTTATCCACTGCATCACCTAGCTGCCCAAATGTGAAAATACTTGATGTTGAATCAATCAACCAAAAGCATTAAAGTACTTAATAGACATAATTCATGAAATAACTTAATAAACAAACTACTTAATTAGGAAGGAGTGAAAACCCTTGGATGAAATGAAATAACTTTATGTAAGAAAGGATACTGGGATTGATCGAGGAGACTAAATTATGTGTTTTGGGCTCATGCGAAATAGCAAGCCTGTTCAGAACCTGGACTTTCGGTTGTTGGACCAGTCCAGTAGTAGGAACCGTTGTAGCCAAGCCCCTGAGAGGGAGTCATTTGAGGGAAGGAGAAGAGTCTTTGTCTCCTCCACTCACCCTTGACCAGAAAATAAATGTCCCTGTGAACTTTGAAGTGTGTGAAGATTTTAGTCTTCCCATAGGTATCCTAGCAGTATCCCTGGAACAATTGATAGCAGCATCAGCATCAAGAACCCAGGACAAACTAGACGCAGTAAAGAAAGGAAACTTCTTCTATACTCTACAAGGAGTCCAAAATAAAAGTAGCCCATGTCTAAGGGAAACTTCAAGAGGACCTCAAAAGGGGAAAAAAGGACTCCTAGCAACCAGAAGCTATGAATTATCCCTCTGCAACATGTGCTCTTCAAGCTTGAGACCTCTTTCTGTTAGACTCTGTATATACTTAGGGGAGATGATCTCATGGTTAATGAGGAAAGGGGATATTTGTAACAATTGT
Organism: Vombatus ursinus; assembly: GCF_900497805.2. Taxonomy (NCBI): domain Eukaryota; kingdom Metazoa; phylum Chordata; class Mammalia; order Diprotodontia; family Vombatidae; genus Vombatus; species Vombatus ursinus. The sequence goes on along the minus strand of NW_020954564.1, from coordinate 14,927,646 downwards.
TCTTACTATAATATCTTAGTAAATACCTGTTTCTAAAAGCTAATTAAGTCTGGCTGGCTAACTGATATCAACTGATAAACAGTGGGAGGAACACTATAGTTGGGGCAGCAACATTAGAGAATCACTCCCATCCTCTCAGGGGAAAAGTAGTCAGCTACATTCTTGAGATCGAATATGCTCTTCCAAGTTTGAGTTTGTAGAGTGAGTCCAGAGCTTGTGCTAAACTATCCTCTTCTCTTGAATCCCTGGTATCTCTATTGCCAATTATAATTTACCAAATCCCAATCCTGGATCATTCTATCTGGCTCTATTCATACTCATACACTGCTCAATGGAACTGGAAGAAATATCAAAACTGTGTTGAATACACTCTACATTTACGCTAGTTAATCTCATCTGGGCCTTCCCTACTGAAAAGGGATCTTCCTTCTCTTCCCTAGTTGATTCCCATTCACCACAGAAGCTATTCCAAACATTTTCTTCTCTTTTCAAGCCATTTCCTGCTCCTATCATCTCTGGTGAAGACTTTATCTCTGTATTATAAAGCAACAATCATCAGAACTATTTGGTACTGGTGAAGAAATAGAGTAGTGGGTCAGTGGAGTAGGTTAAGTACATAAGACACAGTAGTCAATGATCATAGTAATCTACTTTTTGATAAACCCAAAGACTCCAACTTCTGGGATAAGAGCTCACTATTTGACAAAAACTGTTGGGAAAACTGGAAAATAGTATGGCAGAAACTAGGCATAGACCAACATCTTACACTGCATACCAAGATAAAGTCAAAACAGGTACACGATTTAGACATAAAGGGTGATACTATAAACAAATTAGGAGAGCAAGGAATAATTTACCTGTCAGATCTATGGAGAATGGAAGAATTTGAAACAAATTCTTCAAACAAGAGATAGAGAACATCATGAAATGCAAACTGGATAATTTTGATTACATTAAATTAAAAAGGTTTTGCACAAACAAAGCCAATGCAACCAAGATGAGAAGGGAAGTAAAAAGTTGGGAAACAATTTTTACAGCCAGTGTCTCTGATAAAAATCTCATTTCCAAAATATATAGAGAAGTGAGTCAAATCTATAAGAATACAAGTTATTCCCCAATTGATAAATGGTCAAAGGATATGAACAGGCAGTTTTCAGAGGAAGAGATTAAAGCTCTCTACAGTCATATGAAAAAAATGCTTTAAATCGCTATTGATTAGAGAAATGCAAATTAAACAACTCTGAGATACAACATCACACCTATCATATTGGCTAACATGACAAAACAGGACAATGATAAATGCTGGACAAGATGTGGGAAAATTGGAATTCTAATGCATTGTTGGCGGAGTTGTGAATTGATCCAACCATTCTGGAGAGCAATTTGGAACTATGCCCAAAGAGCTATAAAACTGTGCACACCCTTTGATCCAGCAATATCACTTCTAGGTCTGTATCCCAAAGAAATCATAAAAATGGGAAAAGTTACCACATGTACAAAAATATGTATAGCAGCTCTTTTTGTGGTGGCCAAAATTGGAAACTGAAGGGATGCCCATCAATTGGGGAATGGCTGAACAAGTTTTGGTATATGAATGTAATGGAATACTATTGTTCCATAAGAAATGATGAGCAAATGGACTTCAGAAAAACCTGGAAAGACTTGCATGAACTGATGCTGAGTGAAGTGAGCAGAACCAGGAAAACACTGTACACAGTAACAGCAACACTGTGTGATGACCAACTTCGATAGACATAGCTCTTCTCAACAATGCAATGATCTAAGACAATTCCAAAAGACTCATGATGGAAAATGCTGTCCATATCCAAAGAATGAACTATGGAGTCTGAATGTAGATTGAAGCTTACTAGTTTTCCTTTTTTTTTTCTTTCTCATGGTTTTTCCCTTTGGTTCTAATTCTTCTTTACAACATGACTAATGTGGAAATATGTTTAATATTATTGTACACGTATGGCCTATATCAGACTGCATGCCATCTTGGGAAGGGGGAGAAAATTTAAAACTCAAAATCTTGTAAAGGTGAATGTTGAAAACTAAAAATAAATAAATATTTAAAAAATAAAGACCTTATCTCATACTTGACTGAAAAATTTGAAGCCATTTGCCAAGAATTCCCTCTTTTTTTCTCCTCTTCATCTTAGAGATCCTTCTGACATTATCTCCCACTATCTCCTCCTTCACTCCAGTCACTATTGATGAGGTGTCCTTTCTACTTGCTAAGACCAATCCTACTACATGTACTCTCTATTCCATTTCCACCTATCTTTTCTAGAATAATATCCCCACTGTCACCACTCTCCTTTCTAATCTTCAGTTTTTTTCTGTCTACACTCTCCTTCCATGCTGCCTACAAATCAATCAATCCATAAACATTTATTAAGCACCTAGTATGTGATAGTCACTGTGCTAAACTCAGGAGATATAAAAAGAGGCAAAAGACAATTCCTGCCCTCAAGGAGCTTACAATCTAATGGGAGAGACATGTAAATATATACAAAGCAAGTATATACAGAATAAATGAGAAATAATTAACAAAGGCACTGGAATTAAGAGGGGTTGGGGAAGGCTTCCTGTATAGGGTGGGATTTTAGTTAGGACTTGAAACCAGGGAGGTCAGTAATTGGAGCAGAGGAGGAAGAGCATTCCAAGTATGAGGATCAGCCAGAGAGAATGCCAGGAACTAAGAGACAGAATATCCTGTTCATGGAACAGTCAGGAGGTCAATGTCACTGGATCAAAGAGTACATATTAGGGAGTAAAGTTTAAAAAGACTGAAAAGGTAGGAAGGGGCTAGATATGAAGGGTGCTGAGTACTGAACAAAGTATTTTGTATTTGTTCCTGGAAGCAATAGGAAGCCATTAGAGTTTGTTAAATTGGGGGTAGAGAGGGGTGCTGTATGAGACATAATTGGACTTGTGCTTTAGGAAAATCATTTTAGTGGCTGAATGAAGAATGTACTGGAGTGGGGAGAGAATTGAGGCAGGCTAACCTATTAGTGAGCTATGACAATACTCCAGACATGAGGTTATGAGGGTCTGCACTACTAGAGTGGTGGCAGTATCAGAGGAAAGAAGTGGACATATATAAGATATGTTGCAAAGGTGAACTCAACAGGCATTGGCAACAGATTGGATATGGGAGATGAGCAAATAGTGAGGAATCTAGAACAACTCCTAGGTTTCATGCATGAAGAACTGGGTAGATGGTGTTGCCTTCTACAGTAATAGGAAAGGTTGGGGGATGAGGCAGGGTAGTAGGGTTCAGGAGGAAAGATAACAAGTTCCATTTTGGATATATTGAATTTAAGATGTCTGCTGGACTATAACATATTCATATCTCCTCAGTCCTTAAGAAACCCTCAGATTGAAACAAGGATGCCCAATCTCACCACTGTTATTCAATATTGTGCTAGAAATGTTAGCTGTAGCAATTAGAGAAGAAAAAGAAATTGAAGGAATTAGAATAGGCAAAAAAGAAACAAAGCTATCGCTCAATGCAGATGATATGATGGTATATTTAGAGAATCCTAGAGAATCAAGTAAAAAATTACTTGAAATGATACATTTAGTGAAGTTGCAGGATATAAAATAAACCCACACAAATCATCAGCATTTCTATATATTACTAACAAAGCAAGAGATAGAAAGAAAAATCCCATTTAAAATTATTGTAGACATTATCAAATATTTGGGAGTCTACCTGCCAAAATAAAACCAGGAACTATATGAACACAATTACAAAACACTTTTCACACAAATAAAGTCAAATCTAAATAATTGGAAAAATATCAGTTGTTCATGGGTAAGCAGAGCTAATATAACAAAAATGACAGTTCTACCTAAATTAATTTACTTATTCCATGCCATACCAATCAAACTACCAAAAAATTATTTTATAGAGCTAGAAAAAACAATAACAAAATTCATCTGTAAGAACAAAAAGTCCAGAATATCAAAGGAATTAATGAAAAGAAATGCAAAGGAATGTGGTCTAGCTGTACCAGATCTTAAATTGTATTATAAAGCAGCAATCATCAAAACTACTTGGTCCTGGCTAAGAAATAGAGTGGTGGATCAATGGAATAGGTTAGGTATGGAAGACACAACAGTCAATGACTATACTAATCTACTATTTGATAAATCCAAAGACTCCAGCTTCTGAGATAAGAACTCACTATTTGACAAAAACTGCTGGGAAAACTGGAAAAGAGTATGGCAGAAACTAGGCATAGATCAAAATCTCACATCATATACCAAAATAAAGTCAAAATGGGTCCATGATTTAGATATAAAGCCTGGTACTGTAAGCAAACTGGGAGAGCAAGGAATAGTTTACCTATCAGATTTATGGAGAACAGAAGAATTCTTGACCAAATAAGAGATAGAGAACATTACAAAATGCAAAATGGATAACTTTGATTACATTAAATTGAAAAGTTTTTGCGCAAAGCCAATGCAACCAAGATTAAGAGAGAAGCAGAAAACTGAGAAAGAATTTTTATGACCAATATCTCTGATAAAGGCTTTATTTCTAAAATATATAGAGAACTGAGTCAAATTTATAAGAATATAAATCATTCCCCTGTTGATAAATGGTTAAAGGATATGAACAGGCAATTTTCAGAGGAAGCTATCTATAGTCATATGAAAAAATGTTCTAAATCACTATTGATTAGAGAAATGCAAATTAAAACAACTCTGAGGTACCATATCAAACCTATCAGATTGGCTAACATGACAAAATAGGACAATGATAAATGCTGGAGAAAATGTGGAAAAATTGGAACATTAATGCATTGTTGGTGGGGTTGTGAACTGATCCAACCATTTTGGAGAGCAATTTGGAACTATGCCCAAAGGGCTATAAAAATGTGCATACCCTTTGACCCAGCAATACCACTTCTAGGTCTGTATCCCAAAGAGATCATAAAAATGGGAAAAGGTACCACATGTACAAAAATATTTATAGCAGCTCTTTTTGTGGTGGCAAAAAAATTGGAAATTGAAGGGATGCCCATTGATTGGGGAATGCCTGAACAAGTTTTGGCATATGAATGTAATGGAATACTATTGTTCGTAAGAAATGATGAGCAGGTGGACTTCAAAAAGCCTTTAAAGACTTACATGAATTGATGCTGAGTGAAATGAGCAGAACCAGGAGAACATTGTACACAGTAACAGCCACATTGTGTGGTGACTGACTTTGATAGACTCTTCACAACAATGCAAGAATCTAAAACAACTCCAAAAGACTCATGTTGGAAATTGCTATCCACATCCAGAGAAAGAATTATGGAGTCTGAACGCAGATGGAAGCATGCTCCTCTTTTCCTTTGTTGTTTTGTTTTATTGTTTCATTCTCGTGATTCCTCCCATTAGTTCTAATTGTTCTTTACATCATGACTAATGGGGAAATATACTTAATATGAATGTATAAGTAGAACCTATATCAGATTTCACGCCGTCTGGGGGTGGGGAGGTGGGAGGGGGAGAAAATTTAAAACTCAAAATCTTGTGGAAGTGAATGTTGAAAACTAAAAATAAATTAATTATAAAAAAGAAAAAGAAATCCTCACATTCCTGCCAGCTATCATCCTGTACTTCTCTTCATCTTTTTCCAAAAATGCTTTAACAAGCTGTCTACAATTGTTTCCTAAACTTCCTCTCCTCTCTCTTTTAAAACTTTTTGTAATGACTTTTGGCCCTATCATTCAACAGAAACAGCGCCACCTAGCCACCTCATATTTATGTAGTACTATTTCTCTGTTATTTGTGTTGTCTTCACTGTTAGAATGGAAGCTATTAAGGATAAGGACTGTTCCTGCTTTTTCTCTGTTTCCTTAGTGATTATCATAATGTTTGTTTAACTTGTTTCATTCTCCAAATTTTACCTTAAAGCCAAAAGAAGTAAAGGGACTTTCCTAAGGCACAGAGATATTAAGTGGAAGAGACAAAGTTCCAGGGCATATATCAACATTATTATTGACATTGTCATCGTCCACATAATAAAATCATGTATAAAGAGACATCACATTATTAGAGAAAAGACAATAGATAAGGAGTCAGAAGACCTGGATACAAATTCTCATTTTTCCACTTACTTCCTATGTGACTTCCAACACAACAGTTTACTTTTCTGATACTGTTTCCTTGTCTGTCAGATGAGTAGATTGGACAGAATTATCTCTCTGCTCAACTTTAAGCTCTAAAGCATATGCTCCTCTATATTAATCCCATAAAACTAATTTTGGGGATGGGGGAAAAAGTTCAAATTAGTGATTTCATTGGTATAGGGAGCTTCTGGTATGGAAACTCACCTCACTGATACAGATTGCTAATTCATGTTTTATAGTCTTAGAAAGTTACTCAGTCTTAGATTTGAATGGAGGTTTACCTTTCTGTGTGGGGTGCAGGGAGGCAATCAGGGTTAAGTGACTTAACCCAGAATCATACAGCTAATAAGTGACTGAAGCTGAATTTAAATTCAGGTCCTCCTGACTCTAGGGCCCATACTCTATCCACTTTACCAGCTAGTTGCCTCAAAGTTTTCCTGACAAGAAGGCCAGTTCTTTATCTAAATGGCATTATGCTGCCTCTCCTGGTTTCCTGTCTTCTTATACCAGGGGTGGGGAACCTGCCACCTGGAGACTACATGTGGCCCTCTAGGTCCTCAATGCAGCCCTTTGACTGAATCCAAACTTCCCAGAACAAAGAAGGGCTGCCCTTGAGGACCTAGAGGGCCACATGTGGCCTCAAAGTGGCAGGTTCCCCACTCCTGTCTTATACCTTCCTCTCCACTAGTTACTTTTCAATCTAGTCACATTAGCCTCCTTGCTGTTCCTTAAACAAGACTATCTCTTGGCTATATATAGGCATTTTCTCTGGCTGTCTCCACACTTGGAACTCTCTTCATCTCCTCCTCCTAGCTTCCCAGGTTTCCTTCAGGTCTCAGCTAAAATTCTATCTCTGCTGAAAACATTTCCCATTCCCTCTTAGCGCTAATGCCTTCCCCCTGAGATTTCCTCCAATTTACCCCTCTCCATATTAATTATATGTTTCTTGATTTTATGCCAAAAAATAGTTATGATTCGAAGTCTGCTTGCTGAGGCCAAGTTTCAATTAAAGTACAGCTTTGTTCTAAGAAATGCACATTCAATTTCTAAATGTTTTTGGTATTTATTTTGCCCTTGACTTTCCCCTATTGGCCAGCTCAGAAAATTAATTCAATGTGGGAATTTACCGAATGAAAAAGGTAGGTCTAAAGTTATTGAATTAATCCGAGATATTAAAAAATAACCCTTATTCTATATAATAGACTATATAATAAATGTTTTGTTCCCTTTTCCTTCCCTCCCTTCTTCTATGAGACTAGAAAATGTTTAGAGGTATTATGTTAAATCCAAGGATTATAGCTCATTTGATTTTCATAATAACCTTGTAACCTCTATTTTTATCCTTATTTTGCAGTTGAGAAAACTAAGCAGACATCAGTTACATGACTTGCCCGTGGTCACATAGCTACTAAGTGTCTGAGACTAGATTTGAATTGAGATCTTCTGACTGCAGTGCCTTCTTTTTATCCATTGCGCCACCTAGTTGCCTCAGAAGTGTGCGTAATGGATAGAATTAGAGTCAGGAGAACTTGGGTTTGAATTCCAGCCCTGCCCCTTACTACGGATATGACACTGGGCAAGTCATTTCTTATAGAATTTAAGCATTGGAAGGGACTATAGGGGTCATCTAGTTTCATTTATACCTCAGCAGGAATTTTCTACAAGATTTTTATCTGGCTTCTGTTTAAAAAAAAAAAACCAACAGAGATGGGAGACTTATTACCGGGGACAGGTAGCCTATTCCACTTTTGGACAGCTCTCATTGTTAAGAACTTTTTCTTTATATTGAGCTGAAATCTATCTTTCTACAATTTCTCCCCATTGTTCCTACTGTCCTCTGGGGTCAAGCAATTTAAGTCCTCTCCCGCCCGATAGCCCTTCACCATCTTCTCTTCCCTAGGCTAAATGTCCCTAGTCCCTTCAAGTGATTGTCAGAAGACCTAGATTTCAGTTTCCTCCCCATCCTGGTCTCCTTCCTCTGGTGTGTGTCAATATCCCCTCTAAAATATGGTGTCCAGAACTGAGACTCAATGTCTTCATCTTTAATACAGAGGTAATAGTACTTGTACTACATCCCTCAGTGAGTTGCCCCAGGAAAGCAATTAATAAATTTGTAAGCACTATTGAGATGGGAGCTGTTGTTATTATTGCTGTTAAGCAAGGTCTGTTATTTGGATACTGTTATTTGGAACACCATCCTCTGAAAACAGGAAGGGTTCATAGAAGCAAAAACAGGGAGTCCTGAGCCTGGAGGTATTATACAGGAACCTTAGCTGATTACAAATTGAAGCTGTTTTCTCAGCAGTATAGTATCTCCTCCAGCCAATGTAAACACTCTACGAGAAGTTTCCACATTCAGGTCCCACTGTCTCAACCTCCAAAAAAATGAACTCTACAAATAGCCATGGGAATGTCTCTTTTTCTGCTTCTCTTCAGTTGTGGGAAAGTTAGTGGTACAGTGAATAGAAAGCTAGTCCTGGAATCAGAAAGACCTAAGTTCAAATGTAGCCTCAAACACTGTGTAACCCTGGGTAAGTCACTTAACCTCAGTTTCCTCAACTGTATTATAGGGATAACAGTAATTACCTCACAGGGTTTCTATGAGAATCAAATGAGATATCTGTTTTAAAAAATGAAAAATACTTAGCACAGTTCTAGGATGTAGGAGGAGCTGGATTATTTTTTTAATCTTTATTTTTAGGCAATTAGGGTTAAGTGACTTGCCCAGGGTCACACAGCTAGTGAGTGTCAAGTGTTTGATCTGAGGCCGGATTTGAAGTCAGGTCCTCCTGACTTCAGGGCCCATACTCTATCTGCTGAGTCACCTAGCTGCCCTGAGCTAGATTATTTTCTCCCTCTCAAATGGGTCTGTTGTTGGCTAAACATCACTGTAGTTCGTTTGAGTCCATAGCCACATCTTTTCTCTCTTCTCAGATGTCTAGAAGTTGTTTCTTTAGTTTAAGACAATTCTTCCTGCAGTCTTTTAGAGTTGAAGAACAACAACAGTATTTAAGTGTTCTCTCTTTCTATTTGTCTTTCTCACTCCGTTTTCCTCCGCTGAAGTTGGGATGGGCTCTGCTTATAACCCTGGGCTACATCTTCAAAGATCTTCCAAAGGGAGAGGAGAGGGGTGGATATGGTCTTTCCTGAAGGCTGGAGCCCGTAGTCCAGAGGACTCAGAGGGAGAGAGACAACTCATCTATCTACATATATTACCTCATTTGATTTCAGCAGTATTATGAAGTAGGTCTTAGGGCTTGGAACTAGAAGGGACCATAAAAAATCATCTAGTCCAATTCTCTTTCCCTCCCTCCACCCCCTGCCATTTTTTTTTTGGTCCAGATCTGTGATGACATCTGCTTAGTGAGCTCCTCATTAAGGAACCTCACTGTCTACCAATGCAAATCAGCAACTGCTCCTGTAATTTATAGTCTTAGAAAGTTTCTAGGAGTTCTGAGAGTTTATATGAATTGCTCAGGGTCACTCAGTCATAGTGCCACAGGTAGGCTTTGAATCTTGGTCATCATGACTTTGAGTCTGGTCTCAACTCCATACTGCTTCTCATGCCACCTACTTATCACAATTAACAAATGAGAAAACTGAGACCCCCTTGAGAAGTAGTCACATAGATGACAGAGCTGGGTCAAACTCAGTCTTTTGATTCCAAATCCAAGATTTTCCCCCCTTGCTGTACCTCAGAGGGCAGAGGCAGGAGGCAATCAGTGGAAGGCACAGAGATGCAAATTTTGTCCTTTTTAGAAGGAAAAACTTTTTGAACATCAGAGCTGGTAGGCAGAGCAGATATTAATTTAACAGATAAGGAAACTGAGGCTTAAAAAGGATAAGTTATTTGCCCAAGGACCCAAACTAATAAGTAGAAAAACTGAAATTACAACTTTGGTCTAACTATTAATCTGATACTGTCTATCATATCATAATCAACTGTCAATTATTTAGGAATGATTATTAATTTTTTTATTATACTAGCCTTTTCTATCCTAATGTCATTTTACCGATTGCTAATCATATTCCTAGAGGCAAAAAAAGGAGATAAAAACAGAGTGGAATGGGTAGTGAGAAAAGCTAAGGACTTTTGTTTGAATCTTGCTCTGCTATTATTACCTATAAGACCTTGCTCATGTCACTTCCTTTTCTCTGGGCCTCCCATTTGTAAAATGAGGACTAGATGATCTCTAAAATCCCATCCAGCTTTCATATTCCTAGTTTTATATTCAAAATTTCTGTGTTTTATGTATAATCTATAACAAATTGCTTACTGTCACAGGGAGCAGGGAGGGAAGGAGAGAGAAAATTTGGAACTCAAAAGTGTTTTTTTAAATGAATGGTAAAAAAGTATCCTTGAATGTAACTGGGGGAAAATAAAATATTATTAAAGGTCAAAAAAATTTCTGTGTTCTAAGATACTAATGTTAATATTCTATATTCTTTTTAAAATTTTTTTAACATGTGTTTTTAAAACTTTGGGTTACAAATTTTCTCCCTTCCTCCCTTCCCACCCATCCTCATTGAAAAGGCATGCATCTCGATACAGGTTATAGTTGTGTAGTCATGCAAAACACTTCCAAAGTATTCATGTTGTGAAAAACTAAGTATATTTCCCTTCATCCTATCCTACCCCCCCATTTATTCTATTTTCTCTTTTGACCCTGCCCCTCATCAGAAGCGTTTGCTTCTGATTGTGCCCTCCCCCAATTTGCCCTCCCCTCTATCACCCCTCTGCTTTCTTGTCCCCTTCCCCACCTTGTTTTCCTGAAGGGTAAAATAGATTTCCATACCCTATTGTGTATGTTATTCCCTCCTTAAGCCAAATCCTATGAGAATAAGATTCACTCATTTCCTCTCACCTTCCCCCATTTCCCCTCTACTGTAAAAGTCTTTTCTTGTCTGTTTCATGTGAGAAAATTTACCCCATTCTACCTCTCCGTTTCTCATTCTCCCAGTATAACCCTCTCTCACCTTTTATTTTGATTTTCCAGATATCACCCTTTCATCTTCAACTCACCCTGTGCCCTCTATCTATCTATCCATACATATAATTTTTTCCCTCCCATTACCCCAATACTGACGAAGGACTCATGAGTTACAAATATCATCTTTCCATGCAGGAATGTAAACAGTTCAACCTTAGTAAGTCTCTTATGATTTCTCTTTGCTGTTTACCTCTTCCATGTTTCACTTGAGTCTTGTTTTTGAAAGTCAAATTTTCGACTCAGCTCTGGTCTTTTCCTCAAGAATGCTTGAAAGTCCCCTATTTCACTGAATGACCATTTTTTACCCTGAAGAATTATACTCAGTTTTGCTGGGTTAATATTCTATACTCTAAGGCTTCTTCCTACTCTAATTTCCTATATTCTGTATTCTAGTATTCTATACTCTGAAGTCTCTTCTGGCTCTAATGTTTTTACCAGCCTGTGATTCTAGGATTCAGTTTAGTCAGCTAAGATTGACTACATATTTCCTATTAGATCTTCAAAATATTGCCTGAAAATTGCATTAGATATTACACATCATACATGTGATGCATCATATTTTCAAGGTCTCCATCATGATTAATCACCTAATGCATTTTACACCCTCAAGGGATTAGGTCAGTATCAGCATTCTGAATTTACTGGGAGGAAGTATGATTAGTTTGGGTGAGTCACTAAAAGCCAACACATTATTCCAAAGCAAGTCTGGAAGTTCCAGCTTTCTTTCTTCAATTTTGCCCTTATTTAATATTAGAAAATCACCTGAGATTTTCAAATGAAACTTTCTTATAAATTTTACCAAGTTATAATGTCACCATTTGGTCATAGTGATGTAGGTATCTATAACTGAAATAAGAGAGTTGGTCTAGATAATCTCTAGAGTTCTTCTTAACTTCAACTTTTTTTTTTTGTTCTGTGTCCTAACATTCTATAGTCTCAGTGAGACTTCTAATTTTATGTCCTTGACATTCCTGAATTGTAAAGTGCCTTCCAGCGCTGACATTCTAAAGTCTTCTGATGCAACATGAAGGGGGGGGGGGGGGTCAGTGTTACAGCTGTATTGCAGGACCAACACAATAAAGGATGATGCAATCATCAAAGTAATTTAAGAGCCAAACCTGTGTGGGGGAGTATAATTTGAGAGAACTCATTAGGAAAAAGAAATTTTCTGCTAACGTATGATCAGATCAAGATCTCAAAGAGAAAGCTGTGGAAAAAGTTTCAAGTGGCATGTGATCTGCCTATACATAGAATCAGACTCACAAAGTTGAAAAAGATCTTAGAGATTATCTAGTCCAATCCCTTCATGTTACAGAGGAGAAAACTGAGGTCAAGGGAAGGGAAATAACTTTCTCAAGTGATAATAAGGGGCAGAACTGGAACTCAAAACCACGTCTCCACTTTAATTCTACTGGGAGTATACCACACCACTTTTCTCTTCTATGAACATTGTTAAAAAGTTCCCATGTTGATTTTAACAGCATAACCTGGTGTGTTGATCACTAATGTGGAAGTCAGACATCCCTGAATCTGACAGTATCTGACAGTAAAATGGAGATTTTTTTCTTTTTTTTAAAAATTAATTTATTTTTAGTTTTCAACATTCACTTCCATAAATTTTTGAGTTTTCAATTTTCTCCCCCTTCCTTCCCACCTCCCTCGCCAAGACGGGAATCTGATATAGGTTCTACATATACATTCCTATTAAACATATTTTCACATTAGTCATGTTGTAAAGAAGAATCAGACCCAATAGGAGGAACCACAAGAGAGAAGAAACAAAACAAAACAGAAAGAAAAAAAAGAGCAAATAGTATGCTTCCATCTGCATAAAATGGAGATTTTACCAAAATCCCACTATCTACCTCACAGAATTGTTAGGAGAAAAGTAAACATTAAAGTATTATAGAAAAGAGAGGGTTTCTTTTTGTTTTTTGTTTGTTTGTTTGTTTTTAAATATGTGGTCTTGGAGGGAAGAGCAAGAATCACAAATAAAGGTATTGAATGGCTGACACCCCTAGAGTACCATACAAGTATGAGACAAGTACCTATGTTATGGGGGATGAAATGTGTGGGAGGATAAAGGACTCATTTCTAAGTCAGAACAGCTTTCTCTGGAGATCCAAATCATCATAGTGGCAGTAAGAGAGTCATAGTGGTAAAGCAGCAAGGGGCCAAGTTACAGCTGCTAGAGGCAGGAGAAATGATGACTTACTATGGGCAGTGGGCCAGACCCACCACAATGTCAGCTGTTGGGTGTAAGCATAGCACTGATAGAGAAAATTAAAAGAGAAAGAATCCTGAGGCAGCCAGGTGACAAGTGGATAGAGTACCGGCCCTGGAGTCAGGAGGACCTGAGTTCAAATCCAACCTCAGACACTTACTAGCCGCCACAAGTCACTCAACCCTGTTTGCCTCAGTTTCGTCATCTATAAAATGAGCTGGAGAAAGATATGGCAAACCACTCCAGATCTTTGCCAAGGAAATCCCAAATGGGGTCATGAAGAGTTGGACATGATTGAAACAACTGAACAATAACATATGGAACAGGGATTAAAGTTGTCGTCGTTGGCCCCCAGAGGGCAGACTAGGAGTAATGGCTAGAAATTAGAGTAGACAGATTTCAGCGGCAGACAAATTTCCTAATAATTAGAATAATTAGAGCTGTGCAGCAACGGAGTGGGGCTGCTTCAGATGTAGGCTCTGTGTTACTAGGGCAAAGGCTGTATCGTCCCTGGTCCGCAACACTGCAGAAGGGATTCCTGTTCAGGTGGGCGTGGGGAACTGCCTTCTCAAGTTATTTTCCAACTATGAGATTCTAGGAAACGTGGTGCCGTGGAAAGACCCCAGGGCTTAGAAAGGGACCATTTAATCCCATTTGTCAATCCCACAGCCGGAGCACCTGAATTCTACTCTGGAGATATCACAATTTACCGTGTCAACACAAGCAAAATCCTTGCCCTCCCCGGGCCTCAGTTTCCCCATCTGTAAAATGAAAAGCTGGAAACTCTCTAGGGAAACTTCCAGCTCTAAACATTCCGTGAGTCTTCTCTAGATGCTTGGTACTTGGGAAGGAGGCACTAGGAGTATTAATGCTCCGGGGCAAGAATATTTAATGCTTTGGGACTACAGCACCAATAGGCAGCCTAAAGAGAGATTACAACACAGCAACGAGGATCGAAGGATCCAAGGGGAAGGCCGGGAATGCTTGAAGGGGCGGGGATCTCAGCTCCCATCACCCCAACAGGTAAACCGGCTCCCAGCCCACACCCACAGCAGCTCCAAGTAAGCTCCAGAGAGAAGGTGGGACCAGGGCGGCAACCAGCGGAAACTGCCCAGAGGCCGGCGCGCGCCACGCTCAGGCGATTGACAGCGGCTAGACCAATGGGATGCTTCCGCAGGGCCCAAACGCCTGTTCGATTGGTTGTCTTGGGCGCAAAGTGAGACGAATGAGACTGCGGGGGGCGGGTCGAGGCGATGACGTAGTCTGCGGCTGCGGCCGCCTCGAATCGGCGGTGGCCAGCTTGGTGTTTGAGGCCAATGAACGGCGTCCAACGCGCGGGGACTCCACCAATCGGAGGCCTCCACGACGGGGCTGGGGGGTGGCTATATAAGAGAAGTCGGCGCCGGTTCGGGGCCCAGACTTGACCAACGGACTTGCAGGAAGCGTGTGACAAACTATTGATACTTCCCCCGAACGAGCCGTGCGAGGTAAGCGCCACGACCTTGGGCCCTAAGCAGGGGAAGGGAGAAGGAGAAGGGAACCGAACTGAGCTAGGCCTCGTCCAGACCCGCCGGGGCGGCCTGGCCGGCCCTGGGGGAGCGTCTGCCCATAGGCAGCCATGATGGGCCCCGGTCGGCCCCGGCCTCCCCTCAGCGAGCGCGGCCGTGTCTCCGCAGGTTGTCTACTGTTCACATCGCGGTCACCCCCATTGAGGGAATCTCCTCGGGCGAGCAGAGCGGCGGCGGGCGGAAGCGCAGAGAGGCAGGAGGGCGGGCGGACCGACGGACAGGATGAGGCGCTCGCTCGTGACGGCGGTGGCGGCGGCGGCGGCAGCTCTGCTGCTCCTGGCGGCCGTGGGGGTGCGGGCCGAAGAGGACGACAAGAAGGAGGACGTGGGCACCGTGGTGGGCATCGACCTGGGCACCACCTACTCGTGGTAAGAGCAGCAGCCGCTCCTGCCTCGGCAATCTGGGGTGATGGTCGGGGGCAGCCCCGGCTTCTGACAGCCGCCTCTGGGCCTGGGCTCGTGATTGGGTGGGTCCAGGCTGGAAAATTTCCGCAGGCCTTTGTTGGGCCTTTCTCCTCTGCCCTGGAAGGTGTTCTTCTTCCGGACTGAGGCTGGAGGCCGGAGACGGGGTCCTGGAGGGGGGCGCAGGCCCAGCCTACGTGTCCTTCCCAGGCATGAGATGGGAGCATCCCTTAGGCCCGGGCAGTTGTCTGGACAGAAACCCGCTTTCCCAAGGTCGGGGCAGGGGGAGGGTCAACGGGGAGGACGCCTCTTCAGACTTTTTTCCCATTCCCACTGTTAGTGGCTTCTTTCTCAACAACTGTATCCAAGACTCATGTGTTTTCTGGCTTGCCCTTATCTCTAGCGTTGGTGTGTTTAAGAATGGCCGTGTGGAAATTATTGCCAATGACCAGGGCAACCGAATCACACCTTCCTATGTTGCCTTCACCCCGGAGGGAGAGCGGCTCATAGGTGATGCCGCCAAAAACCAGCTCACTTCCAACCCGGAGAACACGGTCTTTGATGCCAAGCGGCTGATTGGCCGCACGTGGAATGACCCCTCCGTGCAGCAGGACATTAAATATCTGCCTTTCAAGGTCTGTTTTTCTCTCTTATTGTGAGTTAATAATATATTGGTAGGATGAAGGAAGTTAAACCTCAGCTGATTGGAAGACCTCTAGGATGTAGTTTTGAACCTCAGCTCTGTTACTGAACTTTGAATTCTTAAAAAAGTGATTTAAACCAAGTGGCTTCTTCCTGAGCCTTACTTGATATTAGTTTAATATGACCCCCTTGTTTTAAAGATCTCAGAGGTTTGGTTTTTTTTTCCTAGTTCTGTGATCTTTAAAATGGTTTAAACCATTAGAACACTAATGGTACTTGAACAAGCAGTGTTCCAATAAAACCAAGCCTGGGAAAAACACAAGCTCTTTGTGACGTAGTAGTATTGGTCCAACCATATTACAAAGGAGTTCTTTTTAGCATATGATCAGTATTGGCTTTGATTAAAATCACCAAGTTCTTGGAAAGTATATTTAATTCAACAGAAACCTATATGACTGCTTTGGACAGCGTAGTATTAGTACTAGGGGGGTAAATTAGACTAGTCCCAGTTCTCATGGTATCTAGTAGGTAATTTAAGACACTAATATAGAATTAACTTAATGTCAGAAAATTTAAGACTATAATGTCTTAACAAAGCAGATGTGTGCCTATATTTAATACAATTCATTTGTGTGTAAATAATCAGATCTTCTTAATTCTTTTAAAATAGGTGGTTGAAAAGAAGACCAAACCATACATTCAGGTGGATGTTGGGGGTGGACAAACAAAGACATTTGCTCCTGAAGAAATTTCTGCCATGGTCCTAACTAAGATGAAGGAAACAGCTGAGGCATATCTAGGCAAGAAGGTAATAACTTTAGAAAATCGGTAGTCATTTGGGAAAATGTAGGACTCATAACATTTGACATTGTTACTGTAACATAGTTTTGAAGAGAGGTAGAGTAGCATACTACATAAAAAACTGGCTTTGAATGATGTACTGTTTCTGACACACGTGAGCTATGTGAACTGAGGGCAAGTAAATTATTTTAGCATTCCAAGCAATTCTGTCAGACTTGAGTTTTAGAGCAGGTGCTTGCCTCCATTGGAAGTGGGAGTTTCTTATGCCAATGAAATTACAGCTCCTTTCACCATATAGTGTAACCTTAAAACTGGTATGATTAATGATGGAAGGGATGGGTAGGCAAGATGTAGTAGTAGAAAACCATTTACTGATTAGGAAAAAAATGAAGACATAAGTTTATATACTAGATGTATTACTTAACATGATTTTTGGAAAAATTACAATTTCTTCAATGCTGTTTTTCCTGTAAAATGAGAAAATAGAATAGGCCAATAAGATCTCTAAAAATCTATGATTCTATGGCGGCTACTGACATAATCATGGCCTCAAATGAGGAATTTTTCTTCCCTGGGCACTACGGTCCAAAACAAAAGTTTAGGCTAGGATGATATCTTCATGTCCATTCCAGTTCAGAACTATACTTATGAGTAAATAAAAATCACAGTGGAACTTTGTGAAAGAATTTAAAAGGACAACTTTTTATTTTAGGTTACTCATGCAGTTGTTACTGTTCCTGCTTATTTCAATGATGCCCAGCGCCAAGCAACCAAAGATGCTGGTACTATTGCTGGTCTTAATGTTATGAGGATCATTAATGAACCGTAAGTATTGAAAACCTTGGAGATTAAAAATGCTTTGGAAATAGGGGGAATCCTAATCTGACTTAGCCCTGTTCTTTTCTCACCAGTACGGCGGCTGCCATTGCCTACGGCCTAGACAAGAGGGAGGGAGAAAAGAACATCCTTGTGTTTGATCTGGGTGGCGGCACCTTCGATGTGTCCTTGCTCACCATTGACAATGGAGTGTTTGAAGTGGTGGCCACAAATGGTGACACTCACCTGGGTGGAGAAGATTTTGATCAACGAGTCATGGAGCATTTTATTAAATTGTACAAAAAGAAAACTGGAAAAGATGTGAGGAAAGACAACAGAGCTGTGCAGAAACTTCGACGGGAGGTTGAGAAAGCTAAACGGGCCTTGTCTTCTCAACATCAGGCGAGAATTGAAATTGAATCTTTCTTTGAAGGCGAAGACTTCTCTGAGACACTCACTCGTGCCAAGTTTGAAGAACTAAACATGGTGGGTTTATAGGAGATATGGTATGGTATTGTGAACTATGGTGGGATAACAGAGTTTACTTACCCTGTTAATTATGGTGTGATAAAGACATCCAAGTGATTATATATTACTGGTTCTGTTTTAGGATTTGTTCCGGTCTACTATGAAACCTGTCCAGAAAGTACTAGAAGATTCAGACTTAAAGAAGTCTGATATTGATGAAATTGTTCTTGTTGGGGGCTCTACCCGGATCCCTAAAATACAGCTATTAGTGAAAGAGTTCTTCAATGGCAAAGAGCCATCCCGGGGCATTAATCCAGACGAAGCTGTTGCTTATGGTGCTGCTGTCCAGGCTGGTGTGTTGTCTGGTGACCAAGATACTGGTAGGTCAACATCTTAGCATTTCCAAAAGACTTTAATAGAATTTCCAACATATTTCTTTTTGGAGCCATTATCAAGGACTAGCTTATGATTTGTGACCTGTATTTGATGCAAGAATATCGAGATAGATTAGAAATAATCCACAATGCTAAGTGTGGTGATGTGGTATACATAAATTATTTTGTGTGGTCATTAAAGGACTATTACTAATGTAGAATTTACTTTGAAACTAATTCTCTTTTTGTTTTATAGGTGATCTGGTGCTCCTTGATGTGTGTCCTCTTACACTTGGCATTGAAACTGTTGGTGGTGTTATGACCAAACTGATCCCAAGAAATACTGTTGTGCCCACCAAGAAATCTCAGATCTTTTCTACTGCTTCTGATAATCAGCCAACTGTCACTATCAAAGTCTATGAAGGTAATATATTTTAATATAAAGAAATAAACCATACTAAGTGAACTTGACTATTAAAAGTTTTCCTTAGAATAGTACTAATAATTAGAGATGAGAAAATTGAGGCTAAAGAAAAATTCTTGCCTGTGGCCCCAACTGGGATGTAAATACTTGTATACTATTCTGCCTGCCATCTTGGGCACTGGGAAATAGGATGTTGCCTCTCTTTAATTCTTAGTCATTGGGGGGAAAATATATATATATACACACACACACACACATCCAAAGTGATCCTAAAACTTGTTTTTCCCAATTCCTGCCTTATTGCCTTCTTATTGAAACCATACTGCCTTTTGCTGTTAACTTTTTGAAATAAGATACTAAGCTAAGTATTTTGCTTATACACCAAACAAAGATTGGAACATTCAATTTTGATTGGGCTACCTTTGGGGAAGGAAGTTCTTGCCAGTGGTATTCTTGGGGCTAAGGTTGAATGAACATAAAGGAATTAACTCTAAAGATAATGATAAAATATTAAAGAGTTGGAAGACTTGGGTTTGAGTCACAGATATGATTATTTTGATTAACCATGGGCTTGTCTCCCTTCTCAGTGACTTTCAGGCTTCTCAGTTTCCTTACCTGTAAAATTAATTGTTGGACTAGTTAGCACCTGACAATTTGTCAGATGTGTTGTAGAAGGAATAGGGGTTAGCCTAGATAAAATGATTTAAAAGTTAAATGTGATATTCTATAGCTTGCGTGCAATTTGTGCCAATTGGTATCCTAGCAGCATTGTAAGTAATGATGGAATATCTTTGTAGGTGAGCGACCTCTGACCAAAGATAACCATCTGCTGGGAACATTTGACCTAACGGGTATTCCTCCTGCTCCTCGTGGGGTCCCTCAGATTGAAGTCACCTTTGAAATAGATGTGAATGGTATTCTTCGGGTCACAGCTGAGGACAAAGGCACAGGAAACAAGAACAAGATCACAATCACCAATGACCAAAACCGACTCACACCAGAAGAGATTGAGAGGATGGTAAATGATGCAGAGAAGTTTGCTGAGGAGGACAAGAAGCTTAAGGAGCGTATTGATAGCCGAAATGAGCTGGAGAGTTATGCCTATTCACTGAAGAACCAGATTGGTGATAAGGAAAAGCTGGGTGGAAAACTCTCCTCTGAAGACAAGGAGATTGTAGAAAAAGCAGTGGAAGAAAAGATTGAGTGGCTTGAGAGTCACCAAGATGCAGAGATTGAAGATTTCAAAGCAAAAAAGAAGGAACTTGAAGAGATCGTCCAGCCTATTGTTAGCAAGCTCTATGGTGGTGCAGGCCCTCCCCCAGGGAGTGAAGAAACAGGAGAAAAAGATGAGTTGTAGACACCATTTGTGTGCGCTGTAATATTGTAAATACTGGACTCAGGAACTTTTTGTTAGAAGAAATGGAGAGAACTCAATCTCGAATGTAATTGGAATCTTCACTATGGAGTGGAGTTGAAAATGCTATAGCCCAAGTGGCTGTTTGCTGCTTTTGTTAGCAGTTACTCATGGGGGTGGGGGTGAGGGGGGAATGGTGGGAAGGGGATAGGGGACTAAAATTGGCTTAAGGGGGGAGGGGCAAAGAAACCTGGGTTGGGAAATGTGTTCACCTCGGAAATGTTCTATTTAACAATTGGGTCATGTGCATTTTGGTGTAGAACTTTTTTTCTACCATTAAGTGATACCAATAAATGTTTGTTATTTACACAGTGGTTTTTGTGACTTTAAAAAACTGACTTCTGTAACCCATTTGAAGTTTACAAATAACATGATGAAAGGTAAGAGATTGCTAGTATTAGGACTCACTTTATAAGAGAGCAAGTGATGAATCAGCTTTCAGTCTTCAAGCCTAGTGGTGGAAGTTGGATACTGGAGTTAGAGCTACATTAGGACCTTGTCCCCTTATACACAACTAGTCAATGGCAGAAGTAATAAAACAGGTTTTCTGAGTTCTAGGCCAATATTTTCTATTTCACCAAATAGTCCTTCCCAAATGGGCTAGAAACTGATTTAGTACTCTTATTTCCATGGAGTAATATGGTTTCATTTATCCTGTAGGATAAGGATTCTTAATCTGGGATACATGAACTCAAATGGGGAAAAAACTACATCTTTATTCTCAATGCCCTTTGTTTTCCTTTCATAATCGTGTGTGTGTGTGTGTGTGTGTGTGTGTGTGTGTCCATGTCCATGTCCATGCATTTCTAAACATTTTGAGAAGGGGTCCGTAGACTTTACTATGCTACTACCAAAGGAGTTCATGATGAGAAACAAGGTTAAGAACTCCTGCTCTAGGAAAGCCAGACTCAACATAGAAAGAAATAGGGTCTTTATTGAGGAACAGATAAGACAAAGGGCAAGTTGATTTATCTTTAGATATCTGTCAAATGAGGGTTTGAACTAGATTAATAAAAAAGGTGCCTTTTAGCCCTGCTCTTGATTTTTCTTACCTTTTCAGAGATTTTTCAGAGGGGTTACACTGTAAAGAGCCTACTAAGGTTAGACATGGCTATGTATTCCTTACTAGAATTGTTAAGTATGTTAAACAAAAACGGACTTTAAAGAGCATCTATGAAACTCAAAGGAGGAAAAAAAGTACCAGAGAGATAACAGGACTTAGCAAAGGTTACTTAACAGTTAAACATGGATCACGACTCTCTTGATCTGTGGTACATAGTTATTTTTTCTCTGCCAGGGAACCTTTGAAAATGACAACAAATTACTTGGATCTTGTGCTTAATATTTATTTTGGTACTAATTCTTTAAACAATCTTTTCAAAAGTAATTCTAAGCACATACGCATTGACATTTGGTGGAAAGGGCTGGATGACACCCAATTGGAGATTAATAATTACAAATTACAATTAAAATACTCAACCAAAAGTAACTTTTAAATAAAGTTTTTAGAATGTCATTTAAATACTTACAGCAACTTTCATTCTTCTGTTAACTAAAAGAACAGTCATAAAGCAATAGTGGGGTTTAAGCACAAGTTAGTTTCTAAGTTCCCCAAGACTTGCTTCTAACAACTTTATTTCAGAAAATGCTCCGAGGGACCAGGACTTCAGTCTTCAGTATTTGTGTGTAACAAAGCAAATTAGATAATATCTGAAATTGAAGTGATCTGGTCTTAGGTCACTAGCTTCTGGATATGGTGTACAGTTCACAAAGCTTCTTAACTCTACCACAAAGGTATTATGACAATTTTCTACATAAGAAAAAGGCTCATGAGTTTATGACTTGCTTATTTGTCACAGCTAATTACAAGTGAGTTCCACTTTCAAGTTTGCACAATGACCTCAAGGAAGATAATAAGGGTATTGCCCATTTTACAGGTATAAAATGAGTTTTGTAAGTTGCTTAAATATCTAGGAAATTTCAGAGGCAGAAACTGAACCCAGGTCTCTCCAACAGTTAAGTTGGAGTGAGAATTCACATTTAAATTTCCCAAAATTAAGTTCCATGCTTTTTCTTCAATAGCTGTCTTACCAGATGCAACTTCTTTGATTGTTTCTTATTTTGTTGAATTCTTGTTAAAGAAAAAAATCCTGACATTTAAGACTGGCTGCTGCTAGTTAATATTTTCAATTCAAACTCATAGCAGCAGCAATACTCAATGACTTAGTATTCAAATTCTAGTTATTAACATTTACATGTCCAAACACAACTCGGCACCCTATCCCTCTCAAGACATTTCCCCCCAAACTTATCAATATTGACACCACCATCCTAGTCTCCCAAGTTGACAGCATCAGAGGATCAGTCTTAACTCTTCCCTGTTCCTTACTCCCTATATCTAGTCAGGTGACAAATCTCGTCAATTAAATGTGCACAGCATCTTAATCCCCCTTCTCCCCACTCTGACACTACTCTTCTTTCTCCTGGATTAATGCGTTAGCCTCCCAATTAGAGGAGCTTTTAGTCTCCCCTTACCTTTATCTGCACAGTTGCCAAGATAATCTCCCTAAAAATAAAAAGGTCACTTTGCTGCTCAAAGAATCTTCAGTGATTTCCTTATTGCCTCTAGGATAAAATGCAAACTCTCCATCCTGACCTTCAAAGTCCCTCACAATTTGACACTAGTTCATCTTTTTAGGTATTTCATATTCTCTTTCATACTGCTTGCCAGCCAAAATGATCCAGTAGCTCTTCCCCAAACCCAACATACATATCTTGCTCCTACTTTTCTGTATAGATTGTTCTAAAATATGTTCCCTCTTCATGGTCACCTCTTAGAATATTTAGTTTCCTTTAGTTCTCAGCTCAGGTGGCACCCCCACCCCACCCCAATAAGGAAAGCCTTTTTTGACCTCCCTCAGTTAACACTCTCTTCCTCTTCAATTTATATTTATTAAACTGTTTACTTGTTTGTATCTTCAAAAAAATGTAAGCTCCTTGAGGGCAGAGACTGTATGTTGTTTGTATCCTTAATACCTACCCCAGTACTATTACACATAATAGATGCTTTAATATGATTATCAAATTTGAGTGCCCATCACACCCGACCTCCTATGCTAAACTCTGGGATTACAGAAATGAGATACCAACCTTATTCAGAGTTTTTCACTACAGAGAGAGTGTGGGTTAGGGTTAGGGAGGTAAACCATGTATAGAGATTTTTAAAAAAATGCACATAAGTGAAATTCCATTTTGAGTGAGATTTTTCTGTTTAGAAAAGTGAGTCATCCTTATGAAAATAAAGTCAAACGTTTAAAGACTATATATTTAAACAGGTATGGAACTGCATGTAACAGCATGAAAAATAGATTTAGTCCCAATTGCTGCTTATCTGTGTGACCCTGGGAAAAAAAAAATTTCTCTGGGCCTCAGTTTCTCCATCTATTAAATGGGGGTGTTAAACTAGATAGCCGTTAAGGTTCTAAATCTACAACCCCATATTCTCTAGCTGCTTATAGAATATCTCCACTTGGTCATCCCACTGCTACAATCAATTATCAAATCCTGTCAATTATACCTCTGCATATCTCCTTCTGCCCTGTTCCCTCTACCACCAACCTTCAAAAACCATCTTGCCTAGGTTACTGTAATAGCTTCCTAGCAGAGATTTCTGCTCCTACTCTTTGCTTCTACCAATCCATCCTTCATATTCTGCCAGAATACTGTTTTGTTTTTACAAATAAATCTATTCATGTCATTCTTCTACTCAAAAATATTCTAGTGCTTTCTATTGCCTCTTGAGTAAGACTGATTCCTTTGCCTGGCGTCCAAGGTCCTTCACAATGTTATGATTTTCCTCTACATACTCTATGCTCCAGGAAAAATGAACTGCTTCCCTATCTCTAGAATCCACCATCTTCCTATGACTGCTATTGTTTATAGTTCCTTACACCTGCCATGCCCACCCTATCTCTCTAACCAAATCCCCAGCCATTATTTAATCCCAGCCCAAATGTCAGCTCCCCTATGAAGCTATGCTTGATCCCCTAACATCTGTTAATGAATTTTCCCTTGAAACTCACATAACATTTTCTTTTGTGCCTCTCTAATTTATGTCATGTGCAATATATCTATGAGTGCTGGTGTCTTATCCCCCTACTAGACTGTAAACAGCTGAAAGTAGAACTTGTGTCTTATCTAAACTTTCTCCTGGTATGCTGTACACAGTAGGCATTTAATAAATGTTGAACATAAATGAATACTTTTTATTATTATTATTTTTTTAGGCAATTGGGGTTAAGTAATTTGCCCAGGGTCACACAGCTAGTAAGTGTCAAATGTTTGGTCTGAGGCTGGATTTGAACTCAGGTCCTCCTCATTATGAATAAATACTTGAAGCAGAAAGCTGGTGTCTGGAATAGTGAGATTAGGTAGATGTGGGTAGAACTAGGGACTTGAAAGTGAGGTAGAAATTTATATGTGATATGGTTATCAATAGGTACCAATTGTAGGTTATGTTTATAGAGTTGTAGGAAACAGAGCATGAAGGGTCCTTAGAGATTATCTAGGCTAACTTTCTCATTTTGCACTTGAGGAAAATGAGATGAAGAGGGATTAAATGACTAATGTCATGCAGTAAAGCAGTCCAGCCAACATTTGAAACTAGGTTTTCTGATTCCAGTATTCTTGGATTAAACCATCCTTGTTTCTGAGAACTAAATTGTCTAAAGGCAAATCTCATAGTGACTTGCAAGATGTGGGACAGGGAGAGAGGAGAGGCAGGAATTAGGGAAGAGACCATTGCTTTGAAAAGAGACATCCTCCCAAGAACAGTAGGACCAGTCCTGCCATACAAAACTCAATAAAGCTAATGAATGTTCAATCCCTCTCCTTGAATGAATGGCCTTTTGCTGAAAATTGTTTAGTAGTTTGAGATCTCTTTTCAGTTCAAGCTGCAATGAACGCCTTTGCTGCAGAACTGCAGTTTAATACAAACCACCTGACTGTATTGACTTTTGTGAAACATAGACATATTGGTTGACAAGTAGTTCCTGCAGCTATCTAGGTCACGCTGCTAGTGCAAGATAGGATTTCCATGATCATAGGGAGAAAATGTGGTAGAGGGGGAAAAGTACTGGACTAAGTGTCAGGAAATGATGAAAGTCCTAGTTCTCTTACTAGTTGGTATGACCTTAGGCAAGTTACTAAACCAACCACTAAGTCTTAATTTCCTCATAAGTAAAATAAGAGGGTTGGACCAGGTGATCTCTAAGCCTGTTTGGAATTCCAGCATCTTGTGTTTCATGTTCTAATAGTCTAAATTGTAAGGCAGAGGTTCTTAACACAAGGTTTGCAAACTTGTTTATTTGTTGTTTTTTTTTTTTAACATCCATGACACACACAAAAGTTTAAGAACTTCTAGTCTAAGGTCCCCTTCCATCTCTAACATTCTATGATTCTTGAAGTTTTTTACTTTTTAGATAATCTCTTTATCTGGTCAATCTGACTGTGTCAATATGGAAACATTGTACAGCACAAAACACTTAAGCTTCTAGTATAAAATTAATGTTGCTGTCCTATCTTCCCCTAACAGTTGTTCACTTCTAATTTCTTAACATAGAAAATTTGAAAGATATTAAGAAAACATGAATTTTATTAGTCAACTAGTGTTACAACACAGTCACTGTAGATTTCCCCTTCAGTATTCATCCCACCAAACACTAAGCACAGGAATGTGTCTGTCTCCTTCTGATCTAAGTCATCACCTTTCACAATTTCATCAGCTAAGCCTTCTTTCTCTACATTGCTATTGACACTGCCTATATTTGTATGTTCTTCTGCAGAGGCAGGAGCCACATGCCAAGGAATGATGCACATTGAATGATCCAGTCGTCCAGGGGGTGAATATGTATCAAATTTAAGCAGGCTCCAGTGTTGTTTTTCTGTGTTTGAAAACAAAAACAAAAAACAAACCAGAAACATTCATACATTATTATTGGAATTTAAAACTGGTAAAAAAAATTTTCAGGGGGCATTTTGGTAATATACAAACATCACAAAATGTCATCTGTTGTTCTAATAATTCTATTATTGAGAATAAACTCAAAGTATTATCATAAAGAAAAAAAATGATATATGTCCGTATGTTATTGTTCAGTTGTTTTCAGTCATGTTGGACTCTTCATAACCTCACTGAGGGTTTTCTTGGCAAAGATGCTAGAGTAGTTTGCCATTCTTTGCTTTTGCAAAAAATTTTGCATTTGCATTTTGCCAGCTTTTTTACAGGTGAGGAAACTGAAGCAAACAGAGTTAAGTGACTTGCCCAGGATCACACAGCTAGTAAGTGTCTGAAGCCAGATTTGAACTCAGGAAAATGAGTCTTCCTGACTAAAGGCCTGGCACTCTATCTATTGCACCACTTAGCTGTCCCTATGTTCATGTATCTATATGTATATTAGCAATGTTTATAATTAGAAACTAGAAAAAAAACCTAAATATTTCAAAATTCAACTATTGAATAAACTATGAAATATCAAAATAATACTACAATGTCATTGAAATGATACATGAAGAATACAAAAAGCAGCACAGTAATAGTGGATAAAGGGCTAGCTAGAATCTAGCACAGAACCTGGAACATGAGACATTTAGTTAGAGAGTTATTGAATTGCATTGAAGAAGTAGATGTAAGTACTGTCCCTACACATACTAGCTATGTAGCGTGGGCAATAAATATACTTAACCTGTCAGTGTCCAGACAACTCTCTATGGATGAGCCACAAAGCTGCATTAATGGAGGGAGTTCCATACTGGAAGCTCTTTACTTCAATGAACTCATAGATCTGGAATCCTCCCTCCAAAAAGAAAAAGAGAGGAATATAAAGGTAGCTGAAAAGACATACAAAATAATGTGAAGGGAAAGTAGAACCAAAACACAAATCATGTTGATTTAAACCATATTTTTAAAAAATGTATAAACAAATACAGAGATTAATGAACAAACAGAAAAGAATATGGAGTTAGTAACACATGAGCTATGGACATGAGAGATAGGTTGTGTAGATAGGACTGTCTGCCTCAGAGTCAGGACCATGTACATTCAAGTTCTACCTCTGACACCTGCTGGCTGTGTGAACCTGGACAGGTTACAGCTTCTCAATGGTCTAGGCAACTCTCTAATATGCAGAATGTTAAAATGCAGAAGAGTTACTGTTTGCATTGGTAGAGGGAATTTCCTTAAAGTTCTCTGTGCTGATAAAATCACAAGTTCAGACAAATATTTAAAATGGATATATTATATGTAGAAAGTATTTTTAGGTATAAATAGCTATAAGAGTATTTTATTTGGTGTTTCTGTTGTTGGAAATTAAGAGATCGATAAATTATTTAAAAATAAAGAACAAAGAAGAGAAATAAACAGAGAGAAAGGAAGAAAGTCAAAGGAACCAGTGTTTATAGCAAGGGTTCATAACCTGTGGTCCATGAATTTTTAAAAAATATTTTTATAATGGTACTTCAATATAATTAACTTCCTTTGTAATTCTATGTATTTCATTTTATGCCCTTAAAAATATTATTCTGAGAAGGGGTCCATTGGCTTCACTAGATTGCCCAAGGGATCCTGGACACAAAGGTTACGAACCATAGTTCTACACAGCATGAAACCCACCCCTTTCCCAGCCCAGGTACTCTGGGACTCACTGAATAAGCCAGGCCTCTAAGATCTGCACAACAGTAATAAAGAAAAAGGCCCATGGCAGTTACTTTTATGTCAAAATTTCCTCATAGAAGCCTTATGTGAACTGATGCAAAGTGAAGTGAACAGAACCAGAACATTGTACACAGTAAACTCAGTATTGTAAGGATGATCAACAGCATAAGACTTAGCTACTCTAATCAAGACAATGATCCAAGACAATTCCAAAGGACCCATGATGAAAAATGGTATCCCTGTCCACGAAGAGAACTGATTAACTGTGAGAGCAGATTGAAGCATACTTCTGTGTGTGTCTTTTCTTTTGCAACATGGCTAATATGGAAATGGGACAGCTAGGTGGTGCAGGAGATAGAAAACCAGGCCAGGAATCAGGAAGTCTCATCTGCCTGAGGTCAAATGTGGCCTCAGACACGTAACTATCTATGTAACCCTGGGCAAGTCACATAACCCTGTTTGCCTCAGTTTCCTCATCTGTAAAATGAACTGGAGAAAAAAATGGCAAATCACCTTAGTATCTTCCCCAAGAAAACCCCAAATAGGGTCATGAGGAGTTGGACATGATTGAAACGACTGAACAACAATAAAATATGGAAATATGTTTTATGTGACTTTATATCATATTGCTTGCCTTCTCAAAGGGTAAGAGGGGACAGGAGGGAGAGAGAAAATTTGGAACTCAAAAATTTTTTAAACGAATGTTAAAATTTGTTTACATATAATTGGAAAATATTTATATCACCAAAAAAAATTTCCCCATAAATGCACCTTCTAATCCCTCAGACTCATTGCTACTCATAGCCTCACTGAAAATTCAAAGTAATGTAGCATTTTCCAGAGTAACAGTTGAAACATTGGTTTAAAGAGGTAAAAACTGAACTTCCTACCTATGTGATATTGGTACATTGTAGCCAGTGCCCCTGTGGGAGCCATTCCTCCAAAGACGTATATGTGCTTCCCAATGGCCACGGCGGAATGGGCAGCACAGCCTGATGGGACATCCCCTGTGGTTTCTAACTTCTCCCATTTCATGTCATCTACCAAAAGAGTGAACATTGTTTCAGAAGCAAATGAGAAAACAACGGTTTCAGTTTAGGTAGATTTCCCTAATTCTCCACCCAGCTGAAAATATTATCTCACCTTCAAGTCTTCCAGAACATTTTATCTCTCTCTCCTTTGCTACCATCACTCCTTTGTATTATATTTATCCTTTCCTGTAGAGCATAACTTTCTTAAAAGCAGGGACTGTTTTGCATCTCTAACATTTAGGATGATGAACATCAGTTTTAGTAAAAAGGACTTTAGAGGGGCCCTCATTCATTTAAATCTTTGTTCTAAAAGCCACAGTTCTATTTTGCCTGCCGTTTGCCCAGAAGAACAAACATGACACAATGAAGGGACATTGACAAACTAAAGTTTATCCAGTAGCCAGAATCATGAGGAAATCAAGGAGATGGCTAAGGGTAGTTGTTGCAAATTGTCCTTATGTAAAATCTGAGCTCTTTCTGGCCTTCTCAGAGCAGAATAGTGGGTCCTAAAAGCCATTAAACCTAGGTTCTTAATGGGTAGTGCTGTCTCAACTATAATGAACAGTAGTGGAAAGAATGCTGGAACTTCAGAGTTTGGAGATCTGGGCTGAGATAACAGCCAATACATATGTAAAATGGGCAAAATTATACTTTTTCTACACATTTTGCAGGATTGATGAGAAGAAAAGTCCTTTATAAACATTAAAACACCATAAGCAGCAGCAGTATGGTGTAGTAGAAGGGGCACTGGCCTTGGAGTCAGGAAAGAACTAATCCCATCCGTGAACTTATTAGTAGCATAACTACGAGAAAGTTTCTTAACTTCTCTGAGTCTCAGTTTTCTTATCTGTAAAATGGGGGGGGGGAGGAATAATGCCTATAGCACCTATCTCATGGAAGTGATTGTGAGGCTTAAGTAAGAATATACCTTAACAGCTTTGCAAATCTTAAAGCTTTATAATACTAAGTTATTGGTATTAAGTGAAGATATAAAAATTAATATTCAGCATGATTACCTGCTTGCAAATTCATATATCTGGTACACCACAAACTGTTTGTAAAAGTCATTTTTCCCATTCCCACCTCCATTTCTACTCCACTTACTTGTGTCTATGCAATATAGATCATCATAGAATTCATCCCCTGCCAAACCACCATGGACAAAGAGCTTTGGCCCCAATGCCACCATCACATGGCCATGACGAGGTGGGGGTGGTTCCCCGCAGGTTTCTGGCTGTGACCAGCTCAATGTTGCTGAAAATATAAAATACAATGACATTAGGCAGCAGTACTTTGGAAACACACAGGTACCCCTCAACTGCATGTATATTGGCATCATTTGAAATAGCAAACTTTTAAAGTTTTCTGAGAATAGATGGATCTCATTTCATGCTGAAGGTCATTCCTGAAAAGTTGTGTTTAAATAGGATCTTGGTGAATAAACTGTCATAATGGGAAAAGCATAGTACATGGGCTCAAATGAGCCAGGTTCAACTCTCGGGTCTGGCATCTCTTGGCTATATTACTGTGGCTATGTTACCTCATCCCTTAGAGGCCCAGTTTCCTCTTTTGCAAAATGGAGATAATAAAATTTGCAATATATACCTTATAGGGCTATTGTGAACAAAGTGCTTTATAAACATTCAAGTGTTCTGGAAATTGGAGCTATTATTATACCCACAGATTTAGAGCTAGAAGAGAACTCAGCATCTAGAGACCATTCATGGTCACAAAATTTGAAGATGCAGAAGAAATGTTAGAAAAGATTGTCACCATCATAGCACTTTTCTTGGCTTTTATCTCCCCCTAAACATTCTACTTTGTATCCTACTATTTGCGTGCACAGAAATTTGGGGGTGGGGGGTGGGGGATGGGTAAGGAAGCTAGGTGTCAGAGTCCTAGTCTTGAAATCAGGAAGACTTGCATACAAATTCTGCCTCAGACACATAATAAGCTATGTGATCCGAGGCAAATCATTTAACCTCTCTGTTTCCTCATCTGTGAAATGGGGATAATAATAGCACTATCTCTCAGAGTTATGAAGATCATATGAGATTTTATATATATATATATGTATGTGTGTATACATATGTAAATGGGCTTTACAAACCTTGAAATATTATGTAAATGTTAGCTATTATTATTGCTGTTGCTATTTTATCAATATAGAGCACAACAGGTGTGGAAATTCTTTCCACTGACAAAAATTAGCAAATGGTCTGGATTTTGTAGTCTTAGGGAGTTGCCTGCAAGCACTGAGAGGTTAAATGATGACAGGAGGTCGGTGTATGAGGTAGTACTTATACTCAATTCTTCCTGACTCTTTGCATGCCACATGCCATATGCCACATCCCCTCTTTTTAAGCTTGCAGGTCTTTGAAGGCAAGAGCTATGTCACTTTTCATCTTTGAAGTCCAGTGCCCAACACATGGCCTTGCATAAGTGCTTGCTAAATGTTTATTGAATTATTATTTAAAATTATTCTATACATATTTCTATTTATCAGTTCTTTCTCTGGATGCAGATAGGGTGGGGGGAGGGGAAAAAAAGGAAAAAAATTACATGATAATTTTTTTGTACGTTTGAAGGGAATAGCAAGTTGTATATAGTAGATTTGCAGTTTCATATACAATCATCTTTTTTCCTGTACAATGTTATGGAAATGCTTGTTTTATTCCATAAATTAAAAAATGTTTTTAAAGCAATCCTGGGCTCTTGGAGGCTCTCTCAATGGTGTTAGGTTCTGTTAGGTTCTACCAGGCTGGAAAGATTTTGAGTACAGCCTCAAAGAAGGACCACACTTACACAGTTCAAGGACCAGGCTAGCTAAGAGCAAAGAGGCTCATCGCTAGAAGGTTGGCTGAAAGGTGATGGGGTTTTTTTTGGCCAAAGCCACTAATGAAATAGATAATTGTTGTTATTATGAAAAGAAATCTATGGTGGAGTCTTTTTTGAAAGTGAGAAAATCTTTTGGTGATGTGAACAAATCCCTTTATTTCCCTCCACCAAATTTATCTGCTCTGTAGCTTAAGTTTTTGTCTGTTAGGTTTTCTCAAAGCAAGCCCCATCTGGAATGGAAGATGCAAATGAAAATTATATTTTACACATGCTGTTACTCTTTTTAAATCTCATTCAAAACTGCCCACTGCCAAAAGAAAGAAATGTAAATGAAATCACTGTTGGGAGTTTCCAATGAGAACTTGAAAGCAAGTATAGATCACAGATGACAGATTGTTAGAGCTGGAAGGGATCTCTGAACACAGAATGTGAGAATATAGATTCTAGAAGATCTGAGCTGGAATGGACCTTAGAACATGGAATTTTAAAATACAGAAAGAGAAGGTCAGAGCTGGAAGGAACCTTAGTTCAGCCTTCTCATTTTATAGATGAGAAATCTGAGATAGAGATAGAAGAAAATCTAGACCCACCCAGCATTTAATTTTGTGGCTGAGGCTCATAAGCTTTCTAGAAAAAACAAACCTCAGAGTTCAAGCAGATTTGAACTTTATGTCCAAAAGATGCCAAATGACTTACCTAGTAGTCAGTGGTAGAGTAGAGATTAGAACTCAGACTTTCCAAACAGGGATCTTTCCGTGCTACCATACTGTCTGATATTTGCATTCTGTCTCTCTGACTCAATTGTAAGCTCCTTTGACCAGGGACCAGGTGCCCTATATCTGTCTCCCTCATAACACCTGATACCATGTTTTGCAAAGGAAGTACCCAATTTCAATTCAATTCAACAAATACCATTTAAATGACTATTATGTGTTCAGCCCTGTGGTCAGTACTATAGATACAAAGATAAAAAATTGACAGTTCATAATCTCATGAAATTTTCAGTCCACTAGGGGTTTGGGTGGGTATACAATAATGATATAAATAAATGTGAAACAAAGCAGAATATGATGGGGGGGAAAGAAAACTCCAAAGTACTCCAGAAAAATATGAGAAAGGAAAGACTACTTTCAGAAGAGGAAATCAGAAAAGGCTTCATTGAGGATCCACCTACGCTGGATCTTGAATTAAGAAAAGGTTCTCAAAAAAAAAATGTTCTCAAAAGTTGGAGATGAAGAAGGGCACTTCAGTCATTGGGGATGGCCTACATGGTTACACAGTAAGAGGAAACAGCCACACAAAACCAGGGAACAGCTGAGTAATCCAGTTTGGTCAGCACCTAGAATGTATTAAGGGGAGATAATATGAAATTACTCATTTGAAGCTATGTAGTAGAAGGTCATGAATGCCAAGATACGACATTTATATTTTATCTTATGGGAAATGGGGAATCATTGAAGGATTTTGGTCAGAGGAAGGCCATGATTAGACTTGTACATTAGAAAGATTATTTTGGCAGCAGTATGAAGGACAGATTGAAGAGGAGAAAGTTAAAGCAATGAGGCTATTAAGAAATAGTATAAGAAAAAGGTGATGAGGGCTTGAAGTTTGTTGGATGACTGAATAAATGAATCATTTGTTAGCCATACTTGCGTCAAATACGTGGAGCTGTGTGTCCTGAACAGGCTTGGCACCTTTTTCCCCACCACCAAAAACATATAGCTGGTTTCCGATGATCGCTGATGCTGTGTGAAATGTTCTTGGGGATGGCGGTGTGCCAGTCACATTAGGAGTGCTCCACATCCTGGTTTCTGATCCACATGTAATTTTTATAAGACAATTTTGGGTTAGCAGGATTGCTATACTATCATCACCATCATATTGCAAGGCCATGAGCCAATTCTACATTTAATAAGAACCAACATTTATATAGCAATTGAATGTTTGCAAAGAGCTTTAAATATATTATGTTATTTGATCTTCATAACAAACCTGTAAAGTAAGCATTTAAAATTATCCCCATTTTGTCCAACTGGGGAATGGCTGAAAAAGTTATGTATATGAATGTGATGGAAAACTATTATGCTGTAAGAAATGATGAAGAGAATGGTTTCAGGAAAACCTGGTAGGTCCTGAACTGATGTAGAATGAGGTGAGCAAAACCAGGAGAACAATGCACACAGTAATAGCAATATTATAAAGAGAATCAACTCTGAAAGACTTAGTGAATCTGATCAATACAATGATCTACCACCATTCCAAGATTCATGATGAAAAATGCTATTTACCTCTAGATAGAGAACTGACAGACTCAGAGTGAAGACTGAACCATA
Source organism: Vombatus ursinus (assembly GCF_900497805.2). Classification (NCBI taxonomy): domain Eukaryota; kingdom Metazoa; phylum Chordata; class Mammalia; order Diprotodontia; family Vombatidae; genus Vombatus; species Vombatus ursinus. The sequence continues at coordinate 14,893,476 of NW_020954564.1, read as the reverse complement.
TTATTTTCTCTTTCTTCCTTTTTCTTTTCTTTTTTCATTCTTTTGGAATATAACTAATATCAAAATATGTTTTGCATGACTTCATATTTATAATGGATATGGTAATGCTTGTGTTCTCTTTGGATGCAGAGGAGTAAAGGGAGGAAGAAAATCAGGAACTGAAAATAAAAATGAAATTGAATAAAAAAGTAAAGTGATCCCCATTTTATTGAAGAGAAAATTGAGGCTGAGAGGTTAAGTGATTTGCCCAAGGTTACATAGCAACTAAATGTCTGAGGAAGGATTTGAACTCATATCTTCCTGACTCCAAGTGTAGCATTCTTATCTATTGTGCCATCTAGTTGCCACCAATAGTATTTCAAACATCCTCTACTGATGTAGGATACAACCCTTCTGTACTTTAGTAGACGATCATAATGAAGTAGATGATCATAATGAAACACTGTGGGCAAAGACATTCACTCCCTGGTGGCCAACTCCCTGGGGAATAAATTTTTCTGCACTCAGCTGGGCTGGTCCTCTGGCAGACACGCAGTCCCTCATTAGGCCTAAACCTGTAGCTTTTCCAGCTTTGTTTGCATTTTGGTAGTATATTCCTTGAGAACTCATGGCTCTTATTATAAGCAATGATAAAATTATTATCCAATTCAATGAATGAACCTTTATTAAGCTCTTACAGTTTGTATAACACTGTGCCTGGTGCTGGGGTGGGACATGATTGCCTCAAAGACTGCTCTGCACATAATAATGTCTTAATTAAAGTATTGTTGAATTTGTATTTTAAATTAGGGATCAATGGAGCTAATTACCTTTGAAGTGGAATTCTAGGCAATGAGAGATAGGGGTATAAGAGTTATGGTGGTGACATTTTAATAACAACTCACATTTCTATTATGTTTAAAGGTTTATAAAATACTTTCCTCCCAACATCACTTAGGAAGTTGTGCAAAGATTATCATCCCCATTGTAATGATGAGGAAATTGAAGTTCATAAAGCAAAATAACTTGCCTTGGGTCATATGATTAACAAATATTAGAGATAAGACTTGAACTCAAATCTTCCCAATCAAAATCCTGGTAACTATTATCTACAGATCCCCAGGTCACTCCTCTTCTTTCTTCCATGAGTTCAATATCTGGCTCTCGATATTTCTCTCCTCCCCAATTCCTGCTGTCATACTAGGGGACTTCAACATACATATTAATTTTGCCTCAAAAACCCTAACTACTAAGTTCATCAACCTACTCACTTCTCATGAGCTAGTCTTTCAGCCTACCTCAGCCACATACAAAGATGGTCATACCCTGGATCTTGCCATCACTCATAAATGTACCGTGTTTATGTTAGAGAATCCTTAATTTCCCTTATCTGATTACAATCTGATTGGCTATTTATCTCCCCCTCTGCTTTCTCTTACAAAACCCTACTCTTTGCACTGTGACCTCCAATCCTTTGACCCCTCAATTATCTCCTCAGCCATTTCCCCTGTATTAACTACTCTTTCCTTTTCTGCCCATTTCGACCTCTTCGCGAATTAATTCAACTTTATACTGTCCTCCTCTTTTGAATTTTCAGCCCCCTTATCATATTAGCAATTGTGCCTAGCCAAGCCTCAGTTTTGGATCATTCCCACCATTTGTCACTTTCACTCTACATATGTGCTGCTAAATGAAGGTGGAGGAAATCATACCACTTTTCTGACTGGGTCTATTATAAATTTATGTTACACAATCTCAACTGGGTCTTCATTGCTGCTAGGCAATCCTACTATACTTCCCTTATCAAGTCACTCTCCCATTCTCCACAGCAGCTCTTCCAAACCTTTTCATCCCCTCTCAAACCTCTCATAGCTCCCCCTCCCCCCAGGCTCTCAGCTAAGAACTTTGCCTTACATTTCACAGAAAAAATTGAGGCCAGTCACTGTAAACTCTCTCTTCTCCCCTCATCTATCCTCAGATACTTCTGCCACTTTCTTTTTATTCACCTCTGTCTCACATGATGAAGTGGCCTTACTCCTTACCAAGGCTAACCCCTCTACTTGTTCAAGTGATCCCATTCCATCCTGTCTCCTCCAACAGATTGCCCCCTATGTCATTCCCATTCTTTCACTTATTTCAATCTCTTCCTTTCTACTGGCTCATTTCCTACTGTTTCCAAAATGTCCATGTCTCATCCATCCTGAAAAAACCCTCATTTGATTCTTCCATCCCCAATAATTACCATCCTATATCTCTTCTGCCCTTTGTAACTAAACTTTTCAAAAAATCTGCCTACAATAGGTTACTCCACTTTCTCTCTTCTCTCTCTCTTCTTAACCTCTTACAATCCACCTTCTGACCTTATCTTTCCACTGAAACTGCTCTCTCCAAAGTTACTAATGATCTCTTAGTTGCCAAATCCAATGGCTTTTTCTCAATCCTCATTGACCACTCTACAGCTTTTGACACTGATGATCACTCTCCCCTCCTGGATACTCTCTTCTGTCTAGGTATTTCGAATACCACTCTCTCCTGGTTCTCCTCATACCTATCTGACTGCTCCTTCTGTGTCTCCTTTGCTGTATCCTCTTCCAGTCAATGCCTTCTAACCATAGATGTCTCTTAGGTTTCTGTCCTAGGTTCTCTTCTCTTCTTCCTCTATACTATTTTACTTGGTGATTTCATCACTTTTCATGGATTTAGTTACCATCTCTATGCTGATGATTCTCAAATCTATTTATCTTACCCCAAACTCTCTGCTGACCTCCAATTTCCAACTGTCTTTCAGTCATTTCAAACTGGATGTCCAGTAGTCATCTTAAACACGATATGTCCAAAACAAAACTCATTATCTTTCCCCCTAAACCTTCCCTCCCCTCCAACCCTCCCTATTATTGTAAAGGGCAACACCATCCTCTCAGTCTCTCAGACTCAAAATGTGGGGGTCATCCTGGACTTTTTACTATTTCTCACTCCCCACAGCCAGTCTGTTGCCAAGGCCTGTCAATTTCACCTTTACAAACCGTTCTATCCTCTGACACTGCCACCACTCTAATGCAGGCCTTCATCACCTCACATCTGAATTACTGCAATAACCTGCTGGTGAGTCAGCTTGCTTCAAATCTCTCTTCACTCCTGTAGATCCTCCATTCAACCACTAATGTGATTTTCCTAAAGCACAAGTCCAATCATATCACACAGGCACCTCTGCTTAATAAACTCCAGTGGCTTCCTATTGCCTCTAGAATCAGATGCAAAATGCTCTGTTCAACATTCAAAACCCTTATAACCTAGCCTCTCCTACATTTCCAGTCTTCTTATATCTTTCCTACCCAACATGGACTCTTCAATCCAATGATACTGATTGTTACACAAACAAGACACTCTATCTCTCAGGTCCCAGATTTTCTCTGGCTGTCCCCCATGCCTGGAATGTTCTCCCTCCTCTACTTCAACTACTGACTTCCCTAGCTTCTATTAAGTCCCAACTAAAATCTCCAAAGCAAAAAAAGTAGCTCAAAAGAAATGCCAGATGTGCAAATTTAGAGAATTCATCCCAAACATTCATATGGACTATTTGTGCCCGACCTGTGGTAGAGCATTTTGAGCTCATATTAGTCTGATCAGCCACAGTCGGACCCATTGTAACTTGACTCTAATAGTGATATTATTCCAGTCCCCTTTGAGAATGAAGGATAACAGCCTAATTCCCCAACCCCTCCTAATTTCACTGCCTTCACTGTCAATTATTTCTTTTGTTATGCTGTATTATAGCTTGCTTTGTATAGATTTGTTTGCATGCTGTCTCCTCCATTAGATTGTAAACTCCTTCAGGGCAGGGACTGTCTTTTGTCTCTTTTTGTATCTCCCGCACTAAGCACAGTACCTAGGACAAGGCAGGTACTTAATAAATGTTTATTGATTGATTATAAGACCAAGACTAGTGTATATCTTAAATAACCTAGTCTTTTGCATTGCCCCCACAACCCCATTAAACTATAATGTTCTTGAGGTCAGAGACCATGTTTTTGCCTTTCTTTGTATTCTCAGAGTTTAGCACAGAACACAGCATATCATGAGTATTTAATAAATGCTTGTTAACTGATTGACTTTCACCATTATACAATAATGCCTCTCAGACAGAGAGAGAGAAAGAGAGAGAGAGAAAGTTAGTTTCTGGTCCCTCTCAAATTATAACATGTAGGAAATCACAATATTTATCTTATTGTCCCTACGAATACCAGCTATGGGAGAAACCTCCCAGAGTTCTCTAAAACTCATAGTTGTTATAAAGTTGACCAAAATCTTAATGAAAATCCTGTGTATGTGTGTGTGTATGTCCACAAAGCTTTAATAGCTTAAAACTACATTAAGACTTTTTGTGATTAGATACACACACATACACACACACTTCTAGAATAAAATACATAATTATATAAACATAAACACACATATATAGATGCAAAAATATAAACATACAGATGCATATATACATATTACATACACATATAAGTATAATGATATATATGCATCTATGCAGTGATTTATGAGTACAAACCAAGTACTTTCAACATATACTACTTTATTTAATCCTCACAACAGCCTCTGATGGAAAGCATGAAGTAACTGATAGTTCAGAAACCTAAAGTGATTTGGCCCAAGTCATGCTGCTGCCAAGTATAAAAGCTGGCATTTGTACACGGTGTTCTAATCCAGAGCCCATTGCTGAGGAGACAAAGCACAATATTGTGGAAAGAGTACTAGACTTGGAACTTGAATCTTGGTTTTGACACGTCACCCCACAGCCTCACTTTTCTCATTTGTAAAAAGGAGAAAATCCCATTCACACTATCTCCCTTACAGAAATGTCTCATGCAGGAATGCTCTGTAAAGTACTGAGAAATGTGAGTTGCCGCTGAGAGGTCAGTTCCTGACTTTTCTACTTACCAGCTTTGTGACCATGTACAAGCCACTTGTCCTTGTTGGGCCTCAGTTTCCTAGTATATAAAATGCGTTACTTTGCGCCACTTAGCTGCCTTTGAGTACAACCCTTTTTTTTTCCAGTTAGGCAATGGGGTTTAGTGACTTGCCCGGGTCACCTTTGTTATGTATCTGAGGCCACATTTGAACTCAGGTCCTCCTGAGTCCAGGGCTGGTACTGTGTCTACTACGCCACCTAGCTGCCCCTGAGTATAACTCTTGTATTCTTTCCTCTATCCCACACTGGATCTCAGAGTATGGTGCCATCTCTGCAACTTGTCTTAATTATAAAAGCCATCCACAATGTTCTCTGTCTTTGATATTTCTTGGCCTATTGTCAAATTTATATTTTCTAGGGAAGGGACAGGAGCTGATGTAGTATCAGTTCCTATAACAGAAAATTTCAATATCATCAACATCTATATTCTACTACAACTCCTACCAGACTTAGCTTATATAAGGTCAAGGTCCTAATTCTGTTTTCTATCCTGACCAGTCAGATTTGCACAGGCAGAATATTTTTTCCCTTCTCCTTAACCTTGAAAATGAGTTACAAGTGGCTAAGAGAAGTGGGTGAGTGGGTAGGGCTAAGACTTGGGTCTTGGAAGGCATAGGGAGAAATAGGATAGCTGTCTTAAAGGGGGACCACTTGCCTAGGGGTTGTGGGTTCTTGTTCAAGGTTGGGTTGGCCTTCCCAAGTCTCTTATAAACCTAGATTCTGTGAAGGACTGCTCTGTGAAAGAGGAATTAGATTTATTCTTATAGGAACAGTGTTTGGGAAGTAGCAGAGAGGCAGATTTCTACTTCATATGAAGAAAAACATCCTAATAATCAGAGTTATCCAAAAACAGGATGCGTTGACTTGAGAGGGAATGAACTCCCTGTCCTTGGACATTTTTTTTTATAGAAGCTAGATGACTATTTGTGATTCTTCCTGGCTCTGAGATTCTGAAAAATATATTGTTCACAAGGGAAACTGGGCAAAATTGTATGAATGGTTCAGTATATCCCATGCCCTATCCTGGAAAACCAACTCAGATGCAACGATTCCAACAGCTGATCAGTAGAGAATCAAAGAATTCTGGAGTTGGAGTGGACCTTAGGGGTCATTTAGTCCAACTCCCTACTCAGGTAAGAATTCCTTCTACAACATTATCCTGCCACATACTTGAATCACAGGATTTAAATCTAGAAACAATTCATTTTAATTCCTTTATTTTATAGATGAAAAAACTGAGGCCTAGATAGGTTAAGTGACATACTGAGGTGAGAGGCAGGATTCAAACCTGTATTTCCTCTAAATTCACTATATCACCTACTGTCTCTCTCCTCTGGATATACCCTGGTTTTTCAATGTCCTTCCAAAATGTGAAGAACAGAATAGAATAAAACATGTGAAGGACTGCACATTTTCTCAAACATAAATCAAGAAAATCTAATCTACTTTCAGATTATTCTAGGAAATACAATTCTTATTTTCTGTAACATCAGCTTTGTCATACAGTTATTCACTACAATCCAAATAATTTCTTCCATAGGGAATGAGATGATTTCCTCATCAGGGAATGAAGGTGGCCATGAAGCACTTACCAAGATCCAATGCTTGTAAGCAATTTCGGTTCCCTGACTGGTCTGCTCCTCCAAATACCCAGATCCTGCCAGGGGTGCTGAGAGGAAGGAAGCTGGCATGCTCATAGCGGGCCAATAGACCCTCACAATCTACTTCATTCCATTGATGGGTAGCTGTAAAACATTTTCAACAATTATTGGGCTGGCTGGTCAGTTTCCTTTCCTAGATAACCTGGCTTATGTTGCTTGTGGCAAAGAAGTAATCTTCTGTGTACATGTCAATTGTAAATACAGTCAGCCAACTGACCTTACATGTAACAGACAATTAGTACATATTCATTGAATTGAAGTGATCCAAATAGTTTACAAGATAAGAAGGCATCTGCTAAGTGTATGTTAATAATGATACAAAGTATAATTTACTGAGAATACTTTTCATGAGTCTATAGAAGACAAACCCAACATCCCAACACTTTTACTTGACTACAAAAAAGTTATTTTATTCAACGATCATCCATAGAACATTGAATATAAAAGAATAATAGGAGAGTGATTGATTCCAGAACCTACCTGTCCGAACTTCCTTAAACAAAATGAAAACAATGAATTTTCTTTTGCTTTTTGCTAGGCAATTGGGGTTAAGTGACTTGCCCAGGGTCAGACAGCTAGTAAGTGTCGTGTGTTGTGTTTCTGAGATCAGATTTGAACTCAGCTTCTCCTGACTTCAAGGTGGGAGCTCTATCTACTGCGCCACCTAGCTGCCCCAGAACAATGAATTTTCTATAACACTAATAGCTCACCAGAACCAGGAGAACATTGAATACAGTAACAGCAACATTGTGCAATGACCAACTTTGAGAGACTTGGCTCTTCTCAGCAATACAATGATCTAAGAAAATTCCAAAAGACTCATGATGGAAAATGCGATCCACATCCAGAGAAAGAACTATGGAGTCTGAATACAGATGGAAGTATATTATTTTTTCTTTCTCTTTTTTTTCTTTCTTGTGGTCTTTCCCTTTTGTTCAGATTCTTCTTTCACAACATGGCTAATGTGGAAACATGTTTAATATGATTATACATTTACAACCTATATCAGATTACTTGCCATCTTGAGGAGGGGGGAAGGGAGGGAGGAAGGGAGAAAAAAATCTTGTAAAAATGAATGCTGAAAACTATTTTAACATGTAATTGGAAAAAATACAATAGCATTAAGTGGGGAAAAATAATAACTCACATTTATATTAGTGTTTACTAGTTCTTCTTTAATATGAGAAAGACTAGAGGGAAGTTTTTAATATATTGGGGAAAGATATGGGCAAGAATTGCATAGCATGAGGTGAAGAGTTTGATCTTCCCCAGTGAAGGCTGTCTGTATACACATTGAGATTTATCTGAAGTTGAAAGCTTATTAAGAGTTTTATGACCATTATCTCATTTGAATGAATGAATAAATGAAAAAGCATTTATTGTTTCCTATATGCAAACAATCCTGGAAGATTGCTAATAATATAATAATGATAGCTTATACATATAGAGCACTTTGTTAATTAACAGATTTCTCAGATTCTTTCTGGGAGTTTAACAGTGCAAATATTACCCCCATTTTATAGATGAGGAAGTTGAAGCTCAGGAGCCACATGATTATAAGCTGTGTAGCTGCAAGGGACCTTAGAGATCATTTTGTCAAGCCTCCTCATGTTATGGATGAAGTAATTGAAGCTTAGAGAGTTAAGCGACTTGTCCATAGTTACACAGGTAGTAAGAAATAAAGCCAGGATTCACCCTCAATATGCCTGACTGCAAGAGAAACATAAATGGCCTTACCTCTATAAAGCACATTTTTATTTTTTCAGTGTTTTCACTCCTTTTAACTTCACAATAATGTTAGGACTGGTCATAGGATCCCAAGGTAATAAAACTGAAAGAGACCTTAGAGCTTGTGAATCTAGCCTCCTCACTTTACAGATGAGGAGACTGAGGCTCAGAGAGTTTAAAGGATTTGCTCAAGGTCACACAGTAAGTGGTAGAGTTGGGGTTCAAGCCATAAGCCCAATTCAAACTGAATTGGCTGAAAATTTTATAGAAATCTCTCTTTGGCAACCCCAACCAAAAGGACAGTACAGTTTGAAATCAAGACACTCTGCAGCTCTTAATCTTACCCAGATCAATGTAGTACACATCCGAGAAGCTGCCATTAGGATTTGCTCCCCCTACCACGAAGACTTTTCCTTGATCTGTATCTTGACCAGGGGGAAGGTAGAGGCAGTTATGGCCAACTCGAGCACAGGGGCCATGTCCAGGGGGAGCCAAGGAGTACCTGCCAACAGGATTTTGTGTTCAAGACAGCAGGGTGATAAATAAATGAAGTGGTGTATGCTTTCCTTCACCATTAAATATGCACCAGGGAAAAGGAGTCTCGTGCACAGTGTGATTATATAATTCAAAGGAGCATTTTTCCATGTGAATAGAAGCAGTGTGGTGGTGTAGTAGAAACAGAACTGGAAGTGGAGTCAATGGAGCTGGGTTACACTAGCTCTGTGACCATATAAAAGTCACTTGATCTTTTTTGAGCTTTAGTTTTCTCTTCTGTAAAATGGGGGTAATACAGCTTGTATCATCCATGTCATAATATATATATTCATTACAGCTAATTTGCTGCCTAACTTCTATATAGTAGTACCTTTGTATGTTTGTGTGTGTGTGTGTTTTCACTCTTTTCACTTCACAATAACCAGTTAAAATTAGTCATAGGATCCCAGGGTAACAGTTGGAAGTAAATTTTTAAAAGGTCATCATCTTCTCTCATTCCCTCATTTTAAAGATGAAGCAACTGAGGTCAAGTGATGACATAAGGTCATGCCCTTGTATATAGGTGGAAGAGTCAGAATTCAAACTCAGAGCTTCTGACTCTCAGTCCAGCTTTCATTCCTGGACTTCTCATTTTGAAGATGGGGAAATTCAGGTTCAGAAATGTCACAAAAACTTATTCAAGGGACATTTATCTAAGGTGTACTAGAACTGGGTCTAGAACTGTGGCCTCTTGACTTCTCTTGGCCCAGGGTCTGTCATCCAAAACTGTCATTCAGTCTTTTTTCAGTCATGACTTTTCCTGATCCCATTTGGGATTTTCTTGGCAAAGATATCAGAGTGGCTTGCCATTTCCTTCTCCAGCTCATTTTACAGATGTGGAAACTGAGGCAAACAGAATTAAGTGACTTGCCAGGGTTACACAGCTAGTAAGTATCTGAGGCTAGATTTGAACTCAGGCAGATGAGTCTTCCTAACTCCAGGCCCCGAACTCTATCTGCTGTACCACCTAGCTTCTCTTTGTTGTTGTTTGTCCTTCATTTTCAAAGAAGACCAGGACATGGGGAAGGTGATGTTGTGACTTGCAAGTGAATTGGATTTAAGTGAGGCAGGGCTGTGCAAAATCACCTGCTTTATTCTCTCCTCTGGAGCCATCTGGGTCCAGAGACAAGATACAGATCAGGATGACTGGGGATGGCCCCTGATGCAGTGGGATGCCTTAGCCTTTTTAAGCTAAGGTTTTTCCAAGGTCTCAGTTTGTCTGAGACAATGCTCATTCAATGATTAAGGTTGGGTAAGAAATGAGGTAAAGAATGACCTCTTTTACCAAGTAAAAAAAAAATTAATCTGGGAGGGGAAGACCCTCAGGGTTTCTGGCCAAAACAGAAACAGTTGGTATTTGTATACTCTGAACTATCCGAGGCCAAATGATAACCAAGTGAGGCTTGGGCTGGGACCTATTGTTGACCAATCAATGCTTTGGGTTTAAAGCATGATCCCTAAAAAGAAATCTAATCTGTAAACTCCAAGACGTCTTGCAAGATTTCAGAGATCAAAATTTATATTCGTTTGGGCAGAGCACCTGCAGGTAAGGGTATGATTCCCTATGTGGACAGAGGGAGAGGAGGGAGGGAGAAAAGGAGTTCAGGGGAGAGGGAGGGAAGGAGGGAAGGGAGGAAGAAAGGGAAGGAGGAGGAAGAAAGGAAGGGAGGAAAGAAGGAAGGAAAGAAAGAAGGAAGAAGGAAGGAAGGAGCTGAGTTGCCCAACTGCAACTGGCCAGTTGGGTCCCCAGTGGAGTTGCCCTTTGAACATGGATAGGACAAGTATAACAATAGCTATCACATATATAGCTCTTCACTAATTGATTAGACATATTATCTCTTTGAGTCTTACAATCATCCTAGGAGGTAGGTGGTAGGAGCATTATTACCTGCCAATTTTACATAGGAAATATCTGAGCCTCAGAGACGTAAATTGAACTTAGAGGGCATCTCATCATAGAATTGTGAAATTTAGAGCAGGAGGGGACCTTAGAGATTATCTCATTAACCTTTTTCATTTTATAGATTAGAAAACTAGGGTTCAGAGAGATTAAGTGATTTACCTAGAGTCAGCTAATTCGTGTAGAAGAAAGGTACATGTTTTTCCTTTTTCACTGACTAGAGTAATTTGCCCAGGGTCACACAGTCAGGAAGTATTGAAGCTGGGATTCCAACTAGGGGTTTCTGACTCTAAAAATAGGGCCCTTTCTATTGTACCTCACTGCTTCTGAAGAGAACCCCATTGCTATTCTGAGCAATGGGTAGAGGAATAGTGATGCCAATTTAACTGAAACCATATTCTCATACTGGAAATTTTTTTTGTGAAATAATAATGCATAGTAAGAAATCACCAGCATTAGCTTTAAAACCAAGAACATTAGATAGTCATTGATTTAATTCTACCCAATAAATGCACTTAGTAAAATGATTATCTGCTTTGCAATAATTATGCCTCTGATCCTCTTAAAAAAATCAGTTTGAACCTAAATACAGAGGGTACTCTTTTTGTGAGAGGCAGCATGGAGTAGTAGGCAGAGAAGTAGGCTTAGAGTCAGGGAAAGCTAGCTTCATAGTCCTTTTTCTGACACAAAGTAACTCTGTAACTCTGGGAAAGTCACTTAGTTTCCCAAAATTCTAAATCACAGAGCTGCATAAGTAAATGGAGTTTTCTATACTGATGAAATAATAAGTCCAACCAAAATTTATGACTGCAGGAAGATCTATATGGTCTATAGAGTTCTATAGGGTCTCTATCCATCTTTTTTTTTTTAAATTGTAAACTATTTCATTTAAATCATAGCACTTTGGAACTGGATGGGGCCTTAATGGTTATGGAATACAACCCTCTGATTTGACAGAGGAGCAAACAGGCCCACAAAAGGGGATGATAGGATGGAAAGAACACTGGACTTGGGAGTCAAATAGAAGACCTGAGCTCAAATTGATGCCACTCCCCTGACTACCTTAGCTATATGAACTAGGACAGAGGTGTCAAACAGCTAGCCTGTAGGCTACATGTGGCCCACAAACCTTTCCAGTGCAGCTGAACGAAATTAAAATGTAATTGGGAAATGTTTAACAAAATAAATAAAAATACAATAAAACACAGATAATTTTAAAATGTGGTTTTCTAAGTCAATATGCAGCCTTCAGGGATCCATATATACATATAGTGATCTCCTTCTGTTGCAGTTTGACACCACTGACCTTGGATAAGTATTTTCTCCTCGCTGTACTTCAGTTTCCTCATTTGTAAAATGACCAGTTTGGACTACTGTAAATGATTGCTAAGGTCCCTTCCAGTGACTCCTGGCTCTGTCACTAGCTAGCTAGTAGTACGACTTTAGGTAAGCTGCTTTACTTGGTTTTCTCACCTGAAGACTAGATGCCCTCTAAGCTTCCTTCCAACCCTTGATATTCTCTAAAGCACTTTGCCCAATATGCTATAGCTAGTTATTGGCAAAAGTATGTACTCAAATCTTCCATTACTGACCATGTTGCCTTCTGGGGGCAGTCTCCAGGTTCCAAGACTTGAAGTAGCGTCATGGTATCCTATAAAGGTGAAATGGAGGGACTTTTTAGCAACTCACTTTTGTTACCAAAGGCCTTGCGATAATGCCAGGCTCAGGAAAGCTGTAAGCTTTGACGTGAGGACTTTTCATTTCCGTGGCATTAAAAAACAAAAACAAAACGAAAAACAAGTGCTGGTCTTTGTAGACGTTTATTGCATAGAGCCCCAAAGATGCAGTTCCCAGTAAACTACCAAGCCATACTCCTGGGGGAGTGAGTAGTCAACCACTTTGGATTTGTGGGATTAAGGGAATAAAAGAGTGAAGGAGGTGGCGCGTGTGCTCTCGATTAGTAAATATGCAACGGCAGAAGCTTTAACACAGGGATAGCCCGTTTTCAAGTGCTCATCCCTTAAGTGCTCATCCCTTAACATGCTGCTCTCCCATTGTAGTTTCAATCGCCCTTCTCCGGATCCAAGCTGTCCACTCTCCCTTGTCACCTTTACAAACCTTCCAGTTCCCGCCTCCCCATCCCCATCCCCACCCCCACCCCCAATCCCGTAGCTCCACTCCACCCCTTCCCTCTCACCCCCAAAACTGCTTCCTGTGTATTAAGCTCTCGCCCGCTATCGGCTCGATCTGGGGGCTGGGGAAGCTCCAGAATGTGTGGGGCCCAGGACAGCGTTACCACGATACCTGCCTTGCTCAGGCGAGCGAGTGGCCTCAGTCTCTCCGGGCCACAGGATCCGCCCCGTTTAGAGCCTGGGGCTCCACCTTCTGCCCGCACTGATAGACGGGGGAGGGGAAAGCCGAGAGATTTGCCTTCTGTGGCTGAGGGTAAAGTAGGTGCCTTGGTGGTTCTGTAATAACAATAATAACTCACATTTCTACAGCGCTTTAAGGCATAATAATAATAGCTTTTATTTTTGTAGCGCATTAAGGTTTGCAAAGTGTTTTACCTACTTTATCTCTTTCGATCCTCAGAACGATCCAGTGAGGTTATGTGTGCTTTACCTTGAACGCTCTGAAATATGAGTTATTATAATATCTTTTGTCCTTGAACCATGGTTTCAGTGGAATATGGAACTCTCAGCAAGTAAACCCCCTCTGAAGATCTGCTGTTCTGTAATTTATAGTCTTGGAAAATTGTCTGGAGCACTGAGAGATTAAGAACCTGACTTTCTCTGAGTCAAACAGGCCCTATTATGTGGCCTTGAAGCTAGGTCTTCTGACTCCAGAATCAGCACTCTTTCCAGGACACCTTGTTGCTACCTTACAAAATGTTCAAACTCTGCTCATTTTGCTCTTCCCATAATGACTAGCTAACTTGTGTCTCCCATTTAGTTGAAAAATAACAACAATAAAAGCTCACATTTCTATAGTGCATGGTTCTCAAAGCATGAAGGGTTCCTGAGACCTTTTAGGGTTCTGGAGGTAAAAATTATTTTCATAATCATACTAAAACATTTAAATTTCTAACATATAGTAAATAACCACAAACATATCCCATACAAACAAAAGCTTTTTGGGAGAGGGTCCTCAATAAAATCTAAGAGTAAAAAGGAATCCTGAGACCAAAATGTCTGAGAATCACTGTAATGCTTTAAGGTGTACAAAGCACTTTCCTTAAAACCCTTACAAAGAGGCAGGTAGTAGAAGTATTATAATGACCATTTTATGGATGAAGAGACTGAGATACAGAGAGGTGAAATGATTTGCTGGTGGTCAAGACTAAAACTGTCTTCCTAGGAAGCTGTAAATACAGTTGGGGTAGTCAGCTTCCAGATCCTTCCTGTGTGATCATCTCTTTGTCAGGGTGTCCCTATTGAAGTAGTCTTTGGGACACTTAGGGCCTGGCAGCCAAATATGTTCACAAGAAAGTTTAGAGTTGTAAGGGACCTTAGAGATCAACGAGTCCAACCATTCATTTTACAGGTTAGGAAACTGAGGTTCAGATAGAGGGATTAACAAGTAACATGAGAAGTATCATTAAGTATTGGAAAGAGTACTGTCAAGTTAAAAAAAAAAAGAGCCAGTAACTTTCTAGCATTCAGATTCCTAGTATTCTAAACAGGACATTTTCCCATTTGAAAAAAAAAATTCAGGATTATCCCCAAAGTAATTCTTCTTTTCAGTTACTTTAAGGCATTGTTTTTTTCATGTCTTTATCAATTCATTCTAAAAACATTTAGGGCCTACAATGAGCAGAATGTTCTGTGGTAGATTCTAATTGCTAGGTACTGAGCAAGACAAAAGGCTAATTAAGACAGGTATTACTCTCATGAAATTTACCACAATCCAGTAAGTTACACATATCATACAACATCCTGCTGTCTGCAAATGAAGATATTTAAACAGAACTCTATGCCATAACTTCCCTTTCTAGAACAATCTTAAGTTGACTAAGAGCTTTCCTCAAACTTATTATTCTGTTACTTTTCTTATTTTCCAGATCAGGAAACTGAATATCAGGGAAGAGAAATGTCTTCTTTTAGGGACATACCATTAGTAAATGTTCCAAACAAAACCAAGTTCTCCTGGCTCCAAATCCAGGGCTCTTTCCCCTATACCAATGTACTTTGTAGTATGTCTGCCATCCAGTGTCATTTTAAGCCAATTTTTTTTAAGGGAACTTTAAAAGCTAGGTGAAGCTTGAAAGCAATAGGAACAACCTATTCTCATAATGCAGTGAAGACTTTTACCAGCAAGACCATGTTTGAAAGGGGGGAACTAGCTGGAGTCTATGGCATTCAAGAAAACTTGCCCAAGTTCAGTCATTCAATGCTAAGATAAAAATAATAGATCATATATAGAGCTCATTACTGTTGCCACACTTTTTAAATGATTAAAACTTCCTTCTGAAATAAGAAGTACAAGTATTAACATCCTTGTTTTACAGATGAAGAAAATGAGGCTCAAAGAAATTATTCAATTTACCTCAGGTCCCACATCTGGGAATTGAACTCAGGTCTTATGACTCTGGGACCACCATGTTTTCTACTAAGCCACACTGCTTGCACAATTTACCTCTCTACCATACAACCTTGATGTATCACTCTGTCACATTCCCCATTCCAGGCACTTACCTACTGTTCCAGGAGACTTTTCCCTTCCAATTTCTAGTAAATGTCTGTTATAGAGAGAGAAAGATCTGTCTTCCTGAGGGACCTTCACATTGCAAGGCACTTAGGAAAAGTGAGTAGTAAATACTTTGCTCCAGGATAAAAAGACACCTCAGCCTTTAGTTGCCAAATTGGTAACTGACCCAGACCAATCAAGAAGGAGGGCTTGTAATAATAATCCTTCATGCTTGTATTACACTTTATATTTTTCACAACTATTTCACAGGTAACATCTTGTGTGATCCCTACAACAACCCAGTGTGGGAAGCAGGGTGGGCATTGAAACCCCTGCCATTTTACATTTCTCCCATATCTCCTATTAATAATCCCCTCCACCTACTTTCTACTACGGTCAAACTTCACTCTTCTCTGTGCCCTAAGTATACCTTGCCCTTTCCCTGCCTTTGGGCATCTCCTTATGATGTTCCCCATGCCTGGAATACCCTCTTAAGCTATCCAATTTCAATTTATATTTTAAAGCCCAACTCAGATGTGAACTTCTCCAAGAAGCCTTTCTTTATTTCTTCTATTGGTAAGGACCTTTTCTTCTTGGAACTGACAGAGCAGTTTGTTTACATGTCTCTCATTCACTTATCATGGACTAGAGTTAACTGTATCGGTATCTTATTCCTCTTAGCTAAAGATAAGCACTAAATAGAGAGAGAGAGAGAGAGAGAGAGAGAATCTTGGGTATGACTTTTCCTGCCATGGCTAAAGATTGAAGCCCTTTCCACATGGTCTTTATGAGTTGATGTGGCTAAATTTTCATGCACTGATGGCCAGCCTTCTTGGTGATGAGTTTCTCTGTAGCTGGCTGAGTTAGTCCTCTAACAACAGACAAACACTTTGTCACCAGGCTGTACTCAAAGCCTTTACAATTGGGTATAGAACTTTCTAGCCTTTTCCCTCTAATGGTGGAGAATCTTGGAGGGATAAATATAGAAAGGCTTTGTGCAAATAAAACCTTTCTGTAATAATTGCAACTGTCCAAGAGTGGAATGGGTTCCAACCCATTGGAGGTCTCAGGCATGACTGCCTGAATGAAGAAAAAAACCTCCATTTATTAAGCATTTACTATGTGCCAGGCACCATGCTAAGCACTGAAAATACAAATACTAAAGTGAGTTAGTTCCTGCTTTCAAAGATTTTATGTTCTAATGGTTAAGTGGTGGTCAGGAAAGCACGTTTTGGTCTAGGTTAAGTCATAGGAATGGTGAGCAATGCCATAGGGGAGTCTACTAACATATTCTTTCATGAAGTAATGGTAGTCTTGATTTGAATACAGCTTCCAGAACAAGATGAGGAAGGAAATGAGGGTGAGGAAGATATATAGTCATGTCAGCATGATGGAAAATGGCTGAGGTTAAGAAGTATGGTCCCAATGAACAGGTGGACTTTAGAAAAACCTGGAAAGACTTGAACTGATGCTGAGTGAAGTGAGCAGAACTAGGAGAACATAGTACACAGTAACAGCAGCATTGTGGGATGACCAACTGTAATAGACTGAACTCCTCTCAGCAATACAAGGATCTAAGACAATTCCAAAAGACTTATGATGGAAAATGCTATCCACATCCAGAAAAAGAATGATGGAGTCTGAATGCAGATCAAAGCATATTATTTTCTCTCTCTTTTTTTTTTGTTTCTTCTTTCTTGTGGTTTTTCCCTTGGCTTTTAATTCTTTCAGTCAGAGACAAGATTTTAAGAATCCGAGCTATTTAGTGATGCTTGTGTTGACAAGCAGGCCAGACTCTTAAGGAATCTGAGCAATTTAATGGGGGCAAGATATACCTTACATACAGAAAGACTGTGGGAAGATCGGGATGTGATCAAGAAGTGACCCAGTAGTCTGGGGTGACTGGGAGGTAACAGAGAAGGACTCAGAAGGGCCAGGGGTGCCCCACGTGAATGCCAGGGACCTGGGTCACATAGGAGTCTAGATGCAATCAAAGAGTAGCGATCTAAGGTGGGTCCAGGTGCAGACAACGAGGGCTGGGCTGGGTTAGAGATAACAGAATTGGAAATTGGGCAGGGTCAAAGCCATAATGCTAGGACAGTTGAAAGGATTATATTGAGAGGAGCCTCAGGCAAATGCCAGGGCCATGTGGGAGAGTTCAGGTGAAGTTGGGGGGGCTGGGAGGGTTTCCAGGGCCTATACCCTGTCAGAACTATTTTTTTTCCCCTGAGAAGTTCAGAGCCTATTATATAGACTCATTTCTCATTAGTAATCAGGACATCTAAAGCTTGAAGTCTGAGACTTTCATTTTAAAGGTGAAGAAAGTGGGGCCCAGAAAGGAGAAGAGATTTGCTCAAGGTCACAAAGGTAGGATGTTACAGTCAGGATATGAATTCAGATCTTCTAACTCTAAATCTACTGACTGATTAAAAAGACCTTAAAGGCCACGGTCCTATGTGGCTCCTATCCACTTCAAAAGTGACTTTGGCAAAGTGGCAAAAAGGGTTCAAAGGGTGTTAAGCATTATGCAATTTTTGGATAATCCACAAATTTTAATAATAGCTTCAATCCATATTTCACAGGACTGTTGTAAATAGCAAATGAGATACTGCAAAGCTTTAAAAGCTCTTTAAAAAGGTATATAAATGTCAACAGTTGTTATACCTATCTTAAAAAAAATCACAGCCTCACTTCTGCCTCATTCTTGCATGTTAAAAGAGCAGTTCGGAGCCCTGGAATGAGAGTCAGCCATATACAGAGAATCCAGAGTACTAAGTCTGTGTACTTATGGACTGAGGGGACTTCAGCGAACATCTACAATCGACTCATTTTGAAGAGGCAAAAACAGACGCAGAGAAGGGAAGTGACTTGCTGAAGTTAACTGCCGAGGTCGGCAGAGTGTGTAGAATGTCGGAACTGGGAGGCAGCTTGAAGATAATATGGTTCAAACCCCTCATTTTAAAGATGAGGACAACTGAGGCCCAGAGAGAGGACACAAAGAGCATGGAACCAGAGTCCAGACTGGAATCCAGGTCTCATGTCTCCTAGGACACTTTCTATGATGCCACTTACTTGTTTACCTGGATTGGGATCCCAGTCCGGAGTCAGTCAGATAGTTCCCTCCAGTATCTGGGGCTGTCCTCTGCTTGGCGCCGCCGGGAAGGACACGGGCGTGCCTAGGTGCATCCCCCAGGCCTGTGACGCGCAGGGGATTCCCCTCCCTCCTCCCCCTAGCCCCCACCTCCGTACCTGGAGATCAGTCAGTCCGCCTACAAGTTCCTACTAGGTGCCCGGCATTTGCTAAACGCTGGGGTTACAAAGAAAGGCAAAAAATAACCCCTGCTCTCTAGGAGCTCACAGCCCAGCGGGGAGGCAACATGCAAACAACTATGTACAAACAAGATATGTACAGGATAAATTGCATGTAATCTCAAAGGGAAGGCACTAGCAATAAAGGGGATCGGGAAAGACTTCTTGAAAAAAGGTGGAATGTGTGCAGTCACTTGAAGGAAGCCAGGGAAAGCAGAAGGCGGAGACAAGGAAGGAGAGCATTCCAGACATGGGGAATCGCTAGCGAAAACGTTCTGTGTCCGGAGATGGAGTGTCTTGTGGGAGGAACAGAAAAGAAGCCAGTGTAACTGGATCGTAGAGTACATGGGGGAGAATAAAGCGTAAGAAGCTTGGAAAAGTACGAAGGGCCCAGGGTGTGAACTGGATTCTGAGTTGGGGGACGCGGGCAAAGGGGAGGCGAGGGACAGAGAATCACACAGGGCGGGGAGGGGCAAAGTCGAGGGCTCCACGGCGTGAATGTCCAGAGAAGGTTCTCCCACGTCACAATTCAGCATCGATCCCCTACACAGGACAAGGCGGCCTTTGCCCGGTGCATGTAGGTATATACATGTGCAATAAGTGCGTTTATGTGAATAAACCAGAGGTATAACAAGCGCTGCTTGACATGGGAAACTACAAGTCCCAGCCGGCTTAGCGGCTTCTGGGAGGACCCTACGGGTCCTGGTAAGTTTCGAGAGTACCACAGGTCCTTCTCTTCCGTGTAACTCCCGCGACTTTCAGTTTTGAGCCATTCAGAAGTAGGGTCGTAGGGGCGGGGAGAAGGAAGAAGCGGAAGGGCAAACTTTCACGCCCTGACGCAGAAACGCTTCGCATCTACAGGAAGTGACGTTGCACCGAGTTCCGGCTTCGGCCTTCTCCGCCGCCGCCGCCGCCGCCGCCACTGCGGGTTGTTATTCCTAAAATGGCGCCCTTGGACTTGGACAAGTATGTGGAGATCGCGCGGCTCTGCAAGTATCTGCCGGAGAACGACCTGAAGGTAAGGGCCGAGCTTCTGGGCCGGGCCGGCGGGGCCGCAGCGCGCTCACTCCGGGGCCCCCGCGTCTTCCGGGAGCGGTGCAACTGAGAGTCCTCCCGCCCTTCTTCCCTCCTTTCCGTCCCGGCCCCCGCCCCTGTCAGCTCCGGGAGCCCCGAGGAGTCGGGGCGGCGGCGGCGGCACCTCCCCGCCCCCCGGCGGCTTCTGTGCCCCTTTTTTTCCCACCCCCGGTCTCGCCTTCTCTCCACCCCGTGGAGCCGACATGCAGAGAAGGGGGCAGTAGCCACAGAAAGAGCTAGAGGAGACTTGAGACATTCTCTGCTCCAGCTCCCCCCTCGCTTTAACAGATGGGGAAACTGAGGTAGGCAGAGAGAAGGGGACCCAAGAAGTCAGCGGCAGATCTTGGCATGGGGGTAGGGGATACGGGGGCATGGACGGTCGCCTGAGGTCCACAGGGGCCTCCGGGGTCGGATCTTCCAGCTCGCTCGCCTGGCAGTTCCCAGCTGAGATCTGGGGATGCCTCTTCTTGGCTGGTCTTACATCAGGGGCGGGATGCCTGCTTGTCGGCGATGTGGCAGGGATCTTGCTTGCTTCAGGAGATCTGCGGGATGCTTCGTAAAGCCCCTTTCAGTTCTGAGACGCTCTGATTCTGTCATTTAAGGGGAAAGTTACAGTTCAAGTGTTTGAAAGGTTGTCATGTGCGAGAGGTATCGAACTTGCTCCGCTTGGCCCCCGGGAGCAGAATTAGGAGCAGTAGATAGAAGTTGCAGCGATTGAGCCTCGATGTAAGGAAAAACTTCCTGCCAGACCACAGCTGAGCAAAAGTGGAATGGGCCACATCAGATCTCCTCTTCCCTAGAGGTCTTCACATAGAGACTTGCTGGCCTAACTTCTTGGGAAAGCTGTAGAAAGTATTGCTGCTCAGGTATGAGTTGGTGTAGATACCTTCTGAAGGTCTTCTAAGTTTTTAGATATTGGGATTTTGATAGCCGTTTGTACTGAAGAATTTGAAGTTTCTCTCTCTTTCCCTCACTCCCATGGAGAATAGGGTTTAGGTTTCTTTTACTTGGCCCCAGGGGGCAGAAGTAGGAACAAGTGGGTACACATTTTCAGAGTGGCATATTTTTGAAACTTCCTAAAAATTAGGAGAGGTATGGGGCAGTATTATGGACAGAGAACCGGGGTCCAAGCCACGAAGATCAGGGTTTAAGTCTTAAGTCTTTGAAACACGCAGCGCTTGTGGCCTTGGGTACATCACTTAACCTCTTAGTGCTTAGGCAGCTGTTTCAGACTCTGAATTGCAGAGAAGGTGCCAACTTAAATTGGTAGAAGGAGTTTCCTCATCTGGAATTTCTGTACACCAGGTCAAAGCTTCAGCCCCTGTTCCCTCTTCCCCCCCAAAATAGACCAGTTCTATAATGGAGTCTACACCCTGAATAAGTGTGAGTTCCCAGGTGCTGGATTTCTTCAAGCAAACAGTAATAGAGCTCACTTATTGAGGAAGATTTAGAGGGAATTTATGTTTCCGTTATATGGTACGACTAGGTCATTTCTGAAGTCCTTTCTGACCAAGAGTTTTTGATTCTACTGTTGTTTCCCTCTTCTTAGAGGAGGGAAAGCCATTTTCTGATCAGATTCAGGAGAGTTAAGATCAAACTTTTTACCTCTGTTTTAGATTCTAACAGCCTGCCTTGTTTTGATTGAGCTGTTGATGTTAGCCTCTTTTTAGACTTAACCATATTTTCAGGGAAAGAAAGTTTTCTACTTTGTTGCAAAGTTTGAGTGTGCAATATTTAGGTTATTGTTAAAATATGATAGCAGATAGAGATTGTAATTTAATTCAGGAAGGTGAAATAAACCATGTTTCCTTATTTCTCTCCCATCCCCCAAATAGGGATTGGTTATAAGACATAGCAAGACAAACTTACTTGCTGGTTGTATTTGTCTAAAGGTGTGGTAACATAAACTCCTTTGTTAGAATGTATGATCCTTGACTGTACGGATTGTTTCATTCGTTATATTTAGTATCTCCAGTGTTTCTGTGCCTAGTATAGTGCACCTACATAGTAGGTGCCTAATAAATGTTTTTCGATTGACTGGTGCTACTTTTAGCTGTTTTAAAGTTTAATTCCCCCCTCCCCCCAAGTTGTTCCTGGTATACTGCCATGTTTTAGTAATTTGAAAGTGAAGGAATTTAAATCTCTGGAATATTGGGGTTTTTTTCCTAAGTGGTTTCTCTGTTTGTGTAGTGCTTATAGTGTTTGTGCTTACAAGTGGGTACTAGTGCCAGAATATTGGTTTACTCAGTAAACTTTGATCAGCTGTTTGCTAAGTGGTTAGCCTGCAGTCAGGTTTCTATCTCTTTTTGAGATATTAAAGGAATTTGTCAATGTAAAATGCATAAATTATGTTCTTATGAGAAAGAGGAGTTTTGCTTCTTTTGCTTTGTGAGTCTGCTCAGTTCATGAAATTTACACTTAAGTGTAACAATTATGGGTAAGCTCACTATTATATTTTCTGTTTGGAAGAAATTTATGGGCAACTTATTTTTAAACAAGATGTCTGGAAAGAAATGAGAAGTCAAAAGATCGTTTCAATTGCAGTTGTGCACATTTATATAGGTAGTACTTTGCAACTTATGAAGCACTTTCCTCATAATACTCTTAGAAGTAATTATATAAACACTATCCCAGTATGCTCCAGAGGAGTGAAGTGACTTGTCTATAGTCATGCAGCTAGTGATAAGAGTTGTGATTGCAACTGAGGCCTTCTTTCTTCCATTTCTAGTACTGTTTCCTCGAAAATTTTGCATTCAGAATAGATACCATTGCCTACATTTTCTTTCTGAATATATTCTTCTCCTTTCGCTTCAGAGATTTCCACGCTTTCCTGGCCTACCTTTCTAACTTCTCTGACCCTTCATCTCAATGTCTTAAGGTATGCATCCCTTAAAGTGTTATTCTTGATTCTCTTCTCTTGGTAATCTCACTTCCACAGTTTCAGCTATTACTATAATATAGATGACACCCAAATCTTTTTCCACTCCCCACCTCTTCTGAGTTCTGGATATACATGAATCCTTCTAGGGCATATCTATCAAGACAGGACTTCTCATTGGCATTTCAAACTCAATACACCCCAAATTGAATTTCTTATCTTTTCCCCAGTGCAGTGGAAAAAGCATTGATTTAGTTAGGGGACTTGGATCTGAATCTAACTTCTGCTATATATTGTCTATGAGACCTTGTTTATGCTTCCCTTAGTCTTTGGACCTGGAGTTCAAAGACCTGAGTTCAAATCAGCCTCAGAGGTCCTTAATAGCTTTGTGACCTGGACAAGTCACTTAACTTTCTGTCTCAGATTCATCATTTGTGAAATAGGAATAATAATAGCATCAACCTCACAGGGTTGTTACGAAGGTAAAATGAGATAACATTTGTAAAGTGCTTCACAGACCTTAAAGTGATAAAGAATTATTATTGTACCTATTATCATGTCCTATTAGCCACCTGGACTATAAACTCTGAGGGCAGGGATTGTTTCTTACCCAAATTTACAACTCCTCTAGTTCCTATTTGCAAGGTGCTGCAGCCGTTCAAATAAATATTTGTTGAATTGAATTAAGCTACAAATTTAATTTTAAACTAGTTTGGCTTTTGTTGGTAGCATTGCCCAGACTATACCAAACAGTTTAAACTTTTATCAGTGATGGAACTAATGATAATAACTAATAATAATAATTCATTGCTTTTAGAAATCATATGTGTCAGTTGATTTGCCTTATGGCTGAACTCACCATATCTTTGATCTCTCAGATCAAAACTCCTATCCTTTCCATAGTCACTACATCCTTCTATGTAGTGTCTCCTCCATTAGAATGTAGGAAGGTTAAGGGGCAGCTAGGTGGTGCGGTGGATAGAGCTCTGGCCTTGGAGTCAAGAAGACCTGAGTTCACATGTGACCTCAGACACTTGACACTTACTAGCAGTATGACCCTGGGCAAGTCACTTAACCCCGATTGCCTTACCAAAAAGCAAAAAAAAAAAAAAAAAAATAGGAAGGTTAGGGACTGTTTCTTTTAATCCTATCCGAAGCACTTAGCTCAGTGCCTGGCACATAATAACTGCTTATTAAATACTTTTTCATTTATCCTTTTGCACTTTAAGGTGTATAGAGTACTCTCAGTATAACCCTGGGAGGTAGGCAGTCAAGTCTCTTATCTCCATTTTACAGATGAGGAAATTGAGGCGCAGAGAAGTTAATTGAGTTGTCCAAGGGCAAGTGACAGAGCAAGGATTAAAATCTGCCTCTTGGATCCTATTCTAGAACTCTTTCCTGTATACTACCTTGTTTTTATTAATATTATAAAAACCACTACTAAATTTAAGAACAGGGAATGGATGTGAGGTTTGGTTTTTCTTTTTCTTTATTAGACACAAAGCTGTTCTAATAATTATATTTGCCAGTAATTAACTATTGCTTCTCATATTAATGTGAGTTTTTCTTTGAAGTCTGATACCAACTTGAAATTGTGCATTAAAATGATTTTGGAAATAACCTATTATTGTCTTAGACTTTAGAAAGCCTTGATGTGCTGGACTTAGCTTTCTGTCCCACCCCTTCAAACTAAGGAAAGTATAGTTGTCATCACATTTCGTTTCCTTTTTGAACCCAGTTATTTTCTACCTAGTTTAAACTGTCATGACTTTTCTGGGCAACAACAGATAAGGAAGTTTTGTGGGTTTGCCTACAAAACAAGAGATCTCCCTGTTGGAATGGCTTTGTGGAATGCATTTTCTGAGATTGCTGACTTTTTGCTTGCAGAAATCAGCATTTCATGGGTGATCATGGTCAAAGAATTCATTTCATGATTCTTCCCCTATTGGTGATGGTAGGTGGTACTTAACTGGGTTAGTCCATGGATGGCAGACAGGCCAACTATTGCTGGATTTGTACTGGAAGTTCTTTCAGGTTGGTGGGACTTGCCCGAGCTTGCACTATACTTATATAGCCTTTGGAAATACAAGGTCATCTCTTTACCACAATCATCATAGTGAGACTTGTACAGTTTGACAAATTTCAGTTTGTTTCAGTTCATGGAGTTGATACAGAAATAAGAAGTATGGGCCAAAGAAAAGGTTCAGGGTACTCTAAGCCTTGGTTTCCTTATCTGCAGAGTGAGGTTGGACTAGATCTTCTCTGGGTTCCCCTTCTTATCCAGCACTACTTCCTAAGGGATTCCAAGGCCAATGTGTGATATATTAAAGAGAAGGAGGCAGATAGATGAGCATTGAGATCACTTAATGATCACAGATGCCGTCCCTTGCATGAAGGCTTCCCTGATAGCTGTCCTCTTCCTTATTCATCACTCAAGTAGTTATTTTGTTCTGCTCTAATTAATTTGCAAAGTAATAATGTGTTATATAGTTACCCATAGTTTATATGTCTTATCAATTAATAAACATTTATTGACCGTTTATTGTGTGCCAGACATTGAATATACAAAGAAAAGAGACAACTACTACCTTCAGGAAGCTTATATTCTATTAGATGAGATAATATGTTCGCAGATGAAAATAATGGGTACCTACAAAACAATACCTAATAATGGACAGTACTGACAACTGAGCTACTAAAACTGAGGATTTTTAGGAGTTGGTGCTTGAGGAGGAAAGTTGAGGGTGAGGAGGGAGGCCCTTCCAGGCAGGGGAGACAGTCTTTGTATGAAGACAGGAGATGGCATGCTGTGTGAGAGAGCAGCAAGCAAATCAGTTTGACTGAAGTGGAGTGTGCTTGAGGTGGGGTGGGTGGGGAGGTTAGAGTAATGCTTTATCTGTCTGGAGCTAGATAGAAAGGAGTCTTTTAACTGCCAAACAAAGGAGTGTGGTTTTGATCATACGAGGCAGTAGGGAGCCACTGAAGCTTCTTGAACCAAGGTACATGGTTAGAAATATCAATTTGGCAACCATGTGGAAGATAGATTGGATATAGGAGATCCTGGATGCAGGATGAGCTAAGATAATATTGAGAGCCCCCCTTATTTAATCTTTGTATCTCTCTGAGGACCTGTCACAGTTATTTTGTGTGATAGGTGCCTAATAAATGTTTGTTGAATGAAATCCAGAGGAAAAAAAAAAGTTTGTTCTGGTATGGAAATTAAATGAACTTCTTACCTAAATTATTACTTGACTTTCGAGGCCAAATCACCGTTCATTGTGCCCTGTTGTCTTTCCTACCAAACTTGTAATTAAATAAATATTTATTAAGCACCTTATAAAAAAGAAGTGGGTTTAGACAGGATGCAAAGAGGAAATGTGACATAGATTCAGAGTGTTAGAATTAGCAGAGGCCATAGAGACCATCTATTCTAGCCTCGTCATTTTACCAACAAGGAAAACGAGACTCAGAAAGATGAAGTGACTTGACCTGGTCACATAGATATCAGAAACAGTATTTGAACTCTTGTCAAGGGTTATTTAAAGTTAATTATACTGTCTCTCCTAAATATACTGTCACCCTAAAGGTGCTGACATCTTTATAGTGTCTATTGTTATCTTACTGGATTGAAAACTATGAGGCTAGAAGCCTTTTCTTACTCATTTTTTCACCTTGCAATCAACACAGTGCTCTGTACGTTGTATATATTTAATTGAATATTTGGTGCATTTAATTGTTCAATATGACTGTGATTCTTAAGGTTTCATAGAGAATCTTGGGAATTACTGACCATAGTTTCTCTCTTATCAGTTCCTTCATATCAGAGAACTAGTGAAATAAATACTAAAGGAAGGCTTTATTGAATAGCTTTTTAGAGGGAAGAATAATTTCTGTAAGGGAAAAATCATTGCCTGACAACTATTAAAAAATCTTAGTGAGTTAAGTGAGAACAAATGGTATGGTGGAAAAGCAACTGTATTTGGGGTCAGAGGACCTATGTTAGCATTCTGTCTCTGTTACTATCTGTGGGACTTGGGGTAAAGTTACTTGCCCCAAGTAACTTTAAACAAACCTTTAAAAAAAGCCTTGTGTCATAACTATAGTCTGCCACTTTCCTAAAGTTAGGAGGGAGTCATGTTTCACCTTTAGTCCTCTAAAGTTAAGACTGGTCACTTTCACAACTTGATTATTATCAATCAAGCAGATAATACATATTTACTGTGTCTTTTATGTGCCTGGCATTGTACTAATTGTTGGATATACCGGTAAAAAAAAAAAAGTAAAAACAGTATCTGTCCTCAAGGAGATTTTATTCGAATAGTAAGATGACAAATAGGTATATACAAGATACATGCAAAAACGGTGGAAGGTAACCTTAGGGAGGAAGGCGCTAACAACTTGGTGGGTCCCAGGAAAGGTGGCATTTGAGCTGAGTCTTGAAGGAAGCTAAGGATCCTAAGAGATGGGAATTGAAGAGTGAGAACATTTCAGGAATGAGGGACAGCCCATGTCTATTGATAGGAGATGAAACCTATGTGAGGAACTAGTATGGACCACTGGACCAGCATGGGTAGATTGTAAAGTACTTGGAGGAGAATAATACATTATAACTAACACCTACCCCAACATTGTTATATTCATAACAGTTCCTAAGGGCCTGCTCCCTGTAACACTGTTCAATGAATGTATTTTAGTGAGCTTGTATCAGAAGTTGGCTGTATCAGTTTGCTACTGTGGCCAAGAAACCATCAGGAGGATATTAGAAATGTCAGACACATTGTCCTATCCCTGCATGAATAAAAGGTTTGATTGGAGTTCTGAAGTCTTTTAATACTATTTTCTTTGTGTGGTTGTGGTCATTGTGTTCACTTAACCTCTTCAGATCTTAGTTATTCTTTCAAATGAGATTGTTGAACTAATTGATCTTTTAGATCCTTTCCAGATCTTAAATCCTATAATTTTGTGATTTTGGGGGGGTGGGGCGGGTCAGCCACTTAGTCCATCCAGGCTAGTATTCTCTATGTTGGAGGTGCCAAATGATGCTTTGTCAGAGGATGTGGTTGTCTTACACCTCAAAAACTAAGGGGGTCAGAAATTTTAGATTTCCTTAGTATCTATTGTGGTTCAGTTATTCAGACTAGCTTTGTTGGGGTCCATTTATAAGTATATATCCCTTCCCGTTGAACTTTGTCTTTTTAGAGTTTAAGCTTCTTGAGAGCAGGGACTGTTTTTGCTTTATCTTTGTGTCAGTTCTTAGAACAGTGGCTGGCACATAGTAATAACTCAATAAATGTTTATTTATTTGTTAAAGAAGTACAGTTGATTATGAAGTAGCAATTCTCTCTTTTTGTTCAAAGCTTAACTCTCCCCATCTTCCAAAAAATGGCCCCTTGTTCTTGTATTCTGGAATTTGGTTAACAATTGGGTTTTTTTAATAATGAATTTTTTTGAAAAATGTTTTTATTGGTATTTTATTAGTATCCCATGTATTTCTCCCCCTCACAGAGATCCATCCCATATGACAAATAGTATTTTTAGAGAGGAAAAAAAAAGTTAGCATAACTGATTGGTTTATTGAAAAAGTCTAGGGGCAGCTAGGTGGCGCAGTGGATAGAGCGCCGGCCATGAAGTCAGGAGGACCTGAGTTCAAATGTGGCCTCAGACCAAACACTTGACACATACTAGCTGTGTGACCTTGGGCAAGTCACTTAACCCCGATTGCCTCACTTAAAAAAAAAAGAGGAAAAAGAAAAAGTCTAAAACTGTCCATTGTGTAACACATGTGGACCTCCTACCTCCATGAAGGAGTAGGTTGGGGGTATTTTCTCATATCTGTTTATATGAGTCCTACTTGATCTTTGTAATTGTGTTTCATTTACTTTTGATCTGTTGGTGTGTCATTCTTGCCATATACATCGTTGTAGTTACTGTAGTTTCTTCTCCCTGCCCCTCTGCCCTTTGGTCAGTTACACTTCCCTCCCCCCACTTGTTATAATGTAGTCCCGTAAATGAAGCATTCAACTGTAGGCAGGGTGTTGCCATGTTCTGTCCATAGTGGCTGCTGTCCAGCTCTTCACTGTTACTCCTAGATTTTTTCCTTTTACCTGTCTCCCTGGTTACATTTAGAAAAAGTCTCTTGCTGGTCTCTTGTCACACTATTGCTGTATTTATTCCTTTTTCTCACATTTCTCTTGTTTGGTATATTTGAGAAGTAAATAATTTCTTCGGTTCTGGTTTTCTTTATAAAAATGTTTCATGCTCTTTAATTGAATAGCCGTCTTTTGCCCTGTATGGTTAAGTTCAGATTTGTGGGATAGATCACTCTGGTCTGCTGCCGCTACTCTGAACACATTATTCCATTTCCTCAACCTTTTTCTAGTTGGTGAAGAATAATCTTGCATTTTTTGAATGTTCTTTTCTTTGTATTTGAAGGTCTTTCTCCTGATGGCTATAAGAACTTGTTTCTGAATTGAATTGTTAAATTTAACCATTATGTGTCTTGGACTTTGCAACCTTGTTTTTTTTTTTTCTGGAAGCAATCTATGATTTCTTTCAATTGAAATTTCATTTTCTATGTTCAGAAGTTCTAGGCAGTCCTTGTCTATGATTTCCTTTGTCATGGTGTTAAGGTTTTTTGTCCTGTTGTGTTCTTCTGGGAGACCTCTAATTCTTAGGTTGTCTCTGCATCCTGTCTTAGAGATCAGTGTGTGTGTTTTTTTTTTAAGGCAATTGGGGTTACGTGACTTGCCCAGGGTCACACAGCTAGTAAGTGTCAAGTGTCTGGTCTGAGGCCGGATTTGAACTCAGGTCCTCCTGACTTCAGGACCAGTGCTCTATCCACTGCACCACCTAACTGACCCTGGATCAGTATGTTTTGTTTGCATATTTTCCTTTATGTTATTGTTTTTTGCTTCTCTTCTTCTATGTTGTCCATCACTTCTTTGTATTCGCATTCCCAATCTATTCTTCTGTCTTGTGAATCTTCGGTGAATCTTGCCATTGCAGATTTGAGTTTGTCTTTTCTGCTCATTGTTTTTACTATGTAGGCCATAAAATTCTGCTCTTGTAATTCTCCTTTCTCTTTTAAACCATTCAGGAAAAGCATGTTTGGTTCCATGTTCTCAAATTCCTCAGGGTCCTCTGTCTTATCAAGTGTTGGATCATTTTCCTTTATTTTACAGTATTTATTCATAGATTCCTGAACTTGTTTACTCAAACTTGAGGCCATATTTCCTTCTGGTTTTTGTTGTTGTTGTTGTTGTTGATTTATCTGTTTATGTTCAGAGTCTTTGAGATTTATTCTTTCTGAAATCTTTAGTACTTTTAGTCCCCTCCCCCCCATTTTCCTCATCACTCATTTTCTGACTCTCTTCCCTTTGGTTGTGGTTTACTTGGGGGCTGGATCTCAAATAGTCTCAGCCTTCTTCCACACTGGGCAATTTATGGTTTATTAGCCTAGGTCTCTGGATGGTTAGAACTGGCCCCAGCTGGTTGCAGTGCTCTCTCTTTTAGTTTTGGTGGAATGCTACACAGCCCTTAAAATTCCATTTCCTCCCCCATACAAGATGTCCTATACTGGTGACCTGTCCCACTTTCTCTGTTCCTCATTTCTCTGGCCTGGCGCTAGCAGTTCAGAGCTTTGCAGCACTGGTGCTTCCAGGTTACCACCTCCATCAGGCTTTTGCTCTTGAAGGGCTGTGGCCAAGCTGGCTATCCAGGCCTGAGCAAACTTAAGCGGGCAAGCAAACTTCTGAAAACCTAAACCCCAAGTTTCCATGGCACTGGAAGAAAAAAAAAAGGAGGGACCTGGATGTAGAGATAGGTTTTGATATAAGCCTTTTTTTTTTTTTTTTTTTAATTCTGGATGTCCTACCATAGAAAGAGCTAAAGTTACTTTATCTTTGGTGCATAATTTCTTTTTTTTTTGGAGAGGTTTAAAAGGTCATGGGTATTGAAGAAAATATCTGGTCTTCTATCTTGTTGCTCATGTGGTTTAGACATCGGCTATTATATATTAAGAGCAATCATTATAACTATCTTGCAAAAAAAAAAAAAAAAACCAAAACAACCTTGGTTGGAATATGCTGGGTTTTCTGTAAAGTTCCTTTCCTACAGAAACAGAAATTTTTACCCCCTCCATGATTTTATAGATTCTCATCTGTTAATAGGTTGAGTTCAGCACACATTTATTAAGCATCTACCATGTGCAAGACATTTGGGATACAAAAACAGAAGCTAAAGTCTCCACCCTCAGAAGCTTATATGCCTTTAGCCTAATTGATTTAATCTTTTTCTTCCCCATATAGTGTCACTCTGTTCTTTTAATCATTTTATTCACACCTCTCTTGATCCCTGATGTTGTATTTTATCTTTCTTGAGGTGGTACATTGGAAACTGCATGCATCATTTCAGGTGTGCACAACACCTGGCATTCATATGGCATTTTCTTTGTTATTTCCAGTACCCTTTCTGATTTTTTCCCCCTCTTTTTTTTTGGACACAGTAGTAGATTGAAGCATGAAGTGAAGATGGAATGTCAGGTTCAGAGAGTTTGGATGGAATGTGGACTGTGTGGTGAGAAATAATGTGAATAAGCTTAGAAAGGTGTATTGGAATCAGATTGCAGAAGGCCTTAAATGTGTTATTTTATCCTAGTAGTATTAAAAAAACCACTGGAGGTTTTTGAATGAGAGGTGACAATGGCACATTTTTGCCTTAATTTTTTTTTTTGGACTGTCATTCAGATGATAGATTACAGAGTGGAGTGACTTGAATACAGGAGACTAATCAGTAGACTACTACAGTAGTCCAGGTAAGAATAAGAGTGTTAAGGAAAATAGTGTGATTGGAGAGAAGGAAAGAGACTTTGTGGAGGAGAATTGGCAGTTTGGCAAGTGATTGCCTAATGAGGGAGAGGGAAAATTGAACTTCAGTAGTACCAGTAGTAGATCTTTGATTGTGAGTCCCTCATGCTAAATCTTGAAACAGTCTGGTAGCCCCCATTCCCACTCACTAGAATATAATTAGTAAGATGACTTTGGAGGTGGGTGTTATTACATATAGCACTTTAAGGTATGCAAAGTGCTCTTAAAGCAACAGTGAAACAGGTAGTGTTGGTAAATAGAGATATAGCTGGGTGGTTTAGTGGCTGGAGTACGAGAATTAGAGTTAAGAATATCTGAGTTCCATTCTTGTCTTGAACAAACTGTGTAACCCTGGACAACCCTGGTTTCTTTTTTTAACCTCCCTCAGCTTCACTTTTCTTAGCTGTGAAGTGGGAAAATAGTGCCTAGTTCACAGGATTGTTGTGAAGCTCAAATAAGATAATAGATGTGAAGTGCTTTGTAAATCTCAAATCACTATGAAGGCTAGCTATTATTAGGAATTATCATCTTTGTTTTACTGCTGTGGAAACAGGCTCTTAGAAATTATGTGACTTGCTCAGGATCACATAGCTTAACCTTCAGAGAGTAGTGGAACCCAGGTTTCCTGATGCTAGGTTCTATGATCTTTTTACTTTCATTAATCTTTAAATATTTGAAAAAACTCTTATGTGGAAGGGGAATTAGTTCTGCTTGGTCCTAGAGTACAGAACTAGGAACAATTGGAAAAATTGTGCAGTGGTAGATTTACAGTTGATATAAAGAAAAATTTTCTAGCAGTGACATCTGTGCAAACATCAAAGGGGCAGCTTCTGGAGATAGTGAGATCTTCTTCACCAAGGGTCTTTAAAACAAAGGGCAGATAGCTATTTGTCTGGTATCTTTAGAGGGAGTTCTTCAGGTTGCTTCTGAGGTTTCTTGCAGTCTTAAGGTTCTTTGATTTTATAACTCCAGGGTTAGGAACTTGGATAACTTGTGAAGTCTGTAGAATCTCAGTGACTGAAGAAACAGATACTATGTTTTAGTTGAATTTTTGATCTTCTTCAGTGCCCAGGACTTTGCACATAGTACTGGTTTAATAAATATTTGTTGAATGAAACAGTCAATCTTATTGCCTTGAATTGTTGCCTAAATCTCATATGATTTAAATTTTCTGTGTTATTGTGACTTCAGCAATTCAAGCAAAACATTTGTTGAGCGCTACCGAGTTTAAATAAGCGATAGCTGAGGAGATGTCTCTTCCCAGCTAGATTTTAAGTGGTCACTTAGAAAGTAGAGAAAATATCTTATTCAGTTGTGTGTACCCCTCAGTGAATGGCATAATGCTTTGCACTCACTAAAGATGAAACATCATTTAATGGAAAAAAAATATTGAACTGAGAGATCACTGTATCATAGAAAATGGGGGAAGAAGGAGTAAAAAAGACCAGAAAGGTGCCAGGTTGTAAAGGACTTTAAAAGTGAAACAGAGGATTGTGTATTTGCTTCTGGAGGTGGTAGGGAGCCACTGAAGTTTATTGAATTGATGGTGGTGGTAGATGACATGGTCAGATCTTTGCTTTATAGAAAGACCACTTAGACAGCTGAGCAGAAGATGGGTTGGAGTGGAGTTGGGAGAGACTTGAAGTAGGGAGACTAACTGGAAGGCTGTTGTAATCTTTCAGACAGGAAGTGACATGGATGTACACCAGGGTGGTGGCAGAGTCAGAGGAGAGACAGTGGTGGTGTATGAGAGATATTTCAAAGGTAAAACTGACAGGAGTAGTCAACTGACTGAGGAGGGAGGAAGAATAAGAAGTAGAGGATGACACCTAGGTTTTGAGCCTGGATGATTGAGAGGATGGTATCCTAATACTCACAGGGAAGTAAGGAAAAAGGGGGGATTTAGACATGAAGGTATTTAGTTTGGTTTTGGACAAGTTGAATTTAAGATGTCTCTTTAGACATCCAGTTTGAGATGTATAATGGGCGCTTAGCACAATGTCTGGTACATAGTAGTTGCTTAATAAATGTTTTTTGAATTAGAGATGAGGAGAGAAGTTGAAGCTAGACTAATTTGAGAATCATCTGCATGAAGATGATAATTGAATCCCTGGAAGCTGATGAGATTACCAAGGGAAATAGTAGAGAGGGAGAAGAAAAGAGGGTCCAGCACAGAGCCTTGTGAGACACCCATGGTTATTAGGAAAGACTAAGCCATCAGATAAGTAGGAAAAGGAATCAGGAGAGAAGACTACACAAAAATCTAGAGAGAGAGAGTATCAAGATGAGTACCAAGTAAATTAAATTCGTTATACGTATGTGTGGTAGAAAGCTAATGCAGGTATATCCAAAGATGAACAACTTAAGTATTTCAGGTAAATGTTGGGCAGGCAGCATGGCATGGTTCATGAGGTTCTGGACTTGACCAAAGTCAGACCAGGTTTTTTTTTTGTGTTGTTGTTGTTGTTTTTAGTTCCTATTATGTGCCAGCCATTGTGCTAAGTGCTCAGGATACAAAGAAAGGTAAACAAAACAAAACCACCTCCACCAGCAAAAAACCAAACCCCAAAACACTCAGTCCCTGCTCTTAGGGAGCTCATAGTATGATGAGAGAGACAACATGCAAACAGTTATACACAAACAAGGTATGTGTAGGATATTTGGGGAGTAATTGGGGCTAATCTCAGGGAGGAGGCACTAATCTTATAGGGGACTCCTTGCCATTCTTCTTACCAGAATGCTTCTGATTTTATGCATTTTCACTGCCTGTCTCCCATGCCGGGAACTCTCTCCCTCCTCATATCTCCTTTCTGACTTCCTTCAAGTCTCAGCTGAAGTTCAGCCATCTGCAAGAATGCTTTCCTGGTCCTCCTTACTTAATGTGCCTTTCTTCTGAGATTATTCAAAATTGCCTGTATATATCTTGTTTGTCATAATTGTTTTTGAGTTGTCTCCCCCTCTCCCTCCCTTTAGACTGTGAGCTCCTTGAGAGTAGGGGCTGTTTGTTTGTCTTTGTTTGCCTGTCCCTATTTTCCAAGTGCTTAGTACATTTCTTTCTTTTTTTTTTTTTTTTTGGTGAGGCAATCAGGGTTAAGTGACATGCCCAAGGTCACACAGCTAATTAAGTGTTAAGTGTCTGAGGCTGGGTTTGAACTCAGGTCCTCCTGACTCCAAGGCCAGAACTCTATTCACTGCCCCACCTAGCTGCCCCTGCTTAGTACATTTCATTGCTTGGCACATACTAGGTGCTTAATAATGCTTGTTGACATACTCGCAACAGGGTACTGTGCTAGGAGCTTCAGGGAATGTAAAGACCAAGAGAATATGACATACACAGAGATACATATAACACAAGGTATGATGTGAAAGTGTATTTAGAGGTACAAAATATTCAGAGAAAAGAGAGACAACATCTGGCTTAGGGGTGTTTCAAGTCAAAATCTGTCATTGACAATTTATTAATATACAAGCATTTCTTCTGGAAAGGGGTCCAGATGGGCAATTTCTCCTGCTAATTGAAATTCTCTCTGTAGCTCAAAGAACTTCCAGCTTATATTTCATAGTAATCATGAAACAAGAGGTGAAATTGCACTGACGAGTAAAACCAAGATAAGTTTTAGGTTTAGAGTTTTTGTTTTATGAATCAGAACAATTGTGATGTTAGTACAAGATACTCTTTTTAAAATTATTTTTAATTAATTTATTTTGCATTATCAACATTCACTTCCATAAGCTTTTGAGTTTTAAATTTTTCTCCCCCTCCCTCCCAACCTCCCTCCTCAAGATGGCATGCAGTCTGATATAGGCTATACATATACATTCCTATTAAACATATTTTCACATTAGTGATGTTGTAAATAAGAATTAGAACCAATAGGAGGAACCACCAGAAAGAGGAAACGAAATACAACAGAAGAAAAAAAATAGCAAATAGTATGCTTCGATCAGCATTCAAACTCCATAGTTCTTTCTTTGGATGTGGATAGCATTTTCTATCATGAGGCCTTTGGAGATGTCTTACATCCTTAATACAAGATACTCTTGAAGGGAACTAACTATATTCTTGAAACCAGTTATTCTTTTTGAGAAGTTTTTTGTTTTGTTTTGGTAAGTGAGGCAGTAGGAGTTAAGTGACTTGCCCAAGGTCACACAGCTAGTACTTGTCAAGTGTTTGGTCTGAGGCTGGATTTGAACTCAGGACCTCCTGACTTCAGGGCCGGTGCTTTATCCACTGCCTCACCTAGCTGACCCTTTCCAGAACTTTTTTAAGGATTACCCTTTCAGCCTGGTCCTAGGTGAACAAAGGGAGCCCTCTCTTAAATTGATTAAATAAAAAGACATTTCCTTTCCATTTGATTATCATAATTGTCACTCTGTATGATTCTAAATCAACTTCCAGAGTGTTTGAACTAATTCATAGCTCTACCAGCTGTGCATTAGTGTACTTATCTCTCCACAATCTCTTTAACATTGACCATTTCCATTTTTTGTCCTCTCTGCCAGTTTAATGGGTGTATGGATAAAACTTGGAGTTGTTTTGATTTCTATTTCTCTTATTTGCGGCATTTTTTCATATAGCTGTTTAATAATTTGTATTTCTTATTTTGAGAAGAGTTGTTCATCACCCTAGACCACTTACAAGAAAATAATTTTCAAAGTCTTTGTTTCTGTTTTCTATGTAACTGGATATAGGACTCATGTCAGAAATATTTGATATGAAGATCCCCCCCCCCCATGATAGCTTCCTTTTTTATCCTAGCTATGTTAATTTTATTCCTGCAAAAGTTTTTCAATCTTATGTAGTTGAAATTATCTATTTTATCTTTTGTAATCTCCTCAGTCCCTTGCTTAAGAATTTATCCTCTGCACTGGATAGAGCACAGGTCCTGAAGTCAGGAGGACCTGAGTTCAAATCCAGCCTCAGGCCAAACACTTGACACTCACTAGCAGTGTGACCCTGGGTAAGTCACTTAACCCCAATTGCCAAAACAAAACAAAACAAAACAAAAAAAAAAGAATTTACCCTCTCACCATAGCCATGAAAAGTATGATCAACTTCTTTTAATTTTTCTTTAACAGTATGAACTTTAATATTCAGGTCATATCATTTTGTTTTTATTGTCTGTGGCATAAGATATTTTTTAAAAGTCTACTTTCTGCCAGATTACTTTGCAGTTTTCCTAGCAGTCCCTACTCCAATAGGGTGTTCTTTCCTAGGTAATTTGTTTTCAATTTTATAAAATACTAAGTAATTAAATTCAGTTATGTTTGATTTTTCTTTGTCTAGTCATTTCCACTGATCTAGTTTTCTGCTTTTTTTTTGTTCTTGCAAATCAATTTTGTTTTTATTTTATCTAGTTCTGTTGTGTCCCTTTGATAGTTTGTTTGGACTAGCACTAAATCTGTAAATTATCTTTGGTAATATTGTCGTTTTATCATATTGACAGGGCCTAGCCATTAGCACTAAGTATTCCTCTAGTTATTTAAGATGTTCTTTATTTCTTCAAGGAACATTTTTGTAATTGCATTTGCTAGAATGACACCCAGATATTTTGTGTATTTTATAGTTATTTTGAATGGGATTTCCTTTTCTGTTATTGGTCCTTGGGTTTTAATAGAAATGTTGATTTTTTTAAATGAGTTTATTTTGTAACCTTTACAGGTTTACTTTAATCTTTTCATCTTCACTAAGTCCATTGTTTCAATAAGTATCTTTGCTGATTCTTTAGGATTTTCTGAGTAAAAACATTCTAAGTAAAATCATCAGCAAATAGGAATTGTTTTGTTTCATCTCTGTGTATCTTTATGACTCTAATTTGTTTCTCTTTTCTTATTGCTATCACTAGAATTTCTAGGATCACATCAAATAGAGAGCAGGATAATGAATCTCTTTTATAAGATTTTTGATTTGAATTTTTGAAGGAGAGAAATACTGTACAAATCCAGGCTATTACAGTGCTTTTTATTTTTAATTTTTTTTTTTTTTTGCGAGGTAGTGGGGTGAAGTGACTTGCCCAGGGTCACACAGCTAGTAAGTGTCAAGTGTCTGAGTCCAAAGTTGAACTCTGGTCTTTCTGACTCTAGGGATGGTGCTCTATCCACTGTGCCATCTAGCTGCCTTACAGTGCTTTTTTAAAAAGATACATAAGTAGAGAAACTTCTTTTGAGACGGGGTAGTCTATGGGCCTTATCAGTGTGTCATGACATAAAAAAAGGTTAAGAACTCCTCCTTTACGTACTCTTGTAATGCCTCATTTTGCATAGAAATTACCCTTAATTCTTGAAGGCTGTGTCAATGAAGTATAAGTTCTAGAATGTCCTACAAAGTTGAAGAAGCTTCCATTATAGGTCTCTCTCTCTCTCTCTCTCTCTCTCTCTCTCTCTCTCTCTCTCTCTCCTTAGGACCAGCCTATCAAAATTTAGAGAAGCTTATGATCAAGTATCAGTGACTAGGTGATGAATTTTTTAGGCTACAACAACTCAAGAAGACTGCAGAATGCATAGGAAGGTAGGAAGTAACTGTACTTAGGAAATTAGAGATCCTTGAAGTAAGGGCAAATACAGGTTAAAAAAAAGTGAATACACCAGAAACTCAGTGCATATTTGGCCAACATTAGCACTAGACACTATTCTTGCTTTTTGGTGAGGCAATCGGGATTAAGTGACTTGCCCAGGGTCCCACAGCTAGTAAGTGTCAAGTGTCTGAGACCAGATTTGAACTCAGGTCCTCTTGACTCCAAGGCCAGAGCTCTATCCACTGCACCACCCAGCTGCCCCTCTCTTAACCCTATTCTATTCTTTCCATATATGTTTTTCTTTTTTCTTCTTCCCTTTTTAACAGCCAAGTCTCCTGTAGCTCATCTTTCTTTCTGAAGGATTGGTAGCTCTCTTATTGTCAAGAGCTCTTCTGTTTTTAGGTAACGCAATAGACATTTTGATCTTCCTGGATCTCTGTATATGGAAATTATTTATCACTCCTTCAGAGGCAGAGGACTACAAATAAGTTCTCCACCAAAATCCATTTACTTTTAGACAAATACATTGTCCTTTAGAATTTCATCTGTACTATTATGCCCTGCTTTGTGCTTCTCATTTTAGGAATGATATTGATAACCCTGAGTGTGTCCTGAGAATGGAGCTAGGATAGTGAGGGAATTTGAAATATTATTCAGGGTTCAACCCAGTGCTACCTCTCTGTAGTTTTCACTTTTCCTTCCTGTTGTTAATGGTCCCTTTCTTCTTGAATTTTCCTAAAGTGCTTTGTCTGATTCCTTCCTTGCTCCCTTTTACTTTTTATACTTATTATGCTTATCTGTGTACATGAGAGGTAGCATGTGGTTTCCATTTGGTGGTTCAGGAACTCCCATGATGGTCCAAGGGGTTTGCACTAAACATTCTTTAATGGTGTTTTAATCAATGAGTAATTGCCCAGTTAAGTTACAAATACTTTTTTTTTTCTCTCAGACAACAAGTATGTGCATGCTTGAAGCATTATAGGTTTTGTTTCTGCAGGTATTTGGAACCATCATGATTTGTGCACACAATGATTTTGGTGTTTGGTCATTGATTGCACTAAGTGCAATGTACTTTTGCAGTTTCTCAACCGTTCACCAAATTGTTTTCACAACTGCCGTAAGGGTTCAGTATTCCAGCTTAAGCCGATTCTCAACTGATAATCAGATCAGTTCATACCTTCATTTGTGTCCTGTAAATTATACCAGAGTATATCCCTCATTCTCTTCTATTACCCTGTAATTACATCTCATAAGCTGTGTAATCATTTGATCAAGATGTTATGAATGATTGTGTTTTTGCAGCACAAATGTCAGGCTGCTTGAAAACCATGATTGATAGGCATGTGCATCATAACCTGTCTTGAAACCATCAACAATTACAGAAGTAAACCTAATATTGCCTCTTAATGTAGTATTAAAACTTTTCTGTTTTAAACCTGTTCTTTTATTATGTTGCTATTCTTGTACCAGAGGATTTTCAAATGATCTGGTTGGCAACACTGGTTCAGTTTTATCTATGTGAGAGTATAGGTGATATGCCAGCTAGGTGGCACAGTGGATAGAATGCTGACTCTGTAGTCAGGCATTCAAATCTGGCTTCAGACACTTACTGATTGTGTGACTTGCCTCAGCTGTAATATGAGGAGGAAATGACAAACCCCTCTAGTGTCTTTGCCAAGAAAACCCCACATGGGGTCATGAAATGTTGGACTTGACTAATGGATTAAACAAGAAAACTGATATACCAGTGGTAGAAGAGAAGAAAGTCATATCTAAAGAATTTCTTTCTTGGGGTGGAGCCAAGATGGTGGAATAAAAGCAGTGATTTGCTTGAGCTCTCCCCCAAACCCCTCCAAATACCTGTAAAAAATGACTCTAGACAAATTGAAGAGCGGCAGAACCCACAAAAAGATAGAGTGAAATAAATTTCCAGCACAAGACAACCTGGATGGTTGATGGGAAAGGTCTGTTATGTAGGGCACATATACATATATATGTGTGTGTGTATGTGTGTGTGTGCATATATATACATATGTATGTGTGTACACATACAGAGGACACAGGGTGAGTTGAATATGAAGGGATGATATCTAAAAAATAAAATTAAGGGGTGAGAGAGAGGATTGTACTGGGAGAAGGAGAAAGGGAGAGGTAGAATGGGGTAAATTATCTCACATAAAAGAGGCAAGAAAAAGCTTTTACAGTAGAGGGGAGGAGGGGGCACGTGAGAAGGAATGCGTGAATCTTGCTCATCAGATTTGGCTTAAAGAGGGAATAACATACACACTCTACAGGAAAGTAGGAGGGTGCTTTGGGGGATGGGTAATCAGAAGCAAACACTTTTGAGGAGGGACAGGGTCAAAGGAGAGAATAGAATAAATGGGGGACAAGATAGGATGGAGGGAAATATAGTTAATCTTTCACAACATGACTGTTATGTAAGTGTTTTGCATGGCTACACGTGTATAACCTATATTGAATTGCTTGCCTTCTCAATGAGGGTGGGTGGGGAAGGAGGAAGGGAGATATTTTGGAATTCAGTTTTAAAAATGAATGTTAAAAATTATTTTTTACATGCAACTGGGAAATAAGATATATAGGCAATAGAAATAGAATAGGAAGGGGTTAAGAGAAGGGAGTGGGGAAGTGATAGAAGGGAGAGCAGATTATAGGGAAGGGGGTATTCAGAGTGTACTTCCTCTTGGGGTGGAGGGAGGGGAGACATAGGGAGAGAATTTGGAACTCAAAATCTTGTGTAAGTTAATATTGAAAACTAAAGATAAATAAATTCATAAAAAGAAAAGAAAAAAGAAGTTCTTTCCTCACTAAGGTTAGTTTATATATAGAACATCCCCAAAGTTTTAAGTTATGATAGCTTAAAACTCCACTAGGATTTTGGGACATTCTGTATAAACATTGTTTCTTTCTGGAGGCTTGCAGTATTTTCTCTTTGACCTGATAATTTTGGAATTTGACTGCAATATTCCTTGGCATTTTCAAATTGGCATCTCTTTCAGGAGGTGATCTGTGGATTCTTTTGATGATTTTTTTACCTTCTGGTTCTAGGACCTTGGGGCAGCTTTCCTTGATGATTTCTTGGAAGATGCTGTCCAGGCTCTTGCGGTTTTCACGTAGATCAGTAATTTTTAGATTATCTCTCCTGCATCTGTTTTCCAGGTCTGTTGTTTTTCCAGTGAGATATTTTATATTTTCTTCCTATTTTTTCATTCTTTTGATTTTGACCGAATCTTGCTGTCTTATAGAGTCATTAGCTTCCACTTGCCCAATTCTAATTTTTAACAGATTGTTTTCTTCAGTTAGATTTTGTACCTCCTTTTCCATTTGGTCCATTTGACTTTTTAAGGAGTTCTCTTCATTTTAAGGACTTGTTTTCTACAGTCAATTTTTGTTCTTCCTTTTCTAAGCTATTGACTTTCTCTTGCATATGTCTCATTTCTTTTCCCAGTTTTTCTTCTACCTCTCTCATTTGACTTTTAAAATCCTTCTCGAGTGCTTTCAAGAAGGCTTTTTGGGCTTGAGACCAGTTCATATTCCCCTTTGAGGTTTTGGATGTGGGTATGTTGACATTGTTGTCCTCTTCTGAGTTTGTGTTTTGATATTCCCTGTCCCCATAGTAAGAATCTATGGTCATTGTCAGTTTCTGCTTTTTGCTCATGGTGTTTGCCTATTTCCTGGCTCCTGGCTTTTTAAGTTGACCTCTCCTGCTGGAGCACAAGGGGCACAGAGCCAAGCTTCTTGTGCTGTGGGACAGGGATCTGGTCACTGGCCTTGTGTGCTGGGGCCTCAGGTGCTGGCAGCTGGAGGCTGTGGGAGCCTGGCAGCTTACCTGGTACTGAGCTGGAGTCAACAACACCTGAAGCTTTCAGGGTGGGGAGTGGAGTTTCTGACCTCTGGAGGATGCCTGCTCACCTGGGCTGCTTTGAAGCATTGGAAGGTTTGGCTGCTGGAGGATGCCTGCCTGCCAGCGCACATAGTGGTTTTCCAAGCTAGTCTACTGGTTCCTCTCTATGCCAGAACAGTTGGGGGGGGGGGCGGTTGGTGTTGGTGCTTGCCTTCTCCACCATCCTGGGGCTGAGGGTCTTCCATTAGTTTGCTGAGGTGAGGTTTACCAGGATGCCTCTCATCCTGTACTGCTCTCCTTTCACCAGAGTGAGAGGGACCTTCGCCCTTAATCCCTCCAGACTTCTGGGCTGCAAAGACTGCTGCACCCTGTCTTTCTGCTGGCTCAGCTGTTCCAGAGTTTTTCCTGGGATGGTATTTTCTGGGTTTTTAGAGGCTGGTAAGGGAGGGAAGGAGGGACTTACTGCTTACTCTGCCATCTTGGCTCCTGGAAGTTGATCTCTGATTCCTTTTAGTTCTTACTGAATGTCCCATATAAAATATTTGTAATTATTTTGTAATTTTATATTTAGAATTTTCTTAATTATAGGCATAATGAAGTTTTATATATTATAATTATATAGTGTAAATTTTAACTTAGAACTTTTTTGGGCAAAAGTTATTGTAGTTATTGTAAATGCTTAATAAATCTAAAATAAGTAGTATATTAAATTTCCTTGGGGATTTATACCTTACTTTTGTTATTGAAAGGGCTTTGCAGAACAAACAACGTTGTTTGTTGCATAGTTTGTTGCATAGTTGCAGAGAAGTACTGACCTGTTGGTAGGTGTTCCTCATCTCAAATTTCCCTATACCAGTGAAATCACAGGTTTGGTCCCTGACTCTGTATTTATAATGAGCCCTCAACAGAGTGTAAGCAATTTGAGGGCATTTTTTCTTTAAATCTGCAGTGCCTAGCAGAGTGCTTGATGTGTATAATACTTCATTTCTTTGAGATCATGAACCCAAGAATGGAGGTGCTCCTAGTCATACATATTGCAACTCGTTTGTTACTTTGCTTTCTTATTAGATAGATAAGCATTTATGAATCAGGTTACTATATACTTTGCTAATCACATGGAATACAAATACAAATACAAAGAATGACAGCCCTTGCCCTGAACAACCTTACATTCTAATTTGAGAAGATTGTAAAGGGGGCTTGATGGGAAAATGGAAAAAGTAGTCCAAAAGTGTGGCTCTCAGCTTAGCCTGTTTTTGAAGTAATTGTGACTGGCTTGGGTACTTTCCCAAATAGAGGTACTAGAGAGGAACTCACCATTTGGAGGCAGGGTGGGTAGAGATGGAGAAGTAGTCAGGTGGTGAGTCATGGGGCTGATTAGAGTTTGAAGCACTCTTCTTGTTTAAGGTGTCTTTTTATAAATCTTCTACAAAGGATGGACCCAAGAGCCTTCCTCCTAGGTCTTTTACCATTTCACGAGTACCACAGCAGCATTTAACATTTGTTGTGCCTCATTCTTGCTATGTGACCAGCTAACTTACCTCCTTTTTCAGTTGTCCAGATGCTATCTTTTATGCTATTACTTTTGCAAATTATCATTGTTAATATATTGCAGCCTGTTTGTGTCTACCATGTTTCTTCATTCTTTTTTGAGTCACTTGCAGTTTTGGTTCTTTGGTAATTGTACTGTACCATTATTCCTAGCCTTACAGTATCATTAGGAGACTATTGTACATAGATGCGTAATAAGTATTTGTTGATTTTAGTTTAAGCCGTGATGAATTTTTTTTCTTTTACTTTTTGTTGAAGCAATCAGAGTTAAGTGACTTGCCCAGGGTCACACAGCTAGTATGTGTCAAGTGGTCTGAGGCTGGATTTGAACTCAGGTTGTCCTGACTCTAGGGCTGGTGCTCTATCTACTGCACCACCTAGCTGCCCCCATAATGAGTTGTTAAATGTCATTTGTGGGATTGTAGATCTAGTCCAGGAAACTGAGATTCAGAGAAATTAGATTGACTTGCCCCAGGTCACAGGCCTGTAATAGAGGCAGGATTTGAACGAAGGTCTTCAGACTGCACAGCCAGTGGTCTTTCTGCCATATTTGTCAGCTTTCTGTCCACTAAAAGAACTGAGATGGAAGTTATAAAGAAGCATATTTTGCCTCTCTAGGAGGGAAAAAAAAGTATCTAACAATTAGAACTCTCCAGAAATGGAATAGGCTGATTGTAGAGGGTAGTAGATTCCCTTACTGGAGATCTTTGACCAGAGTTTTGGTAACTTATTGTGCGGAATGTTAGAGAAGTAATTCAAGTTGGAGTCAGGCTAGATGATCTCTAGTGTCCCTTTCAATTCTAAGATTTTGTTTCATTTTTAGTTTTATTTACCAGATCCTTATGAACTGTTACCTCTCATTTAAAAGAAAAGCTATTGAATGAGTGGGATTTTTGTTTTTTAAATAATTACTGATAATATTTTCTGGGAGTCCAGATTGTTAAGAGTTTTAAAACACCACAACCAGCATAAATTTGACAGATTAATCCACAGCAATTGCAAGTTAATTTAATTTATGTCAAAAAACGTTACTAGTGATACCTGTTCATTTTTGTTAACATTGTACTAATATTCTCAAGCTTTCTTCTTTTTCCTAGCGATTATGTGACTACGTTTGTGACCTCCTGTTGGAAGAGTCAAATGTTCAGCCAGTATCTACACCAGTCACAGTTTGTGGAGACATACACGGACAGGTAAAAATCCCATGAGCAGATGTTTGTACTGTCCGTGTGTGTTTCTACTCGTTCTGCAAATTTTGACATGT
This sequence comes from Vombatus ursinus, assembly GCF_900497805.2. Classification (NCBI taxonomy): domain Eukaryota; kingdom Metazoa; phylum Chordata; class Mammalia; order Diprotodontia; family Vombatidae; genus Vombatus; species Vombatus ursinus. The sequence goes on along the minus strand of NW_020954564.1, from coordinate 14,848,693 downwards.
AGCAGCTTCTGGTTGTCTAGGTTGCCTCAATTACTGTGATTTCCTGAGTCAATGTTATGGTGAGTAAATGTGTAGTGGGAGGGTTATCCCTTTGGGATATTGAAATTGAGAATTTGAAAATGACATGAAAGAAAAATCACTCACTGTCCCTGAAGGAGAAATCATAAGATTTAGAGCTGTAATGGACTTTAGAAATTGTCTAGTTTAATCACTTCATTTTGAGGAAACCGATGAATTGACTCATCCAGTGAATCACAAAGGTAGTGATTATTATCATAATTCACATTTATATAGTATGTTAAGGTTCACAAACCTTTTTTCCTTCATATCAATCCTATGAGATAGTACCATTATTATTATTTTAAAGATGAGGCTCAGAACTAGCAAGTGAGAGTCATAGAAATGTAGGTTTTCTGAATCTTAGTCTAATGCTCTTTCTACTATATCATGTCTTCAAAAGGACTATAATGTAAAGTCATTTTAATTGCCCTTTATCAACTTGAGATTTGGTTCTAAGTACTACCTTCCTTTATTAATTTTTGAAAACTTTGAAAACCCTGTAGTTTTTATAAGTGAGAATAAATGTGGAATAACTATCCTAACGAAAGGTTTTGGCTTACAGTGCCTAACCTAGAGGGTTAGGTTTAGAAATCTTCAGTCTCTTCATTTATCTGCTGACTAATAGAATATTCTAGCTGGAGCAGACAGTTGAGGTCATTTATGTAGTATAAAGCTCTGGACTGGGATTTAGGAAACTCGTTTTTGAGTTTCAGCTTCGTCATTAACTTTTTTTGGGAGGGTGAGTACAAGTGGGTCTGTCTGTCTCACTCAAACTAGAAGTGCAGCAGCCATTCACAGTCCCAGTCCTACTTCTCATTGCAAAGAAACTTTGACCTGCTTGATTTGGGGCTGTTCATCCCTCCTTGGACAGGTTGGTGATCCTCTTGCCCTTTCTCAATGGCTCACTATATTAGTGCCAGACTTAGTCTGTACGCCTGATTGACTTTAGCCCAGAGCTCAAGTTATCCACCAGTCTCCTTTTCTTCAGTAACAGGGACTACAGGTGAGTGCCCACCTGGCTGCCACTGTCTTATAATATGACCTTGGACATATCACTTCTCCTAATTTTCTTCTATTGTCAAATGCATGAATTGATCTAGGTGATCTTGAAGATCTCCTCCAGCCCTAACATTATATGATTCTATCATCTAGTCTTAATGCCGTTTTGTAGCTGATGACACTGAGACCCATAGAAGTATAGTGACTTGCCAAAGGTCACAGAGTTAGTAAATAAATGACAGAGTTGAAATTTGATCATTCATCTGATTTAAGAATATTTGGGGAAATTGCTGACTTGTATATACAGCTATTTGGAGAATAATATTTTGAGAGAGAATTGAAGGGTTATTTCTGACTTTGGGGAAAATAGAGTTGAAAGCAGACCCACCCATCAGTCTACCAATAGTTGTTTATTGAGTGAATGGTATTTGTATGTGTCAGGCTATGTAGAGATACAAAAAAGTATATGACATGGCCTGCTTCTTATTTGTATAGGATTTTTGGGAGTCAAAGTATTAGAAGATGCTGAAGATGATGTTTCTTGAATAAATCCTTTAGATGATTTTGTTTGAGTGGCCTATATTAGACTTTTAATAAATTTTGATGAATGAATAAGTTTAACTCTCCAAGAGTCTTTAACCTGAGCTCTTGTCCTGCATTCTGCATCACCAACTTCCTGTTAAACATTTTGAATCTTATGTTCCAACAACACTTCAAATTCATCATATCTAAAATAGAATTACCTGTCTTTCTCTCCAAAACCTACTCCACCTAGTAATATGCCTATTTTTGTCAGAGGCATAGCCATGTTTCCAGTCACCCTAGTTTGTAGTCTTGGAGTCATTATAGACTTGTTGTACTTCTTTCCCTCTCAGGTCCAGTCATTTAATCAGCTTTTCTTGATTCTATCACTACAGCTTCCCTCCACTTATCTATCTGCCACCCTATTTCAGGGTTTCCTCCACTTTCTCTTGTGGTATTGTAGCAGTGTCCTTATCACCTTGAATCATATCTTTCCCTTTTCAATCCATCCTTCTCTACACAATTGCCAGAATGCTCATCCTAAAACATCAGTCTTACCATGCCACTGCTTAGCTCAAAAAACTTCAAGGGCTCTCTTCTGACTCTATGTTAAAATACAAACGCCTTTGTTGGACATTTTAAACCCTTCACAGTCTGGCTTTAGCCTACTTTTGTAGGCTCATCACATATTATTCCCCTGCACATACTTTGTGTTCCAACCTAGCTGACTTACTTGGTTTTGCTAGTATGTGATATTTTATCTCCTGTTTCTATGCCTTTACACATGCTTCCCCCCATACATAGATTGCATTTTTTCTCTCACCTCCAACTCTTAGAATGCCTTCCCTCCCTTCAGAGCTCAGTTCAGATGCAACCTTCTAAATGAAATCTTTCTTGATCCTCTAGCAACTAGTGCCCTACTCCCATAATTCTTTTTAAACCTCTTATGTACTTTGCGTTTAATTATGTGTGTTTTCTTTCACTCATAAAAATGTAAACTCCTTGAGGGCAGAGACTGATATATTTTTGCTTTTTCATCCCCAGTCCCAAGCACAGTGCTGTTGTATAGTGGTTATCTAATAAATGCTTGTTGGTTCATTAATTGATATTTGAATTCCATTATAGGCTATGAAATTTTCTTAATTGTTGGAAGATAGAAACGTGAATGCTTTAAGGTTCCACCCTGTTAAAGATCTAGTAGTAATTGTAATATTATCTGTTAGTAGTAGTAGTAGTAGTAGTAGTAGTAGTAGTAGTAGTAGTAGTA